>NC_135050.1:19362753-19668330 GCF_051014685.1 Ptiloglossa arizonensis
GACGAGGCACGCGCTTTTTTTTTTGCTCTTTCTTTTTTTCTTTTTCTTTTTTCTTTCTTTTCTTTTCTTATTTTTTATTTCGAGCGTAGCTGCGGAACAGTCACGCGCGGGGGTGGTTCTCACGCGACGAAGAGGGTACGATCGCGGGAAGACGATTCAACGTGGAAAACTTTCCAGACCTCCTACGGCGGGGTTCTCCGCGGAGCCAATTCCTTCGGTATTGTGCGTAAATACTGAATCATTGGCGGCCATAAAGGCGATTCCAACGCGGTATTTAACGGCTTTTAAAGGTGGCTCCGGAACCCCCCTTCCGTCTACCTCCTTGTCAGCCCCGAGCGCCACGGAACACCGGAGACTCTCTCTCCTTCCTCTATCTCTTTCTCTCTCGAACGTCGTTTTTCATTTTCCGCCTTTTCACATCGATTTCCGTGGCACAATGAAGTTTCAACGGGGGACCGTTGCGCAGCCCGCCGTTGCGACCGACGACGATGGGGGGTGGTGGAAAAATGAACGCTGGATGGAGCGAGAACGAGCAACCAGCGATTCTTTGGAAAATTGATACGTCCCGGTCTCGGGTGGCACCGGTACTCTCGCCCGTGTAAAAATTCATAACGGCGACGGACGATAAAACGGGAACTAGTTTACAACGTTTAATGTCTGAATTAATTATCGTTTAACCGTGGAGACAGATTCCGCGGCGTACGCCGCGACTTAATTATTCAAGGATCTCGATAGCGAGTTGAAACATCGTTACGGGACATCGCTCGAACGACTAGCTTGGGTAACGCGCGTGTGCATTTACACGTGGGGGAGAAGAAAACGGGTGGTGGTGGAGGTGAAAACGTTGGAGAAAATTCCAGCGGTCGACACACCGGGTTATTCGTTTTCCGTTCGGTTCACCGGAAGTTGCATTCGCGTTGCAACTCACGGATACGCGCGCTCGTCCCGGTGTCATCGGTCGCGAATCCTCGACGCAGTGGTCCCGTGGTCCAGGATCGAAGTCGGAGAGAGAAATCGTTTCTTCCGGTGTATCGTGGCGACGAGATTCCGGGTTGGAGGTCCGTCTGGCCCCGTGGATGAAAAGAATTGATTTTTCGTTGCTCGTTTTTGCTTGTTTTGGCACGCGAATGATTCACCGTTTCGGAACAGGATTCTTAATCTTTTCGGGCTCGTGATACGGTTCGGAGATAACGAACTTGGGACGGTTCTTGATCGCTAACGGTGAAGATTTTGAGATTGTCATTGATACGGCGGTTAAGAATCGATTCTTGTCGAATTGATTCTTTAATACGTAGCGTTTCTCCAAGATATAGAATTTAAAAAATGATTGTCACTCGAGAGGGAGATATTGACTGGGAAATAACTTAAAATGAAGTTGAGAAAGAGGTGTCATTTTACTTTCCACGAATCGATATCTTTATTTCGAAATCCAGTTCTCTCGTACGGTATCCGATGAGAAGATCGAGGTGCATCCAGAGCGAAAGGGAACGACTACAAGGATGACGTATATCCGTGGTAAACTATGATCGGTTGTTCGAGGTTCACTGTACATCTGTCGAGAGATTGTAACGACCATACGTTTTTAGGAGAAATATCAGTGATACTCCGGGAGAAACGAAACGAGGTACAATCGTCCGTAATTATTAATCCGGTTTAGAGACACGAGGATTCGTCGTTATCTAATAGAGTTGCTCGCGAACGTAGGCATTGTTCGGTTGACGTCTACGCGCGGGAGCATCGTTAACCGCATACGCCATAGAGTAACCTCTGTTCTCGAACAATATACGTAGCCGAGCTCGGACTCTATCGAAACAGGTCGACAAATAGAGGTCTCGAATTAGGGCGATTGGCAGGGAGGATATTCAACATAGGACTCGCTCGGTTCCCCACGGTTTGGCCCAATCTTCCATTTGTCTCGGGAGCGGGTATGCTAACGATAAGTATGCAATATGCACGGCCCGGCACTCGATTATTATTATTACACTCCGATCCACGTATAGACCCTGATACGCTATCTTCTAATTTAAATAAATCTAGCGCAACGAGATTCGTGCGTGGTAAAATCTGCGTACCACTCGCTCGTAAATTGAATTGTGTATTCTACGGGGTGATCCGTTTGCTCCATTTCCCAAACTATTTTCTTCCAAAATGAAACCTATACATATATGCGTACATCCAACCTCGTTAGCAGATCTCAACGAACTCGACTCACACTGCTCGAAATGATCAGAGGATTCGTGAGCGCGATGATCCATCGACAACTTCGTACCTACCGATCGAATTTCGTACATTTCCAAGGAAAATTTCACGGTATTGAAAAATTTCTTTCGCGTCCAACGCCGTCCCCCAGACATCTATTATTCGATTCGTTCTCCGAAGCTTCGTCGATCGTAGCCGAGAAAATTCCGGAAAACGTCGCAATAATTTGTCGGATCGAACAACGTCGACAACTCGCGGTTCTCGTTCGCGACCTCCTCGTTGGATCACTGATCCTTGGCGAGGATTTTAGTTTAGCCGCAACTCCGGGTCGGCAAACCTCCGGTAAGGAGGGGTGGTCTTGGACGACGCCACGCGATACAGATTTTCAACGCCGTCAAGGATCGACACATAATTCCCGGCGGCGAACAGCGGTAACGCCTTCGCGGCGAAATCCGCAGAGCGTACGGAGACGGCGCGAAACGACAGCAGAATTTCCGTGGAATTTGGCGACGAATCGACGCGCACCGACGTACGTCGTACGTCGAACGTGACGTTTACCGCAGACGAATTCGTACCAGCCCTACACCACCCCACCACCCACCCCCTCGCACTCACGGTTCCCAATGACGTATGCATGAAATTGCAGGCTAGTTTATCGGGTACCGAGCCCGGTCTCGTGCAAATTGTGACGCGCGAAACGCATCCCGTAACGCGTCCACACTCGACGGCCGTGTGAGCGGCCCGGGCGAACTAAATTTACGAACACCGAAGGCCATCAAGGAACACCACCGACCCGGAGAGTGTTTAGGTATCCGAAATTTCATTAGTTAAATGGACTATCCTTAACTTCGTCGGAGTTCTCCGTTCGAATTCTGACTGGCTGCATTCCACGTCGACGCGAGAACGTTCAGGGTTGCCTGGTTCGCGTCCGTCGATTCGTCAAAGACGCGTGGCGTCCGACCCGAAAACACCCGATTGTTGCCCAACCGGTGGTAAATTCGTTACAACTAACACGAGCGTTAATTGACCGTCGCGTTTGTCCGAGAGGACCTTAGCAGCTCGCGTGAACATCGTTACGGTTGATGCGCTCGAACGTGGAATTTTTGGGCACTGTCCACGGATTTATCGATTCTTCGTAACGCGCTCGAAGGTGGGATCTCTCGTATAGGAAGTAGTGTACAGAGACACGGTGCAGTAATATGATTTTTCGATATTACGTTCGAGGGAATGCAACGACTTGGACCGATGCAGCCCTTGAGAAGTGAAGACAAGGGGTCGTGTCTCGACGTGACCGTTACGGTCTAGTCGGTCGTTCATCGCTACTCTATTCTATCTTCTACTATTTAAATAAACGTTCCATTCTATTGGAATGAATGCAACAACGATCTTAAGCGTGCCAGATGTCGATGTCAGTTTTAAGAACTGTCTCCGTATTGGCGCGGAAGGGTCGTTCGCCACGCGGTAAACGGTTCGGCCGTTTTCATTTTGGTTTTTCTTTTCGGTCGAGTTCCAAGTCCAGAGTCAGAAAGACCACGCGACAGTGTCGTCGTTCACGTCAAGACATATCACTGTATACGCATTTCTTCGAACTTTCTATTCTTACATGTACAATTACTATACCACTAGATACGCGAGATCCCTGCATATTATAATAAACTGGATACTATAATCTGAACTTTACAACACATTTACTTCTCTCTTGCGTTCAACGATTCCATTGTTCCAGAACGTTTAATCGTTTCAAGAAAACCTCATCGTCTCCATTCGAATAAAGACTCCAGTCGCATCGAGACGGATGCATCGCGCGGATAATCGTACACGGTACCCGTGCCGTGTTTCCTTTAATTAGAAATATATCCCGCGTAACGTATTCGGGGCTCGTCGCTCAAGATAAAGACGTAAGTTTCGGTCGTCGCGCAACAACGACGTGTCTGCGGAAGTACCACGAGAGTTTAAGAGGGTGACGCGAAAGAGGGTGGTCGGAATTTACAGAAGGGACGTTTCACCGTTGGAGATTTCGTATAATTTCGGCTCCCGGGCCGCTCACGTTCCCTGAAAAATGTTTGGCACACCTGCAGCGTTACGTGATCCCCCGCGGTGTGGCAGCTCCGATCTCGCGAGCACGAGGAAATCGTAAGGTAGGCGTCAACCTTGGAAAACACGGGCTCGAGTTGCACGAAATCCTCCGCCACGTACGCAAAGTGGAACGTCGTCGGATCTCCTTCTGAAATATCGTCGCGCGCCCCGATAAATTCCCACCTTTCGGGAACGGTTTGCGATTGTTTGTCGCGCGTACTACGAGAGATTCCCGAAAATTGAACGGATTCTTCGACGAATTATTAATTTTCATTCAAACAAGAACCTCGAAGTATCGAATACGAAATTCTCGAGGACAACGAACCGAAAGAATTTCGAGCTTTGAAAATATGTATTTGAGCAGAATACGCGAACATTCTTGCGTGAAATATTCTGGAAAAGTGTTGAAAAAGACACCTTCGTTTGACCCTCGAGTGCGCGATATCTTTCGAAAGTTGTAAGTAAAATTGAAAAGAATTACTTCACTCGTCGTAAAATGTACGTTACAAAAATGCATCGGTGAATGAGAAACGCGTGTTCGGTACTCGATGCATCTATACGTATGCAGGAATAAATACACGGTGGTTCTGCAACCGTGTTAAAGGTTAATACACAACGGTAACAATGGGGACAGCAACGGCATCGGTACGGTCCGAATACAATGACCCGAACGAGTTAATAATGATAATAATCACGAGCAACAGCCGGCGGAGTATTATAATGATCACGTCGCCGTTGAAATCGCAACGCGGAAAGGCGTTACGAATTTTTGCCCGAATTGCAACGAACGAGAGGATCCTTTTACGGTTATTTTTGTTCAAAGCTGTGCATCGAATGAAATTTCACGGGCCCTCGCGTCGCTTAAAATCAACGAGACATCCGTAGCTAATATCGTCCCGTTGTAATTTCGCGACCGTATTAACGTTACATTCCGATTTATTCGCAAAATCATTGTTGGCGAAGGAAAGTCAAAGAGAAGCAAAGATAAAACGAAAAAAAAAAAAAAAGCGAGAACCACGCACACCGACCGTTTAAACATTTTCAACGATCCGAGAGGACGAGCGCGGAGAAAAGAGGAGAGAAAAAAAAACAAAAAACAAAAACGATTAACCGTGATTTCCCTGCGATTCAATTTACGTGGGATTTCAGTTACAGTTTCATTTTTAATCCTCTCATTTGCAATCAGTCGTAAATACAATTACCCCGACCGGTGAAACGACGAATCCATGCGCGCGCGCGAACACGAGCGCGAGCCCTGACAATTATTGACTGGCGGTTATCGATACTCGTCGAAATGAAATTTTCAAAGCTCCGCCGGTGATACATCCAGATTAACCAATCTATATCGGGCTGGCCGATATCGTCTCACAGTCGAGCGATCCGTCTCGACGATCGGCCGGTCGGCCGGTCGGGCGCGCAGGTGTTCCAAATATTTTTCCGCTTCGGGATACCTGAGCGCCACGTGAGCCACGAAATTACACGAAATCTCCAACGGAGTCTCTCAGGGAATCCCGATGATGCGTTCCCTCGTTCCCTCGTCCCTGCTCGTCCCTGTTCGTCGAAACGCGCGATGCTCGCCGAGCGTAGGATCGGTTCGAGCGCGTTGCGCGAATCGACACAATGGACCGCCGCGCGGGATATATCCTTACAGGCAGCGAGCAGTTTCAAATATTTTTGTAATAATGTCCGAGCAAGAGGGGTGGGTCGGCCGGTGACAGCGACAACAACGGGATATGTCTCAATGTTTTGGTCCGCTCCTTCAGCTGTCCCCATTGTGGCACGAAATCGACAATGGCACGGTTCGAATGACGTTTTCTTGCCGCTGGCCACCGCTATACCTGCAACGAGAGGATCCCAACGTCGCTACCGCGATCGTCAGCCGTGGAGGTCCTATTTCGAAACGATTCCGGCCGCTTTTAGCGACACTTAAGGATCCTCGGTTTGCTCTTTTGTGGGGGCTCCGTTTTTGGAAAATCCAGCGCCACCGCGTCAGCCACCGGGAACGAGGGAACAAGACGGATACCTTCCTGGGTACGGAGCGGACAATACAGCCCGAGTCGTTTCGCTCGACGAACTTTTAATAGATTTGTTGTTGCTCGGTCGCGAGTACCCGGAAAACGAAGGGCTTGCGGAAAGGATATCGGAGCCGTCGTTTCTTCGAACTTCTCGGCGAACCGCTCGACTCGAGTGCCGCCAGGGAAATCGTTATTGAATTTTTTAACCCGAACAATGCGTTTCTACGTCGATCGAGACCCGTGTTCTCTCGCGAAGAAAGAATCTTAATCGTTCCCGATCGTCTCCAACGACGATCCTCAAAATTCTCGCAACTCGCAACTCGTGCGTAGTTCCTACACGAGAATCTCCGGCCGCAATTTGTTTCTGGAGACGTTCGAAAATTCCTTGGACCTCGATTTTCGAAAGGTTCGAGAAATCCGTGAACTTTTTTCGTCCACCCGCTTACCCCGGTACCAGCTCGCTCCGTTCCCAGACCCCCTCGGCGCTTCTTTCGATTTTCTAATACTCGGATTGCGTGTTGCGTAAAATCCAACGTAAAAAGGCGGAGAGTCCGTGGTCAAGAACGGAGGGGCAAATATCCATCGAAAAAAGCAGCTCGCGATAGCCAGAAACCGGTAATCATCGAACGACGAGGTCAGGTACCCGATTCCCAGCGTGTATACGTGGTCCGGATCGTTATTCTTATGGTTATGATTAGACCGGGCTAAAGGATGGTATTCCGTCTAATTGCCTAATCGCACCGTTTAAGGGGACCCATTTAATTTTCTTCACTTTGTTGCGCAAATCCCGGGCCCGTTAATACCAAGGCGATTCGAAATGAAAGGGTTCGACGCACCGTGCACATATATCAATCCCGAGAAGTCCCGGAGCGCACGGCCCGGCCCGGCCCGAAGTGGCTAGATGAAAATTATACGCCGAAGCGGTGGTTGGTTATTGTCTAAACGGTGGAATGTAAATTCTATGCCGCTCGTCCGTCAAACCGGCTGTAGACCGTAATTACAAGACGGCCGCAAAACTAACCGATTCGCGAGAAGCTCGGCCGTGTCTTCGTGCGCACGGAAGTCCTCGATCAAAATAATTCGAATTAATTCACGGCAACGTCTTCCGCGGAGGATCTTGCCCGCTTCTCTCGCACGCTCGTCCGTTTGACAAGTTGACGCGCACGAGCGGTACGTTACTCCTTCAGCTGTTAGGTAACCGTCCGTTGGAATTATTCTTGCGCGATGTATTCATTGAATCGCGTTGCGCGATAATCCGGTACGGATTAATGGGTAAGAAAAATCGGTACGACTTGCATCGTCTTTGTCCAGATTCAACTCGTGCGTCGTGTCCACGAACGGACCACCTGACTCGGTGATTAGCGGGCAATTAGCGAACAATGTTCTTTTTAGCGCGAAACGATTCCGTGGAACCATCGAGGCGACGACGTTCGATTTTTTCTATCCTCCTTCGCGCAACATTTCAAGATCGCCTTCGACTTCTCTGTTCGTAACCCTGTAATTTTTTGTTTTAAATACCGTTTCGCGGCTCGATTTCGATTCGTCGACGATACCCGTTGAACGAGAGGCAAATAATTGTAGGTTTGCGCGGAAAAAAATCAACCTTGAAACGTTACGCGAAAAAGAGACGCGTAAAAATTCAAATGTCATCGTTTCGAAGATCCTTCGAAAGGATGCCGCGTTAACGATCTAGCAATCTTCGTTGCTGGAGAAATCACTGGCGGTGTGTACGAAAGCTTTTCGGATCGTGTCGAGCAAATTGTTTTCCGTTCTTACGAGAAATTCGTTCGTCCACGGTGATCGTTGCACAATGATCGCACTAGCGTGATTGTTACGCGCGATAGTTGCAGAAAAATCTAAACCGTTAGAAAAATGTAACGTAACCGTGTCGTTCGAATTAGGTTATCGTCACCGATGACGAACAAGAACAATACGTCCTCGCGTTGAAACGCGTCACCGTCAAAGTGTTAATCGGTAGACGCGACACGATTTCCTTTGAAGGGGAAACGATAACTTTCGGTGTCGAAGTCACGCCGGAAGAGGCAGCAAGAAGTAGAATCGTCTTACTGTTTCTTTCGGCCAGTTTCCATAAATCTTTCCTCGGTCGCTCAAAGCGGAGCGGCTCTCGCTCGGAATCGAATTTCTTTGCCACGTGGCGGGCATATTTTATAGTCGGTTCCGGGAGGAGAGCCTTGACGGCGGGAAAATAAAAAAAAAAAAGAAAAAAAATAAGAGGAGGAGGAAAAAAAAATAACAGGAACAGCTGTCCGTTCGTGGATTATCCGTGTTTGTTGTACGGTGGGCGATCGAAAGGGTAGGGTAACTGTTTGTGTTTGCGTTACACGCGCTCTACCCCCACTGAACATCTTATAATAGCAACGCTTTCGTAGGGATTAACTCCGAACTAGATTAGCCTTCCTCGAAATTGAAGGATTTGCAGATAGAACGAGGACACGGTCGTCCCCGGTTTCCGAGGGGAGACTATAAATTAAAAGAATACCGGCGCTCGGTTCATTCCCATTGAATGATTTAAATCACTCCCACCGTTCATAAATTTCAATT
Organism: Ptiloglossa arizonensis; assembly: GCF_051014685.1. Taxonomy (NCBI): domain Eukaryota; kingdom Metazoa; phylum Arthropoda; class Insecta; order Hymenoptera; family Colletidae; genus Ptiloglossa; species Ptiloglossa arizonensis. The sequence goes on from NC_135050.1 coordinate 19,371,606, forward strand.
TTAAACTTCTTGCGAATGTTTAATTCCATCGTTGCAGGATGATTACCGTGCTTTATAATTAATTCCGTTTCCGCTGTTACGCCAGCGTCGATGGATTCAAGTTTAATGAAAGCTTGTTTAATCCCCCGTAAAGAATGACCGCGATTAATTAAAGTACGAATAATTACGACTTGGCCGGTAATTACTTCAGGAATCGTTGAAAGGATACTAAAATCTCGTATTTACGGTCGAACATTGAGAATAATCTCCCCAATATTCCTATTCGTTCGATTTGGACTCGTTAGCGGGATCGTTACGAGGTAATATCACTTTTCGAACTTACCGGAAGATGTGGATCGAAAATTCGCAATTTAAACATTTTTACAAACCTGCCCGCGAGAAATACACCATCCGAAATAACTTCTTCGAAGGAAGTCTATCATTTCTAGATAGGATAAAGTCGGAGAAGATTAATTATAGAATCTACGCAAACGATCGTTCGATAGAGTGTTCGACGCTTTAAAATCGTCCAATTTGCGCATTTTCCGTTAAGATCGCTATATTATTACTTAGATACGTATCAAATTGTTCAAGAAAAAAGGATCTTTGCATATTTATCGCGCAATATTACGCCTGTTCTCTCTTTCGTTACACTCGTCCCACGCATGACCGCCATTCGTTGTGCAATTTCTACACAGAATAAGTCGAAGAAGATTAATTATAGAATCTACGCAAAGAATCACTCGATAACTTAGGCAATACTTTAAAATCTCCCATTTCAACTCTCGCGTTTTCCGTTAAGATCGCTACATTATTATTCGGATACGTATCAAATTGTTGAAGAAAAAAGGATCTTTGCATATTTATCGCGCAATATCACGCCTGTTCTCTCTTTCGTTACACTCGTCCCACGCACGACCGCCATTCGTTGTGCAATTTCTACACAGAATAAGTCGAAGAAGATTAATTTATAGAATCTACGCAAAGAATCACTCGATGACTTAGGCAATACTTTAAAATCTCCCATTTCAACTCTCGCGTTTTCCGTTAAGATCGCTACATTATTACTCGGATACGTATCAAATTGTTGAAGAAAAAAGGATCTTTGCATATTTATCGCGCAATATCACGCTTGTTCTCTCTCTTTCGTTGCAATCGTCCCACGCACGACCACACATCGAATACGAAGTGCAACTGCGAGCCGACACGACCGTATTTATCATCCGCGAGACGAGGCGGCGCGTAGCCTCGCGCCGCGCAACGAAACTTTTTCCCGAGTTACATTTCTTGTTGCAGAACTTACGTCATCGTTCGTACTTTCGTGATTACTTGGACGGTATAATTGTGTGTATCAACGCGCACAAATAACGCGGCTCGGAGAACGAACGCGAACAGTTTCGTTGGCAGAGCGCGAAGATCCGAGCCGGTCGTTGCGGACGAGTCTCTCTCGTTTTGTGGCGAAAGAAACTTTCAAAGTACGTAAGGAAAAATAAAGCCCGGTGACCGATGTCTTCGCGAAACTGTCGACGAACGCCCGTGTCTTGCAACGTCTCGCGAGCCGACGCGATTCCACCTCCGATTTCCACGACTCTTCGCGAAACAGCTCGGCTCATCGCCTTGCAAAATGAGTCGAGCAAACGTTCCCATCGGTTTCTCGGGAAACGGTGCTCCTCCCACCATTCGTGGTAACAACGTTAACGCGTTGCGCGTATTGTCGGAAATATTCAAGATATTCGCGAGTCTTATTCGCGTGTATCGCTCGCAATCGTTTCCACGGCGGAGTTTGCACGGAACGTCCGACTCGAGGCGAAATCTTGTCTCACGGCGATCAGGGACTCAAAACGAGCCTTCCAGGAGTACCGCGTGGCCCTGTCACGGAGAGAACTCGAACCGGTTGAAACTTTATTCGAACGAAAGGAACGTGTATCGATTTACCACGCGGCGTTCGTCCGATCGGGTAATTCACTTTTTATTCATCCATTGTGTCGCATTTCCATTCGGTGATTTTATAATTATATTTAACGAATCGCGGATAAAATATTTATTTTTTGTTCCCCGTTCGAAACTTCATCCGGGTAAAAATGTCGACCCACCGCGAAACAGATCCAATTATTCGTCAAATGCGCGAAACCGGGCTCGCGATCGTACATATATTTTAATTGTCAAAATTCGCTCGGCACGAACGACAGGGGAGAATTTTCGTTACGAACCGCAAAGAAATTATTAATCGCTGTTGGAAATTTATAAAAACGTTGCCGCGTGCCGCGTATACGCGAATTAAACTCGATCGAATGAAATGAATTTCGCTCGTACGGGGTGTATAATATTCGCAGTAGATTACGTACCGTCGAACTCTCGCGGTTTAATCGCGGTGCAAACACTTTACGCTTCTCCTAATATTCGTGGCACCGGTAGTAGCTGTAATTTGCATACAGCGAACGTCCACGTAAGGACGTCCCGAGATTTAAAATATTCGTTTTTGTATCTTTAGCCTGGATATTCTCACGCAATAGATGTTGCGCCGTTAAGGTAGCAAGGTTTAATCGTGGAACGAACGCTTTACGAGTTTCTCCTAATATCCGTAGCTCTAACCCGTGGTAGCTCTAATTTGCATTTAACAAAAGTTCCCGTAAGGGTGTCCACGGATTTAAAATATTCCTTTTCGTATCTTTTCCATGGAAGTTTCGTTCTCTGCGTATTCCCACGCAATAGATGCTGCACCGTTAAGCTTCCACGGTTGAACCGTGTAACGAACACGTTACGGGTCTTCTAATATTCATAGCTCCTAGTAGTGGCTGTAATTTGCATTTAGCAAAGACCCTCGCAAGGGAGGTGTCTTGAGATTTAAAATATTCGCGTTTGCTTCTTTTTCCTCTCGTGTTCCGTTTCCCGCGTATTCCCGCGTAATAGACGTCGCACCGTTAAATTTTCGTGGTTTAACAATGCAACGAACGCTTCAACGTTCTCCGTGGAGGTGAATCGATAGCCCGTTTCCATCGGATCTCGTAGCGAACCCCTACGGTGAGTTCTTAATCGCTGTTATCAACGAACATTAGTATTCCGCATTAGGTTACTGCACCTTACAACCCCCTCTCGTTTCTTCAGCTATTAAATCGATCATCTCAAAGATTGGATCGATCGGATCGAGCGTAGGTCACGCCCATAATTACGACACTACGTGACAAGTTTGACGATACAGTCCGCAAATTCGCTCGCGTTTTCGTCGATTTTTTCCCCCGAGCGATAATTCGAGCCACATTTCTCGCGGCGGTGTTCGTCGAACGCAATTTATCGGTCCAGAATTTTGCAGGAAAGATTTTTTTTTCCTGCAGGTGCAAATTTCGCTCTAGAGGAAATACCAGGAGAACGATACGTCCCGAAAGTTTCGCACCGAACCAAATGTTTTATTTACGCATGGCCACGCGCGACGATGTTGGATCGCGCGAAAATTAGAACGCGTTTTCGATCGAGCGAGAAGTACCCTCGATATTAACGAAGTGTTAAAGTACAAGTACCGATAGTTGACACTTTTGGGGAAAGAGGATTAAAAAATAAGAGGTCATGTTCCCGTGTCGCTGTTTCGAAACAATTACGGTACACAATAAATGTCACTCGTAAAACTTCTCTCAGTGCCTAATTACATTTTCAATTGTCCCTATCTGAATCTAGTTTCGAGAGTGCAATCGTTGTGCATAGCTTCATTTATCACTTTCGAGATGAAAAGTGTGTTCTTCGATCCTTTGGATATTGCTTGCCAATAGCGAGTGTAGATATTGGAGTCCGGAGTTAATTACTTCGAACGATTCATTTTTCTTTTAAATTCGGAGAGCTGTAGGAATAATTCCAGTCGGAGAGGAATTACGCGTACACGGAATTACGTATACACAAAATTGAAAAATGAAAATCAAACCGTTCGACCAAAGACTTTTTCGAGAAGAGTTTCCGGCAAATGGAACGAACGGTTATGTTAATTACACGAACCGCTTTAATTTCTCCGGAAGAGAAATAATTTTTCTTCCGTGCTTCCGAATTAAAGTCGTATTTGAATGAAAAAGAATCCGAAAATGAAGTGCACGCGGGAGCTCGAAAGTTCATTAGTTTCGCGTTATATCCGCCCTTGATGCTCGCCTTTTTTTACATTGTTCCTCGGCCGGCGCGAGAGAGGTCGGATAATATCGGGATCGAAAACAGGTCGGATACTGGAATGTTCGTTATCGACCGCGAGAGATACGTTTGAAAGTTTTCGCAAGAAAATTCAACGGGATTGCGTATCGCGCATCCAATAGATTTGAACCCCGTCATCCTACGGGGAATCGATCGACGCGAGGTTCTGTAAATTCGAGAGAAACGTTTCGTCGAAATTGAAAAGGACGAGTAAGTTTTCGCGACATTGTTCTCTTAAATGGTCAACTCCCGGTGCGCTTAGCCCGCCGACTTTTTTTCCGTTAACGCTGTAAAGAGGCACTTTTAGTAGCGCAATCCGATTGCTTTCCAAGCGTTAACGTTAAATACCCCGCGTGGCGCGTATTTCGCACGGAAAAACAACATATTTACGCGGCGAATTCTCGGCTAAACTTGCAAAGACCGCGGTAGAAATGGGTTTTGGAGTGAGAAAGCTGTTTTTTCGACCCTCGACCAACGCCACCCTTCCGTACTCGACTACCTCGGCTTTCCGCCGCGAGCAACAACACTCGTCATTTACAAAAGCGACCCTTTAAAATAAATCCACATCGCCTCTACCGAGAGCCGCTCGGGGGGATGTGCTTACGCCCGTTTCATCCCCGTTATAATCTGCCGCAGTCCTCCTCGAAACTCCGCTCGCGGCCCAAGAGAACGACGAACTGCTCGCGGCCGTATAATTAACTCCCATTCATCGGTAGCTTAACTGGACCGCAAAATCGAAAGGTCAAACGGGATACTTTCTACCGATCGCGTGCCATTCTATTTAGACTCGCTTTGAGACACGGATCCCGGGGAAAACCTTTTACGAAGGGGTGCCATGATATTTTCGTCGAACGCGCGTACACGTGCATCGTGCGTTCAGCGAATATTTCGAAACGGGGACGATCGACTCTTCGTCTCGGTCAGAGAAACTCCTTTAATCTCCGTAAGAGCAATGTTTCACGAACGTCCGTCTTCTTGCTGTAATTACGATTCGTAATCGGACGGAAGCTAACGGATAGATACGTTCGTTGTTCGCGTACGAACGATGGAAGGAACGAATGATAATTCTTCGACGAGCAAAACTAAAACAAGTAGAAATTATCGAGATGTATCAATTTAAACGTTCGTCGCACGATATCGAGCAGTTTGCCAATAAATTACGCACGCGTCGTATGAATTATCGCTTTTGTTTCAATCGAGTTTTTCATTCCACGCGAAAGAGGATAATAAAATTACCTCTCCGCGGTTACAAATTGAATAAAAGAGTACGAATAAACGAAGGAAATAAAAAATATTGCCGATTACAATTTATGTAATACGACTGTAAAAACCAAATCCAGCTTGTTCGCGTTTTTTCTACCCGAATCGCCGTACATTTAACTTTAAACTTTTCTTTTCTCGAATACTCTTCTCGAATATTCTTCTCGAATCGTTAACGACGATAAAAGTTACTCGACGATACTGTTCGTAACGGTACTGCCAAATTTTCCGCAAAGTATTTCGCGCATACAATAGCGGCAATTAAAAGAGCGACAACAATTTGGAATAATGGATAGACAGGGGATGAAGTTACACTGGACTTTGGAACAATGATTCCCAATTGTGCCAGTCGATATTGCGAACCTCCGAGTCGAGAGACCCGATAATAGCGAGTTCCGGGTCGTGTAACACGATACCAACAACTTCCGGGTTCTGAAACCCAATATCGTGTATTTTCGGCTCGGTGCAAAATTCGACGCTAGCGACATCCGTGTCGTGGAACTCTCCGCGAGCGAATTTCGGTCCCGTTCGATCGTAGGAACCGACGACGACGACGACGACGACGACGACGACTTTCCTTATTTGAGAACAAACCATCGGCAGGGCCAGATGTTTACCCGCCACGTTTAGAACGTGTGGATAGATTTCAGCGCTTAGGAACAAGCTTTTCGTGCTTCTGCCGCGCAAACTTCCGCGCGAGCGCCAGTCTCCGAGATAAGTCCTTAATTAATCGAACGATTTGCACATGGCTCGTCGACCAACAGTGAAACCGCTCGCGTGGATATTCATCCAGGAGATAACTTGCCAGTCTCGCGGTCAAATTATCCTCCGTTAACCGTGTCGCGGTAAAACGATCGACCGTGAATCCGTTTTCATATTTTTTTACAATCGAATCGAAGAAAAAATACAAAATCGATCGTCTTCAAACGGTCTCGAAATTTTACGTGAAACGCATCGAATCGCGCATCGGTACAACGAATATTGATAATACCCTACACGCGTGAATTTAACGAGCTCGAAGACCGTTTTCTTCAAATATTGTCGTCACTTTTTTAAAAAATTACATCCATATTCGAACGGATCGCTGAAACAACACTCTTCGTAATCGATCATCGGACGACCTTCTCGAACGCCCTCGACCTATTCGTCACGCCCGTTCTCTCTTTCGAAAACTCAATTACCGCGACCACCTTAGATGTCGTAATTATTCATCCTCGAGCTACTCTCGAACCGCGTGCAAAACGAACTACGTACCAAAACGAAGAAAACAGCGAGCGAAGCAAGTAGAGCGATTAGAATGAGTAGAGTGAGTAGATTGAATAAAATTGAGTAGAACGAGTAGATTGAGTAGATTGAGTAGAATCGAGTAGAGTGAGTAGATTGGATAGAATCGAGTAGAACGAGTAGATTGAATAGAATCGAGTAGAGTGAGTAGATTGGATAGAATCGTGTAGAACGAGTATATTGTGTTAGAAACTTAGTTCTGATTTTGGCAGTAGACTTGGTTTTATTGCAATCAACGTTACACTTTTACAAACTTTTAACTGCACGTGATCGGATCGAGAAGTTAACCGGTACGCAGGACAATGGTCCTAATACATAGACTGCTCAGTTGCGTGACCAGAGACGAAGAAATATATAACGTTCGTAATAAATGTCGCGATTAGTGCAATATTACCATACATTCCAACAGATTGAATAGAATTAAGTAGAGCGGATAGATTGCACAGAATCGAGTAGAGTGAATAGAACGAGCGGAGCGAGTGAAGCGAACGAAACGAACGAAGCGCGCGGAGCGAGTTATTTGGTTTCGAAAGTGTTCGCCGAATTTTTCAACGGCCGGTGGTGTTCCCGTGTTCCCGTGCGGCAAAACATACTTTCATTTTCGCGCTCGCGTCTAATACGAGACGAAAATTGCCGACACGGCCGCGCGGAATTCACGGTGGCGCGTATTTCTTAATTAACGCGGCCGACGCAACCGGTACCAGCCGACGACGCGTCGTAGACTCCGTAACCCTCGACGCAATCCCCGGCCCTTATTTCGCAGTTTCGTCTCATCGCCCGGCGACGCATCCTCGTTCCGCCCTCTGCGCGAAAGTACGAAAGCGTTCGGTAAACGGGAGGTGTAACGGTGTGGTGGTGGCGATGGTGGTGGTGGTGGTGGTGGTGGTGGTGGTGGTGGTGATAGTGGTGGCGAGGAGGAGTGCGGAGCGAGTATACCTACCGAGCATAATCGTACGTTTTCGAGTTTTCGCGCCCAAGAAACGATCCCCCTTCCCTTCCGTTCCTCTCCCCACTCGTGCACGATCCCGCGACGCGCGAGAACTTCACCCGCGTTTAATCTCGCGCGTTAAGAACGTACAAGCGCTTAATTAAGGCGAGACGCGTGACGTCTCATCCGCCCGTAACGATTTCCCCCCTTTTCCTTTGATAAAACAGGTCATTAGGACGGGAGGGGAACGAGAGAAGGCGAGAGAGCGGGGAAACCGGAATAATCGCGGAAACGAAGAGAGGAACCCCTCTTCCGTCTCTCTCCTACGCTGTCTCTTTCGCGTTCGCTCCGTCCCGCTCCGGGAGTATTTCTGCCCGTGTTTCCGCACGGCTTGTGTTTCACGTTATTATCCGGTGAATTATCAGTGCACTTGGAATAATTGAGGGTATACAAATCTGTCCCGAAACGTTCAAGGAGTCCGCTGACGACGACTCGCGGAAGAAAATTATTATCCCGGTGCGGGGTCCCCGTGATCTCCTTTCTTAAACGAAACGGAACTTTTATAATGGGCTGCAAATGAACTGCCTCGATGAATGGAACTTGTTTTCTCTCTTTCTCTCTCTCCCTCCCCTTTTCTCCCCCACTCTGCAGGAGCAGCCGTTTAATTAGACAAATACCGTATACCGGACTAACGGCTAATGCCCGGCTTCGTTTTCTCCTCGTTTCGAGTCTTACGAAAGAATAGCGCTATCGAGGTAATCTTCGCGAGCCAACTTCTGCCGCGTCTTCTCGCAACAACGGGACCGTTCGTTCGCGCAATTTGCCGCCCGTGATCTTCGTTCACCCTTCGCGGTGATCCACGGAAAAATACGAGGGCGGGTCGATAATTATCCGGGACGAAGTCGTACAGTTTGAACACACGTTCCGCGACCGACCGTGTAATTGAAAATCCGCGTAAAATCGTTCATTTGTTCGCACGGATCGAAAACATTTTGAGAAGCATTCGACTCACGGCCGAGAACCTTTTTATTTCGAAGACGCGAGAAAAATGACTGGAAGCGAGTAGATTCGACGAATAACAGTAACGTCGAATAGAAATAAAATTTACAGCAACACTGTTGATAATTATCGACTCACCTCGTACATTTCGGAAGCACAAACACGTATAAATATAAATACGGAGTACTTATGCCTAATCTCGTATTCCTCTTGTTCTTCGTTGATATTTGATCGTTCTTCGCGGACAATTTGATCGGTTCGTGTAATCGATTCGTTTCGTTCGTAGTTTTCGTAACGTCCCGGTGCTCGATCCGGAAGCGGTGGTGGCTCCGGTCGCGTTATCCACCGCGGTTCACTGTAATACGCGGCCGTCTACCGGTCCCGAGTAGACAACTCTCCGAAGGCAACGCGTAACGAAGTTTGCTACCCCAAAGCTTGGACATTCGGGCCAAGTGCGCGCTTAATGAAACAATTAACATCCACCGCATTTGCATATAACGGTTCCACGGGCTTTTCTTAACGACCCAACGAAAGAACAGATTAAACAGCGGTGTAACAGAAACGTCAGACACCGAGAACTGGTCGCCACCTTCTCACCCAAACGCGCGCGCACGCACACACAACCGAAACGAACATTCGCCCCGGTCGTTATCGAACAATAATTTCCATTTTAACGTTTTGTTAGCGAGCGTTCCACCGCTTCGTTACGGCCCTCTTCGGCAATACGATACGTAACGTTGATCCGCAATCCAGCGAACCGAATTAATAAAGAGGAAATGTAACGCGAGGTAAACGTTGTTACGTTGCTCGAGTGCGAAACGAAGTTACGACGTAATGCGTGTTCGGAGGAGGTATTCGCGCGATAAGACGCGTGTTGTTATTCGTTCTTTATCAACGATAACGAATACGTACGAGAGTTCGCGAAAATGTATCGCGAGGGATCAACGAGTAGGCAGAAGACCGATCGGAGACACCAAGATGGATCGAACGTTGTATCGAGATTTTCGAGAACAGTTTCCTCGGAATCGGAAGGATTCGACCACGTGCGAAAAGAAGGTAAGTTACAAACGCTCGCTTCGTGTTCTCTCAATTCTTCAGCCAACGTCGAATTCGACCGGATCCTATCAACGCACGTTGCTCAGGTAACATTCACTTCCGGCATGATTTGTAGCAGCGAATCCTCTATTATAGCCCTTGAATTTTCATCTTGCGCTTCCTGGTTAAGGCAAGTAGTCGCCTCATCGCGAGACGGCCGAGTCGTGTAGACCGACGCTAATTGAAATCCATCCTTCTCTCCTTTTTAATTAAAGTATAAGTGTTCCGGACTACTCGTTCCAACCGTCAGCGGACCTCATGAACTACTGTTCCCCCGGACCGTTCGCCGGTTAGTTAAGGGTGCAGCCCGGTACTTTGGGCCGAAAATTGCGGTTCCTGCGTAATTTCTTCTTTTTTTCTTCTTCTTCTTCTTCTTCTTCTTCTTCTTTTTTCGTTCGCGAGAAAAAATTACCGGATCGAAATAAAAATTAGCGGCGGTGGAGCTCCTCGAACACGGCCCGACGAGATAATATTTTCGGTTCTTTCGTGCATCGCTTCGGGTTTACGTTTCAGTTGGAAACACGATGGGAGAAAATATTACGTCGACGCGCACCGTTCGCCAGGGAACGCGTTTACGAAAATCGATCGAGACCGCTTCGCCGAAGCGAGCGTATCGGAGATTAAGGAAACGATCGCGCCGAACGGAGACACTCGAGTCGAATACCCTATTTTAAGGTATCCGAATTTTCAACTCGATCCGCAAAATACCTTTCGAGATATCGCTCACGCCCAGAGACCGGAGAGATCGTTTCGATAAAAACGACTGGAAAGTTTCGAGGCGCGCGCTCGCGGTGTCGGGAACGCGTATAGAAACTCGGCTCGAAGTCCCGTAACGTTGCCCGATGTTTCAAAATTTCATTACCATATTTTCGAGACGACCGCGGCGCTTCACCCGGATGGAATCGATTTATTTTAATCCGGAATTACGATCGTACGGTGCTCGAGCGAAATCGAAGACAAAACCGGTGCAAGGATCCGCTCCGCGTCGTAGCGCGAGACGCGAACTCGCCGAACCGCTCCACTCGAGCGTGTAACCGAAAAACATTTATCGTAATTAACGCGTCTAATCTCGTATCCAAGGTTTCTCGCCGTTTGGTAGGAAAAGCCGGGCAAGGACGAGGACGTCCGACGTGTACGCGATATTACTAGCTTAGAAACTGGTGCCGCGGATCTCTCCTCCTCTTTCTCGACCCACCCATCTCCACCCCCGTTTCCGTTCTCATGGCCAAAGTTTGCCTCCGCCGTTGAAGCTCGGACGTTCAGCGCGCGGACAAGCGCTTAATTAAGCGAATAACATATATCATCTTAACGCCCGGCCCCAACTTGCTCCGCTCGGCTCGAGTCCGCGGTAGAAGAACCCTGGAACCAACCAGGGGGCGGGCCCCCTCTTGTAACGTGCACGCGCGCATACGTCGGGCCCAGGGCTGCTTTTCACCGGTTCCACGGCTTCCTCGTACACCGTACCTCGAACACCGAGACTTACTCGGTTCACCGGCAAAGATGCCTCTTACGTCCTACCTCTCCTCCTCCTACTCTTCCACGACCACCGCCGCTGCCGCGTTCTCCATTCTCCTTTGCCGACATTGCACACCTTAACGTGTACCTACATCGCCACGCGTTTGCCAGGGAACTAATAGACGGCCCACCTCCACACCGCCGCCGCCGCCGCCGCCGCCGCCGCCACCTCCTTCTACGCTCGGTTCCCTCTTCCTTTGCCCTCGTCTTCCAGCGCGAAACTCCTACACATCGGCTACCGAACGCGTTTCTCGTGCAACCCGTAACGAAGATATCCCGGAATTACATAGCCGGTTCGCGCGCGCCTCAACCCTCGGGCGGTCCGCGACCGAGATATCGTGCCCACCTCTCTCTCTTACTCTCTCTCTCTCTCTCTCTCTCTCTTTCTCTCTTTCTCGCTCGATTCCAAAGAGATCGAACGCAAACCTCCGCACGGTAGCTTGTGTACCCACACCTCAGCGATACGTAGGTAATATCGGGTCCACCGTCGGTTTCGTCGAGGTGGCTCCGCGTTCTTTCGTAAAAGGGAATCCGAGCAATCGTCGACGCGGCCGCGCAAAGTGTTTCTCGGTCCCGCGGTTTGCACGTCTCGCGGTAACTTCCCCTTCCGTTCTTGGAAAATCGATTCCCCTCCCCTTGCTACGCGAGACGGTGTTTATCTCGCACCGAAAAGTCTTCTTCCGACGCTCGGGAGGAGACACCGGGGGTCGCTTCCACTTTTTTCTTTTTTTTCTTTCTTTTTTTCTCGCAGCCAGCTTCCTTCGTTTCGCGAAATCGAAACCGTGATACGCGATCATTGAGTATTGGGAAGTAGACGGTTGTGTTCCCGTGCGCGCCACTGGTTATGGAGATTGAGTTCCAGGGGTGGAATCGAGTGAATACGACTCGAACCGAGCACACGGGGCGAACGGAGAATGTGTACCGAGATATTGGAAAGTCGACGAGAAGACGTCACGGACTGATTTCGTCGCGTCGCTCCGTTCTCCGGTCGAACGTAAGCGGTTGAAACGTTCGACGGGAGGATCGTTAATCGTCTTTGTTAATTAGACGGCGATCTCCTAATCTCGCGCGTTCTCGTACGGTCATCGATTCCTTCGTTCGCCGGATCCTTCGCCCGGGACTACCACGAACGATCGTTCGAGCGGTAATCCGATGGAACCTTACGAATACTCGGAGCCCTATTTCCATTACTTTCGCGAAACAGCGCACCGAACCACCCAAATAAACACCGCTTCCGGTGCACAACCTGCACCGGGGCTAACCCACAACCTGTGGATACAGCCCGATCTCGGTCGGTAGTTGCCAAGTCCCATCTTTAAAAGCTTCGAACCGCGCAGTAGCGATTTCTGCTAATGGCTTGATCCATAATCCTGGATTACCCCAGAAGATATCCCTGTAGTTAGAAATGCACGTCGAAGCGGATCTGTAATCTGCGAACCGGTAATCTAACCCGGTATCGGTAAAAACACGTACTCGACGAATACATGAATCTCAAATCGGCGATATCGACGGGTACCGAACCGGTGTTTAACTCGAAGTCGAGACGAAGCTTTATTTTCAATGTCGACGGTTAAAGGTTGCGACCTTTGCGAATAGTTGTCCGCTTCCCAGATGCAACGGGAAATGTTTTCCAGGTGCGCGAACAGGGGGAACCGTCGCACACAGTTTCGAGATCGACCATTGAAAGGAATTTCGAATCGTATCGGATCGAAGGATTCGTCTTTTCAGTTCCCGATTCTACTCCGAACGCCTCCGTGCCCGAGTTACGTAAAATATTGACCGTTCAAGGTCACCGAGCGTCACCCCCCACCATCCACGCGTTCGAGAAACAGAATTTATCGAAACGGAGATCGCGTCCACTGCGATTCACACCTAGAACGATCTCGAGCGCCCAAAACTCACTCTCTCCCGTAGATCGAAACTCTCGTCGTACTTCCTAACCCTTCCTCGCGCGATCCTTCCGAAAATTCGCAGAAGTTTTAAGGGTAGAAACGCGCCCTTTGGAACTTGGAACGATCGCGAATCGCGATGTCTCCCCCGCGGGCCCCCGACCGAATGGAAAAGGTCTCGCGCGACATTTAATTATCGTCGGTAAATTCCATTAACGGACAAACATCGTAGTCTCCTCCCCGCTAATTGTGACCGGTTGAAGCCTTTAACTGTTCGAGTTAGAAATTACCGGGCGTAATTTCAATGGCGCTTTCACGGTCGTTCTCTATTCATGCGCGACGAGAGGAACTGCTGTCACCGTTGACGGCTAAGGATTTCTCTCTCCTAAAGACTGAAACGTGTCTGGCATAATTGAAAGCAGTGAATGGGCCGCGCGAATATTTCAGCAGCCGGCTAACGTCGATGTTTTGCCGGGTAATGTATTCAAAATCGTACGTGTCGCGTGGTAATCCGGGCATCCGTGCCGCCCGCCGAAACGCTTTAATAATCCGACGTAACGTTCCTCGACTTCGCTCGATCCTGGGCGGCGCGTCGCTGTAAACGCGCCCGGTTGACGAGCAGCCCGCGCTCGGTTCGCGTGACAACGAGATAACAATTTCGAACCGTAGACCAGGGCTACGGGCAGAGGGAGGTAGCTTCCACCGTTTCGGAGCAGTCGAATCGATGGCTGCGAGTAATTGTTCCCGCGCCTGATTAATTTTACCGGTTTGCCGCATGCGAAGTATCGGTTTTCCGCTGAAACGTTACGGCCACGATAATATAAGCCGAAACGATAACCGACTGTCAGTCGTTGCGTTACGTGCACCGAAAAAGAGGAATAGTTTCCTGGAATGTTACCCGCGATCGAGCCACGTCCTCGTCGTCCTCGTCGTCGTTGTCTCGGTTCGATCCTCTTCCCGGAAAATTCGTTCGTCCTTCGAAGTTTCTACGGGTAACGAAATTTTCACCCTGAAAACTCGTGAACGCATCTCGACCAACGACAGACGAAAAATCGACGCGACGATATTCTTCCTCGTTGCAAAGACTCTCGCGACTCGAGAGAAAAGAATTAGTCTTCGAGTTGCGAAGACTGCTCCACGGAAGCGCACTTGGTGTTTTCTTTTTTTCTACAATTGATCCGACAAAGTCGTTCCACCTGTTCGCGGACCGAAGAAACCGGCCAATGATCTTTCCAACGATCGTTCCCACCCGTGTCGCGCGATCGAGAATATCCAATTGACGCGGCAAAAATTGCGCGCGTTCGCGTGACTCGCGCGATCGATTAAAGTATCAATGAACGTGGTTAGCAGCGCGCCACGCATCGAACGAGTTTTCCATCACGGTCTGGCGAACGCATCGGTGTTTCGCATACATTTACGAGCACCGCGTGCTCACAGCCGGCCGCGAGGATTACGATCGTTCTTGATCCATTCAATTACGCGAAAACGCCTAACCGGTATCAAGGATACGGACGTTTATATCCTTTCCACGGTCGACGCGCGGACAGCCATCTGGCTATCTCGAAAAGAAATTCCGACCGTGTAGGCCGCGGGGACGTGATTAATGCGCGGAAGATAAGAAGCTGGGGCTCGACTTCCGGCCACCAGAGACAACCACCGCGCAGACAACGCGAATGATTAAGTTACGGACGCGGACTAATGAAATCGTCAAATTTACCTCGGCCCTTTCTGTATCGGGCGTACAAACGTGACCCTGATCTCGCGCGAGCATCTCTCTCTAGAATCGTATTACCGCTGTTGCGCCGAATAAACGAAACGCCCTCGACGCAACTAGAAGCTCGTTATTAAAACGTCTCTTTCCGAACGACGAACGGACTTCATTTACCACTCACCGGATCCCTCGAAACCGATACTTCTCGGAGTGTTTAACCCTAACGCGCTCCTCGGGTCCTCGTCGATCCTAGTACAATTGAAACTATCGTAACGGATACGATTCGGTGCTCTCGCACTTCTTTAGTCTTCTCACTGGGTTGTAAAGTTGTAGCGACGAGTCGAAGTACAGGTCCAAAATTAACCATTTTCGAATACCATCGAAACTATGGGTAAAATGTATCGAATTACACACGTGGGATCGAGAACAGTGGAAAAGAAGTAACTTGTATCTGGAAGTGTCTCGAAATATGTGTGATCTTTAGATTTGTACTGTTCTTCGACTCGTTGATTCGGTTGTACGATTTATATTAATTTTAATTTGGTACGAGAACGGTTTCGTTTTGGTTTCTAGAAACTGAAATCGGTAAGTGCAAGGTCGGTGCAAAATCATGCTACGAGTACACGGTCCAGGACAATTTGACACTATTTGCAACGAGCAAGACCGTGGAAAGCAAAAATGATCGTGACAATGAAGAACGTGTCCTGAGAACTTGCGATCTTCGCGTTTCATTTTCGAATCGGAAAGTTCTTTTAACGAAAAAATTTTAAACGCGGACGTCGAAAACGGAACGACCGAGAACTTTCTAAACGGATTTTTAACCATCGTTGTTTATTGCACGCGTCGCGTTTCAATACGATTTCGTTCGCTAGAGACACGGGCAGGATTTTCTACAATTTATGACAATTCAACGCCGGTTGACATCTCGACGTCTGAATTACAGCTTTTGATCCATCGATCGGGACCGTCGCTGTCAAATCTACACATCCGAAATTTCGTTCCCGTTGACCGATACGCGCAACCGATCTCGAGTGCACCGGAATTATTCGCCGTGTAAAAATATTAACTCTTCGCTGTTAACGTGACGTTAATCCGTAATCCCGCTAAAAAACAAAATTATCGGAATATTCAGTTTACCTAGTCGAACGTATCACCGCAGATACGGGAATCCCGGTATAATTAATTCGTGACACTGTAAGCTGGAAAATCATTGTAAAACATCGTCGACCCGGAATAAATTCGATGCGACACCGTCACCGAACGATCCGATTTCGCACTTTGCCCGAACTTCGAATCGGAGTACCAAGTACCGATAAGACGATTATTGCTCGTAATCGATAGAAAAGTTTCAACAACGTGACCATTTCGACGATACACGTACCGATCGAAGGTTAACGAAGAGTCGATTTTAAAGCTTGTTGGGAAAATAACGCCCCGCTTTGTTAACATCTTTCACTTTGCACCGAACCGAGTGTTGAGAGGATTGTAGATGTAACGAGAGGATCGACGTGTTACCTAGCGAATTTTCAGCCGTTAGGTTTAAAATTATTACACACACGCGCGCGTAAGCACACACACAGAGAGAGAGATACGCACGCGTCCGTAATTGGTATTCGGTTAGAAGAGCATTCTCACATTAGTTATAACGAGTAGCTAATGCCAAGCGTAGCACGCATTCGCGTGCTGCCGCTACAAAGCGGGCACAGAAAGCTTCCACGTTTGTTTCCGCCGTACTATTGCGGTCGGCTGGTATGCGCGCACTTCGAGTCGGCCTTTAAAACTCTGCATCAGTAAGACATCAAAGGCTTTGTTGCTACAATTACTATTCACACCACATACCTTTGTTAGTAAACCTCTATTATATCGTTGCCCAAACTTCCGGCCACGTTGGTAACGAACATCGCTGCTTCCGCGAGACGGGACCGGTATAATGTTATTGTCAAGAAATTGTGGCAACAGACTACGAGTAATCGTGCAATACGGGACCAAGGAACGGAGTGGGGGGAGGGGGGGGGGGCGAGTTAAATTCGCGAAATTACATCGCCCCGGCCCGTGAGTGAAATTTGTGGGTAATAAACACCGAGCGCTCGCGCTCGCAAGAAAAAAAGAGAGAAAGAAAAACAGTTTCTCGCGACGTGGAAACGGACGGGCGTGTTTCCTGAAAAAGATTTTCATATTTTTTTTTTTTTTTTGTTTTTTTCCGCCGCGCAGCACCGAGCAAGAGTGGCTGCAAAAAAAGAAGGCAGCGCGCCGCGTCGCCGTTTGGGCATAATTAATGACTGTCCAGGAAAATAGAAGCGTAATTAACGAGTGCCCTAAGAGGTAATTTTCTTGGTAATTTAGTGTGTCACTCTACCGGCGAGAGTTATGCCGTCTTTTCGGACTGTGAAAATAGTTGGTAGCGTCGATCGACGCGGCTCGAGTGTGCAAATTTTTCGAATTTTTCTTTTTTTTAGTCTCTGGAATCGATAACAACGACACGAGCAACGAACGTACTCGCTGCCTGTCCGCGAAGATACACACCTAAACACGCGTCCCTTCTAATCGGTGGCGAAAATAATTCCACGCGAGAAACGTGTTGCACGCGCGTCGTGAACGACTTTTCACTCTACCGTTCGAACATCGCTTGCACCTGTTGGAATTCGGTTGAAAGGGAAACGATCCGCGTTGCATCGTAACAATATAATATGTATACAATTTCAACGTGGAATTACGATACGGTTCGAAGACCGACGGTGATCGAAACCGAAGTACCGATACGTAGCGAGTCTGCAAGTTCGGGTACTCGGTGTACGATTTGGATTACGAGTTTCGCTCGAGTTACCACCGAGCTGCGAACGAATTCCGAGCAGATACCGAATATCGAAATACATGTTTATCAAAGAAGTCAGGAATAACGTTATTCTTTAACGACAGGTAGGAATAGCACTTAGGAACCAGTAGATAAACGCAACGAGGAAAGATGCACAGGGGATGTAATTGTCGAAGTTTAACAATTGAATTGTAATCGGAGTAAACGGAAGACTGATCGTTCAACGTATCAGTTTCTACTACCAGTGAATCCACGAACGGAATACCGGTCGAGTAGACGGAATATATAATACAATAGAAGCGGATCGAAGATCGTAGGTAGTCCGTGTTTCTATCAATAGCTACTACCCTAACGCAGCGCTAAAACCGATCGACGCTTATTTCGATAACGAACGGCGCTAGAGCTACGGTCTCTCCGACCTTTCTGATCGGGAATGACCCGTGAAATATTTGTCAGTCGTCCAACCGAAGACACCGCGTCTGAACGCGTACCGAGGAGACGCGTCGAGCTCTTCTTGTCCCGTATACCGAGCGTTCCGAGCGGTCGCGATAAGTTACCTTTTAAGCAGAGGCGATAACCAAAGGGTGGAACTCGCGTTCCTCTTCGAGCTATCTCGCTCGGAGCAGAAAAATAGGGTTCCGTTTCCTGGGTGAAACGGAGCAATAAAACGCAAGAGCGGCTATCGTCAGAGATTAATAGCTTATACGAAAGTTATCGCTGACTGATTACGGTGCGAAGTCTGCGCCAACGGAGCGGGTGTAAAGCAAACGACACTCTCGCTTTGTCTCCTCGCGACGACCCTCGTATATTCAACGATAAAAATATCTCGCCGCGATTTTTTACAATGAATGGCAACGCGAAGACTCGAAGAACGATCGAAGACGGGACAACGATACCAACGTTGAAATTAATTCCCGTGTGTTCGGTATCGCGAAAAGTTTGAAAAGTATTTCCCTTCCGAATGGATACAACGTTTCGAAGCCCTTTGATCGGGCTTTCGACCGTTCGAAAGAAATATTTTTCGAGCAAACGCGTTCAAAAGTTCACGGATACTCGTACGAAACGCTATCGATTTTCGAATTGCCGTAACTTTGCGAAATGTGGTAACCGAAATTGAATTGCGCAAGTTTCTTAGGTTCCAGTGATAATTTGATATTTCAACTACCATTGTTATCGCGTGTTTCGCAAATGTTACCACCTGTCGACGTCGAACTGCTTTCCAATGCCAACGGGACGTTTTGCGTTCGAAGTAGAATAACACGGTGGAAAAGAAATGTACATCAACTTTTAGGGGGTCGTTGTAAAGAGGAAGCTTCTATCTTCGAACTCGTTGTCTATCGTATACGCGAAAATAATTTTTGAATAATTAGAGGCGACTTGAAATTGTTCAACTTTTTTTTCCCGAGAAACTTTCACTTTCTCAATCGCTTTCTGGTATAGACGTATTCTCGGGGGGATTCAATTCAGGGACGCGAAAGTAGAGGATTCGACCTTTAAAATGACCCCATGAAAAATATCCGACGACTATTTTTCACGAAGTTACAGCGGCTCGAAGTTATCGATAGCGTTTCGTTCGCATCTCCTCGATCTTTCCAACGGTAATGTACGTACATATGTCTGTTAACGTACCTACGATTTCGAGGAAACCCTACGTTTAACATTCATATTCTGTCCCAAATATCGACTCAAATTTCGCAGAAACTCGGATAAGAAAATCTACCATCTGCACCTTTTCCGTTCCTCCCCAATAAATATTCATCGTCCCCCTAAACAATTGTCAAAATCATGCGGAACGAATATTAAAGAAAAAGAACTTCTACTCTAAAAACCTCCCAAACGCGTTTCTCTTTATCTCGAATAACGAGGAAACTGAACGAAATCTTACTCGTTGCGCGCTCGAATTGCATTTTTTTCGCGCGTTGCGCGCGCGCGGTGAAACGAAGGGCGTTGCAGCTGAAACTCGAGGAATATTTCCCGTGTAAATTTAGCCCTACATCCTGCCTGGTCGCGCGTAAGTGGTTTCATCCGTAAAAAACCGCTCGCTGTAAATCCATCGCCGCGTCCCTCGTAACGCGCGCGCGTGTCTACGCTCGAAATGGAGCGCGTGAGAAGTTTACGTTCACGATCTGTGAAACCACGTACGCGTTCTCCGCGCGGCGGTGTCACGCGGGACACGTGTTTACGCTTTGCTCGAGCTTCGTTCCGCGCAAGAAAATTAGGGGTGGAGCACAGGGGGAGGGTGGAGGGGTGTGTTCGTCTGTGGACGAGTTTGATCGATTCGCCAGCCGGGGCCAAGACGCGTCGCGTTCTCTGCGCTTCTTTCTCGCGTCGGTCCGCTTAAACGAGGAATTAGCTTTCGTTTAAAAGGGAACGGTTTTTTCAGCCCGGCGTCGCACCCGGAGGGGACGATGCTCCGCGTCGGATGACGGACAGCGTCGAGTCGGAGACGCGAGCGTCTCCTCGCGTAGGTGAAACGCTTGGAAATTCATTTACGGGCGTAAAACGCGCAAGCACCGCTCCGAAATCATGAGCGATAAAAAGACGCATGCGTTCGCTCTTCACTCGCCCGTTACGCGGATGGTAATAGCGGGTTTATCGCGATCCCTCTGGAAACTGATTTAATCGACGCGACGCGAATCGCGAGTCTTCATAGAGCGAAAACGAGTGATAATTATTGCACGGAGATAATGACGATTTCTTCGTCGCGTCGTGAAAACGACGGTGCACTCTTGACTCGTGATGTAACAAATTGGGGAGAGTTGCAATTATACGAAAAATGTATAAAGAGGAAATAAGGGAGAGCCAGAAACCGATAGAGTGTAAGAAAGAGTAAAGAAAATTAGATTGGGATAAAGATAGACGAATCCAGGTGGATGTTTTCACCGAGTGTTTATAGGTTTGATATTTTGGTGGATATTTTGGATACAAAGATGTTGTATCGAGAGACAGTTGGACAATTGGAATAATATGGCGTCGACGCTAACATATTTATCGAAGAAGGAAAGTAGAACTCGTACCGATCCCTGAAGGCATCCCAGGGAACGAAAAGGTTACCGGGACCGCAAAGGAGGCCGCGAACATCCCGACGGACCACCAGAACGGTCCCTCCGTGCCTAATTAAGGACTTGAGAAACAAATTAATGCTTCAATGGGAAACCAAGTAGAAACTAACGCCTCCTATCCCCGCACACACACATCGGAAGTATCAACGAACTGTTCCTCGAAAGACACGAAACAGTCCCCTCGTTACCCAAGAGAGATCAAGTTGCCATAACACGTATTAGAATAGGTCACCCCGCTCCTATCTGCTAACGAAGGACTCGGATCCATTGTACACGAATAAAACGAATGCAGAGTAACGATCACGATTCCGGTCCGCTCGAAGCACGACGCGCTTTGTAAAAAATTTCGGTCCGAACCTTTCCTCGAGGACAATAAAAACGAAACGCACCATCTGTTCGAGTTCGTCGCGGAGAGTAAAACAATAGACGAAATACAATAATCGAATGATCACGATTGCTCCTATCTGTAAAAAAGAACAAATAATTTTATCGTATCATTGACGTTTCTTATAAAATTCCAAGAATTCCAAGAATTCCAAGTTCGAATCGCGTTCTACAGCTACCATAATCGATGCAAAGTGAAACTTCTATATGGAAAAAGAGATTATATGGCGCTCGCTCGAAGAACTCCGAAATCGATCGATCCGTGACCGAGAGAACGTTTCGACTTTCGAATCGCGCGTTACTGAAACCTCCGTACAAAAAAAAAAAAAATACGACGTTGACGTTCGTTCGAAAATTTCAAAATCGGTCCAACCGAGATCGAACGAACGTTTCGAATTTCGAATCGCGGTTTGCTTTCACCGTTCCCGATAAAATTTGCTCGAAATGGGCGCCGAAGAAGCGTTACCGCGCGGCAACGAATTACCACCTTTGCTCGTACACGATCAACAGAGATCGGACTCGATCGGAGGATTCATAGGTTCGTAATGAATCGAGATCACGGTCGGGCCTCTAGCAGCGACCGATCTTCCCGACCGATAACGCGCTGAATAAAAGTACAATTATTACGCTATCTGATTCCATTGTATGCAAATAAGAATATAAATGCGGACTAATTTCACGTCCGACACCTACAGTCGGCCGTACCGTGAAAGAGTACATCTTCCTCCTCCATTCACGCGGTAAAAGCCCATTATCGCGCGGACCTCCGTGAAATAAGAAGAGGAAGGAGACTCCTAGCGCCGTCTCGCCTCCTCTTTCTTTTTTCACCGCGCCTACTGTTACCCCCGTTGCTCGCCAATAACGTCCTTTAATACAATTACCGGTACCGGTACTCGGCCGCGTTGCAATTACATTATTCATTATCGGAAAATACATTATCCGGATTGTGCCCACCGGCCTACGACGACAACGTGTGCGCCCCGCGACACGGAAATCTGAAAAAACCGTGACGTCTGTCGCGGAACGGAAAACTGAGCTCGATGAAGGAAAGAACCAGAAAAACGGGGAGAGAGAAAGAGAGAGAGGTAGAGAGAGTCTGAATCGAAGGAAATTAAATTACCAGACGTCTTAATACGGGTATTACGAAACGAAAGTATCGGGGGTGGGGAGAGTGAGTTATACGAGGGATAATTAGTTACATAATTGCACGGCAATTTACCTAGCTATCTGTTCCCGGATTACGAGAGTTCGTTGGTAAAAGAGGAGCAGGGGAAAAAAGAAGAAGAAGAAGAAACAGCGGTTCGTATTATCGAAGAATTGTTCTCGAAGGAGATTACCAAACAGGCGCGGCTACCTGTTCGAACGCGAGGAATAATATATGAACCCATCGCGAGCGTTACGATCGGAATAGAAGGCTATTATAGCCGTTGAATTTGTCTTCTTTTTATTCGTCGAAAGAATATAGAAAATTATTGGATTCCGTTCAAGAAAGAAAAACAAACAAAAGAAAAAAAAAAGGAAGAATACAAACGACTTTGAAATCTCCGAAACGATTCGCTCCGAGAGGAATATTCTCTTGCGTTATCTTGTTCGCTCCTCTGGACGAATCGTTGTACTTTAAACATTTTTTCCACGGTTGTATCCGTGAATACCACTCGGTACTGCGTTAAAATATGTACAATTCTTTGATTTCGTCCCACTGGAACGTTTCTACTCCTGTCCTGGACAACCTCGGAGTTGAAAACGTGAATCGAAAAATGTAGCGCGGGAGAAGAACGTTGAAAATTTTTCCATCGATATTTAACATCGATCCTCGCATAATTCCACCTCGTCGGTCGGCACATTGTTTTTTTCTTTCCCGCCCCGGGACCGTGATCGAGAGACGTTCCGTGTTCCCTCCGATGCAAAAATTTCTCATACTCGTTTCCACGAACGGATTATCGAAAAAATTGATACGCGGGAAAGGGTACGGTCTGTTATTCCCGGCAAAAGTCGGCGATTGGTAATTCGGTGTTACCCGTACGACTCGAAAGGGGCGGGGAGATAAATAAAAAATCGTGGTGAACAACAACGCGGGTCGACTCGGCTCGGAGCGGTCTTCCGAAATTCCCTTTCGCACTCGTCAATCCTCGAAACGCGCTATTTCCGCGTAGCCATCAATCTGGCAACGTCCAGCGGTAGCGGATGCGGCGCGGTGCCCCGAACGACATAAATCCAATTTCCAAGGTGGCCATTCTATTTACAAACTATTCGGGGTGCGCGCACCTGACCGAGGCCGTCCGCGCGTCGAATTTCCATTCCGTCCTTTTTCTTCGAGCGTGGAGCGCGAGCGGACCGGGCCGCAGCAACACGCCGCCGCAAATTCAATAAACTTTTCCAACCCGGTACTTAAGCGGAATCGACCGAATCGCGGCCATTCCATACCGTGGATTTCCATACGAGCGGATCCGCGGAGCGTCTGCAGGTGCGTCGAACGATCGCCCGCGGGGTTATTTAGAAGGCGTTTTGCATTAATTATTCAAATGGGGTTCTCGCCGAGCGAGAGAGAGGCCCCCCTGATAAATTACGCGGCCGTGCACTTCTCGATTCTTTTATTCCGCGTTTGACCATAACTTTGCATACATTTCGAGGGTGAGAGGGGGGAGGGGAAACCGAGGGCCCGTGTGTACACGTTCGTGGAACAGGTATAAAGCGTCGCCGATATTGGGCCGTAAACGCGCCGGAATGCGCGTCGCGTACCGTCCCGGCGCTACGGGAATTAAAATCGCCACCTCCACGTTCCACGGAATAATTTTATCGATCGAAGGTGTTCCTCGTTCGAGCGGGAATTATCCTTCGTAAATCGCTCGCCGTGAGCACGCGTTATCGCGAACACGAACCGTTCGAACCACTCGAATTAACCCTTTCGTTACCGCGGGCGTATATACGCGTCATCGAAGAATGATCATTCGTATACAAACAGCGTGTATATACGCTCTGGAGAAGCGATCGCTGAGGTACGAAGACCGTATACATACGTTCGGGCAATATAATGTACTTTTGTTTCGTACTTTACACGAGATACTTTTGTTGATCGAGTATCTGGCATCAAAAATGCCTCGAATGAGGGATCAAAAAAGAAAGAGATCAAGTTCGAAAATGTATCGTCTGTAGTAAACGCGGAAAAGACGCGAGTCGAGGTACTACTGTTCACAATGCTTTCATGGTTCCAATGGTTCCATGCTTTCAATTTTATTATACCAAACTTGATTATTAATATTGTGTTTGACTTTAAACACTTTAGTAATTTCGTTATATTGTATTCGAGCATTATAATATAATATATAAAGAAATAAATTACGATTGTAAAGTTTTATATTTTATCAAGTAAAATGATATTGCCAAATATAAGAAATATCATTGTGAAATTTCGAGAACAAGAGACGACTTCCACTTACTTCGTAGCATTCCGTACCTCAATATCAATTACTCGGTAATGCGCTCCGTTCACAGCTATTACATTTTCTCACAAACGCTCCGTAGCGAAATTGTTAAACTTAAACTCTCTCTCGTCACTTGTCGCGATATTTTCGTATTACGATAATCCCTCGACTAGTCGATCCAACAGTTGGAATATCGAGGAGGTTGGATTTTTTCCTTAGGACGACCGATAGGTATACTTGTATATAAATACGCACCATTTTGAAGGGACAATACGTGTCTCATTTAACGCGCATTCAAGTAACGTATCACACGAATATTTGTCTACTCGAATCTCGAGTAGAAACGAGTGAAATGACGACGATTTATCAATGTTTCGCAACGTTACTCGTTCACAGTAATAATGACATATTCCGAATGCTCGTAACTCCCAGCGACTCGCTTGAACGGTTCAGATTCGAAAGTTGCGTCTCTTTGAATCGCATCGCTGTTGCAACGCACGAGCTTTTCGTTTCTACAGGGAAACGATCGTACAACGATCGAGGGGCAACTGTATTTTTGATTCTCGAACGGTAAACGGATAACCGTTTCTTTAAATAGACCAATGGTTTCCGATCGTCGAAAAGGTCAGATTCTCAAGTTCGCGAGCGAGCGATGGTTTCAATCGGGTCTAAACTGTTTTGTATCTCGTTCGAATCGTCGAGAGTGGAGAGAAATGTAGACGATTGTTACATCGATGTATCGAAAATCAATGTTGCGTTTAAGCGTTCGTCTCTGTAACGGAATATCATCGTTCGTATCTGAAACCCTCCGCTAGGGGTACTCGATTTATGCAAGGTAGAAATTCCCGTATCCGCCTTAATAAGGAGACACGTAGAGTGTTTGGACGATGGATAGATCGCTGGTTCGGTATTAACCCCGTTTATTCGAAATGAAAACGAAACGGAGAGAATCGAACCTTGCGTTTAAATACGTAAGGTGATTCGTCGATAATCGTTTATCGTTGCGCGTTAAAAGCGCGAGGCTGGACAATAATGAACCTCTCTCTGTCGTGAAGCTCCATGTCAAGTGACGTCACGCACATTTCTCTCGCTCCGACTCTCTTCACACTTACTTATATACAAAACACCTAGACCGTATTACTCTACGCTCGTTATCGCAACACGAACTCGAAGCTAAAGTCGCTCGTACAATAATTCCACACGTACTCGACACACTCGTCCTTCCATACGAAACATCCTCTCGCGTCTTTCAAAGTTCTCATCGAACTATACCCGCAAATGGAATCTTCGTTAACGCGACGGGTTAACCGATTCGACGAAGGGTTTCGCGCCGCGTCGCTGGATAATCCGGCGGGAAAAATACCCGATATGAAATAATACGGATGTAAAACGAAGAAAACGAACGTAACGACGAAAACCGCGTTCCTTTTAAACGCGCGCGTCGTTCGTGAAACGAGAAAAGGGAAAAAAGAACGGACGCGGACTCGACGACCGAATAGAAAGGATATTGAAATGTTCACCGACACAGGAACGGGCAGGTAGAATGACGCAAAATTCCCCGACATTAACGCCGTCACTTACTCGGCCGAGAAATTGACTTTTCTCGAACGAGAGGCACCGCTGAAAACGCGCGGTAACGTTGCACCGTCACGCGGCGCGAAAGTCGGGTAAAATCTCGTTTCGGAACGGAGTTACAGCAAATAATATAATATTACGCCGTGGGAATATTGGATGTTCGAACTCGACGAACTGTACAACGAACGACGGCTGTTGTCGTTAGCCAAGCTCGGCCACGTTCGAATACGTTGAATTACCGAGCGAGCCAGCGAGCGTACAGGGTTCCCAGCCTCGCGAATCATCGCGAACTCGCGTTAAAAACTTTAGAGCGGGACGATTAAAAACTGATCGGTACTTTAAAACGGGTATTCGTCAGATTTCACGAGAGTCTCTTAGAGCTCTCCTTGGGGCAGTTATCTTTTCTCCGACCTCGGTTAAAATTTATCGCTCGTGATTCCCGTTTCCCAACGTCGGAGCGAAATATACCTACGTACATATATATATATATATATAACTGAAGCTGGAAAATTTTCACGTCCCGTGGCGATAGAATTTTAAAACGAAAGAATCGCGTACCCGCCCGAACGACGTTCTCGCCTAATTTAAAGAGCGACGTAGCTGTTGGAAATATATTTAATAGTGTTTCGCTGCGTCCCTTGCCGCGACCGAGCAAGAACGGACGAGTAAATAAGAAAAGAAGAACGTACTTTGGAGAACGTACATTACCGAGAAACGAGAAATTAGAATTTTCTGCCGAGTGTAAAGAAAACTTACCGTGGTCCGAGTTGGAGAGTTAAAAAAAAAAAAAAGGAAACACTAACCGAAACACCGTCGCAAGTTACGCTGCTTAAACAAACGTGTATAATGGAACACGTATCGAGTAACGTTGCTCGAAACTTCTTACCTCCAACACAAACGCTGGAATATTTCGATCGATCGATAATTATTCTCCTTAGAAACATCCAAGAATAAAAGAAGGACGTAAAGTATCGTCGAGGAGAGAAGAAATGCTCGTTTGTTCTCGAGATTACCGTAGAAACATCGAACGGGCGGTAAAAAATATTCCTTCTATGCGTTCCTAACGAACGTAAACCGAAGATAAAATTTAGATAAAATGTATACCCGGTCAGGTTCGTTGTTAGATAAAACATGGAAACGTTGTCTTCGAA
The DNA here is from genome assembly GCF_051014685.1 of Ptiloglossa arizonensis. Classification (NCBI taxonomy): domain Eukaryota; kingdom Metazoa; phylum Arthropoda; class Insecta; order Hymenoptera; family Colletidae; genus Ptiloglossa; species Ptiloglossa arizonensis. The sequence continues at coordinate 19,398,836 of NC_135050.1, forward strand.
CGCACGTATTTACACGCTTTCACCTCGTAAGACGAATCGATCGTAAAGAGTCTCGAATCGTTTCATCTGTCCGAGCGAATTGAAAACTCGCGCGAACTCTCGTAAAACCCTAGCGCCGGTCTCCCCATCCGTGAAGGGTTTCGAGAAATTTTAATTCCTCTCCGGAGCCGTGTCCACCCACGATCCCTACCGATTTCTGGAGAGGCGCGCGTATACACGGTGACGCGGTGGCTTTTAACGCGGTCGAACAGACCGATACGCGATAAAATACGACGCGACTCGGACACTTAGCGCGTCAATGTAGCGATAACCGAAGGCGAGCGTGGCCCTTCAAAGGGACCATCCGGAGGCCCGTAAAGTGCCGACGATTCGACCGCGAACGAGCGTGCCGGCTCAAATTAAGACGTAAGTTAGTGCCCCGCTCGGTCCTCATTTACGTACTTTTATGGGAAAGAGATAAACACAGCGTTCAATCCAAGAGAGAGAGAGAGAGATGACTCTTTCCGTGTTATTACGTCGATCGTTAAAAGGCTTATTTTATGCTGATTAACGTCGAGTGACACGGAAACGCGAGTAGAAGGGGGTGGTGGTGGCGATGGTATTGGTATCGCGCATAAATACGCGAGCTCTTCACGCGTATGAATATGTATGAATATTAACGTAACTGTTACGATAGCGATACTCCCTGTCAACGGTCTCGTAGGGTCCCACGTTGATTGATAGTACGACGAAACTGCCCGCTCGGTTCGACCTCGTCGATCGTGACCGAAACGCGCTTCGGGGAAGCGTTCTCGTAGGCATTGGCATAAACGCGATATTTAATTCGCCACTCGGAACGCTAGTATTCCATTTCAACCTTGATACGATAATAGCCTTATGCAGCGTGAGACTGGACCCGAGGAACACGCTTTAATACCGCGATCCACGTTGATAAACGTCGCGGAGCGGTCGACGTTACAAAATTCGTTTCATTCCTCCGAAACGCGACGATGCGATGCGAGTGGTTCCGGGGAACAAGAACTTCGATGCTTGGAATAAAATTAAAAAATATTGTCTTCCGTGAAATATCGTGTCTGCGATAGTCAATGGAACGATCGACGTTACAAAATTGAGAGTAATTTCAATTACAACAGAGATTAGAAAAGATGCACACCGAAAACGATTTGGAACGATGACACTCGTACGTGTCTAAACAGACGCGTCACCTGCTGCGAGTATTTTCGTTACTCGTTTCCACGAATCTTCGACACCGCTCGAAACGTGTTTACAATAGTCAATGAAACGATCGACGTTACAAAATTTAGAATAATCTCAATTACAACACAGGTTAGAAAAGATGCACACCGAAAACTTGTGATTTGGAACTCGTCCCCACGAATCTTCGACACCGCTCGAAACAATTTTCCAGCTCGCGTCATCGTGATTTGCACAGCGCTATCCACCGAGCGCTCGAAGAAACGAGAGAGACTCGTCGTTTAAAAATCAAACGTTCCTTCCTGTCCGCGATCGGCGCGTCCTCGCGGAATTGTCCCCACCTGTATTTTTCCCGAATAAATTTCATTCGGGGCGACGACACGGAGTTACCCCGAGCCCGTTGGAAGCGCTTACATTTTACAGCGAGCGAAGGAAGCGATCGTCGTCGTCCCGGGACAAGGTAGGAACTTTGAGCGGTCTAATTTCTCGATAGTCGATAGCCGCGTCTCCTTCCTCGACGACTTTCGACCCTCCTATCCGTTCTATATCGGCGCGAGTAAAGTGGAGCGTCGGGCCGTCGTCCCGGCGAACGGCCAAGACGGCCGTTGCCTCTGTCTCCTAAAATTGGCTGGCGCAAGAAAACTCGACGGGGTTGAATCCAGTGAGGCAGGTAATCACACAAACAACGAACTCTCGCGTCGAAGGTGGCTTTGTACGGGCCGGAGGACAATGGTGTAGCGAGCAGCTTTCCCCGCGGAGATCTCTAATCGTTGCTAAGAAGATAACCGAGACAGCCGCGATCGTAGCTACGTAACCGTGCCCTACCACGGATCGCGAATTGAAGTCCGGCGTGTAATCGTAAAAAGAACAGTGAAAACACCGGAACCCCGATTTTACCCTCGAGCGACTCGACCGAGCGACCGTGATGTCTATTCGAGGCAAGGATCACTCTAGTTCCATCGTGTAGGCCGTTTGTCACACGTTCGAAATCTCTCGGAGAGAAGCTACTGGAAAAATTTTTACCCGTTAGCTACGCCATTGAAGTTGTAACGACGAGGCAGGGAAACGCGGCAAGACAGAAATAAGAAGGGAGGGGAAAAAGAAAAAAAAAAAGGAAAAGAAGGAAAAGAAAAACGAAGGGTGGAAAAAAGATGGTAAGGTGGCGACCGCGTGCACTTGGATCGATCGAAGACGGATCCAATTCGATAAATCTGAAATGGATGTCAGGAACGAGGACGACACGGTGGACTCACGGTTAATAGAATAGTCGTTGCAGGCACGCTGCGGCACGCTTGCACGCTCGCCACACGGCAAAGAGATAATTCGAGCGTTTCCAGGGGCCGCCCAGGGGAACGATCGTGCGAGAGACAATTGTCTCCTCTCTCGCACGAGCATCCCTTGCACGCGCACGCGCGCACGCGCGCACGCGCGCACGCACACTGCCGAAACGATCCACGTTTCTCCGGTGCGGTGTTCGTTTGGGCAACGATCGTCGGGACCAGACCGCCTCGAACGATTAGGTCCACGTGGAAATCCTTTGTTTCGCGGATGTTTGGAAATTTACGCGGCTCGACTGTTCATCGATAAGGCGGTGCTCGGTCCACGATCCCGATCAAAAAACCACGATCGAGCGCGATTCGTGATCGTGGCTCGCGCTTCGGTGCGCGCGTAAACACGAATCGAACCTAATTTTCGGTTCATTCGCTGTTCGCACGGCTGGCACGAGTTTCGGTGCCTTTTTCCGCGTCAAACGGGAACGCAATCAACGATTATAGTACGTAATTAAAAGACGACCATCCGGCTCGCTTTGCAAGAGATTAACCTAGTTCGGGTCCACTTCCGGAAGTTCTTCCACGGTGAAAAGTTTTTAAATATATTCTTCTGTTTCTGATTGGGGCGTACCGGGACGACATCCTTCCAGAGGTAGTTCTTAAATATATTGATTCTGTTTTTTTTTTCTTTTTTTTTACTATTTTTGTCTCGGGTGTATTGGGTCGGAGGACCTTCCAGAGATTTTTCTTCGATAAAGTTCTCAAATATATCGTTCCGTTGTTGCGTTAGGTGTATTAAGCGCAAGTCCTTCTAAAATGAATTTTAAGAATTTTGTTGACGTTAATAAATTATTCGAGGTAACTATTTTAACACCGACGAATAAAAATCAGTTTTATCTGGGTTAAGAATCGCCCGACCCTCCGTTTTGAAGGGAAAAAAAATTCTTATCGGTCATCGGAGAAATTGATACGTTCCTGCAAAGGGCGATGATCTACGCTTCAATATTTCAATCTAGATAAAAGCAGATGTATGCTTCCGTTCGATATTGTCGGAGAACTGCCTCGTGTCGGCTCCTTTTTTTGCAAGAGACGCTTCTTCCTGAATCGATGGTTCTATATTTACGATGGTTTCGTATTTTTCGCGATAAATTTTCCAACGGTAGAATGTAGTAAACCGTAAGATTTCGATTTGGGCCACGGATTTCAGCAGCTCCTTAAAATTACTCCACCGATAAAAAAAAGTATTATTCTTGGCACCGAGGATGGACAAGAGTATCGATGTTGGCCGTGAGAAACTTAGATTTAGTTCGACTCCGGAGCCAAAATAGTGTTTTATTTTTTCCGTAGAGTTCCTCTAACTGTACGTATAGTTCGATTCGTCCGGTGGAATTTACGTTTGAACTTTCGATCATCGATTCTACGATTTTTAAAATTGATTACGCTTGTACGAGTTCTATTCCCCAAGAGTCATCGGTGTCGAACACCACAGAGTGTATCTTTAAAAATAAATTAAACCTTCCACTCGACGTGTCAACGAAGATGGCGCGGACATTATCAAAACTTCGAATACATTCTACGTCGAAAGCTATAAATATTCTAATGGAGCTCGTTGGATTCCTTTTAAATCTTTAATTTCTTATACCACTTAAGATCGTCGCGCGAAGATTTTCGTTCGACGAGTTCGGTAATTACGTAGCCGCGACGATTGGCGAGATCGTATGCGAGTAGTCCGTCGTTTTTAGTCAATAAAAGCTTTCAGAGACTCAACGATCTTTTCGACTATCCTCGAGCGATTATCGGCTCGCGAAGCGAATAACAAAATTGATCAAATACGAGTGACGCGCGCCTCGATCGAAAACGTGATTTTTGAACAGAATTTTGAATCGAAAAGAATGACAATCTCCGACGGTAAAATCGAGACGATGTTCACCGAAATATCAAGCACGAGAAACTAGAGACGTCTTATTTTTAAAAGCTCGAAGCAGACGGTCGTCGGTTTCTGTTGTACCGCCGACGTTGATCCTATGAATGATAGAAAAGCTGCAGCAGAAGTACAATGCATTTCTGAAACATTACGGGAACGTCTTTGAAAATAACGTCTTCGAAATAGAATATCATTTAAATTATGCACAGCTGTCTAACCGATATTTTTAAGTAGAGTCGTTAGGATATTTTCGAATCCGTAACTACCTAACCTGCATACAGTTGCATTAACCGATGTTACACATCGGCTCGATTCAAATTGTCCTTGAGAATAATTTTCACTCTTCGTATTACACGCGTAATAACGTATTCTAGATTTATTAAATCGTCTCAGGATATCCGAGAAGCAATGCTTCCTTCGATGTCGATTCTCATCGTCCTTGAAATTTATTCATTTTTCGTTAAATTTTCCTCAAAGTGGATAACTTTGCGCCTAAGGGCGTCACACGCTGCAAAAAGTAGGTATTTACTTATACACGGATCCTCCGTGTTCGAAGGTGAACCCGAACTCTCGAGTGGGGGCTTACCATCCTTGAATGCTCTCGACTCACTCTCTCCGATCTCTACAGACTAATAACGTGCATTGGTGAGCACACCCTAATTTTAAAAATACCCGTATTTACCCACCAATTTTTAGTAATCGCCCTATCCCGGCTATACTTAACCGGTTTACCGGTTTTATTTCTTCATTATTCTTTCCTATCGTCCGATTCCCCGGCTAAGTTTCAAACACGGAAGATTTACAATAACGCATTTTCTTTAAATCGAACTGCTTCAATTTTGTATCGTTCCTTAATAATTTCTTACAATTATCATCCAGCTATTACGTCGCTGGAAGACCATTCGCGAGACACTCGGTTTAATTATCCGTTTGATCAACTTTTACTCCCTCGTTGTTTCTTCGATCCTCTCGATCCCGTATCCGAGCATAGCCCCGAAAAAAGAGGATCAGCAACAAAAAAGAAATATTTTATTCGATCGTTCGCTAGTTTTATTTTACAAAATTGTCTCGTTAGCAGCTGCGAACTCTCCGCCCGGCGTTTCGTTGTAAATTCGCTGAAATTACCAGTGACCTCGGACGCGGACGACGTCTGAGATTCGTCATTAATTACCGGCGATAGTTAAAGTAACGCGAATACTCTCGTTCTGAAGGAGCCAAAAAGAAGAAAAAGGAAAACAAAACGAGCACCGTTTAAATGGTGTCGTAAAGCGGCCGGTCGGTTCGAACGAATATCGCGTTAAGTATCCGCGAAGATCGGTCTCAATATGCAGCCGGTGAAGTTTTACGATCGGCTCGAAAAATCGGCCCGAAACGAGCGGCTGCGCTTATAAATAATCAAGCGTGCTAATGCATTTTATCGTGGCAACGAGACCGTGGCCGGTCCCTATCCGACGACCGTAAGGGCTTTTACGTCGCTGACATAAATTCGGGCGTTGCATTCTCAGGATCGTCGCGAACCACGGGCCCCCGGAGCCACGTTGAAATTATCTTCGACACGTGTTCCCTTGCGTATTTTCACTCGCCTCTGAAAGGTGCCACGTGTAATTGCGTTTAGTTTACAACGGTCGTTAAACTTCCACGATGGATACGTCGCGCGTTGTACCGTCGCTTAGACGAGAAGAAACGTTTTTCGGCGCAAATTAACGTCGAGGTACGTTCAAACGGGACAATTTCTCGCGAACGATTAACACGGTTTTCGTTGAAATCTTTCAACGTGGGAAACCAACGATTTCTCGATCACGCAACCGGTGATCTCGCGCGTTATAATCCGAAAGCGATTGGTTCTATCCGGATAAATAAAAATCATCACCGGGTGGATTATCGAACGACCGTGTACCGACACTCGAGTCGGTTGTTTTCCCACCCCAATGTTTCGAACACTTTATCTTTCGGTGTCACCGTCGAAGCAACGATCGTCCCGAAGCGTTCGCTCTTGTAGTCGAGTCATCGAACCCTCTTTAATAGGGGGGACGTAAAATCTGGGGGCGTTCCCTGCATAAAATACCAAAATGCATTTCAGAGCTCGAATTAACGTCGAGAGACGTTCGAGAAGTGGCGCCGATGAACGGGGAGTTCGAGATCAATTTTCCGTTGAAATTCGAACGCGGAGAATTAACAATCTCGTAATCGAACAACGTATCGATTCTATTAAGGGAAATAGAAATCCAGTTCGTCGCAGCGATCGTCGAACGGCTGCGTATTTACCTTGATTCGTTGTCAGTTGTTTTCCTCGACGTTACGGCCACTTTATCTTCCGTGTCATCGTCGGGCCAACGATCGTTCCAAAGCGCTATACCTTGTAGTTGGTCGAGTCATCGACCCCACTCCCTTGACCAAAACCCAGGAGCATTGTTCATAGAAGACACCGATCTACGGTGAGAAAATCAAAAATCGTTTTACGAACTGCTTTGGAAAACGTTCGTGTCCGATCTCTCTAGTACGGATATTCAAAGATTCGCTTTCATGGGGGACGCGTGCGTCGTTAGGTCGCGATACGAGTTAAAATTATCGTCGATCCGAGCGACGCGTATTTTCTTTCGGAAGGTCGCAAAAAAAAGTGGACAGCCTCGGTGCGAAAGGGGCGAATTTTTTACCAGCTTTCGGCAAAGTCGTCCGACGTGCACCGAATTCTTGCCGGGCGTTGTACGAGTTCGAGTTGGTTCGTGTTGCCACGTCACGAGCGCATATGGCGGTCGAGGCCGCGCATTATACGATAGACGGGCTGCGCGAGGATACAGCGGGACACAAGGCCGAGAGGAGATCGGGACACGAGGATGAAAAAGGTGGTGTTGGGCGTCGGTGGTTTTGTTGGTGCCAGAAAGAAGGATCCCCCGCTGAGAATCGCGTTCAAAGAAACCGACGCCGGCCTTGCCGGTGCCCCCCACCCTCGTTTCGTTCGCGTCTGGCCAGCTGACCATAAATCTCCGGGCTAGACAAAAGCAGGAAAAAATGGAGAGCATCAATTAAAGCAAGGACTGGGCCGGTTCGATGACGCTTAAAAATTCGCCGATGAGGGCGTGGGTACCCTCTGGCGCCTCGGGGGTACACAGCGATCGTTAGGGAACCGCGTGCACGTGTCTTCAAGATGTTCGCCCGTGGTGATCGCTGTATATCACTTTAATTACCGCGTACCAGTTTTCCGTATACGAGACCGAACGCTTTCGACACTTTCTCGTTTTTTTTTTTTTTTACCGAAACTGAAAGCTCGAACTTATCTCGCGTTACCCCGACAGAGGGAACACATTCCAGATCGCGAAAATAAAAATACCGCAATCGTTTCAACATCCGAGATATAATTTTTCCACGCGTTGTTGAATACAATGCATTGAAATATCAATACGAGAACATATCACGCTGCAAATACTTCTTCAATGGCAATAACCAATGTTCGTTGTATTTTAATTGGACACGTTTCTCTCGAAAAGTTGCATTTTAGTATTCGTACGCGAACATTCCAGTAATGTTATTAACGCGCGAAACTATTCACTCTGTACATCCCAGAAATTCAATATTCGTTTTCACGGGACCATTTTTTCCAGAAATGTTTCCACAATATTATTAATGCACGGGACGATCCATTCCGTCGAGGCGCGTTAACTTTGCTCCGAAACAACGAATAGTACACAGGTACTCTTAATTCCGCGAACGGGCGACGGCAGCGGTACGCGCATTTCCAAGTTATTGTCCGGCATCGACACCGATAACGGTTTCATACCGGGTGACAGTCGATCGAACGTTAGAAACGTTCCAAGGAACAATTCGCGTAGCTTCGTTACACGTGCAAGTTAACCGGGCGCATCGACAGACACGGTCGCTGAAGAGGAAAAGAATCGAGCTACCCGTTGCAACGGACGTCCGCTTACTTCTGGGCGGGAAAAAAAGTACATTGACTCGTTTTTAACGGAACTCGAAAGACCGCCATTGAAATACGATTCCATTGTGTTGTCACGATTCGCGGGTGTTCGTTCGAACGGTGGCTCGGAGTCGTTTCGTTCCTCGCGAAAGAAAAGATGGCGTTCGTGGACGAGTTTAATTGAAAAAAAAAAAAAAAAAGCGAGGGGAACAATCGACTCCCGCGGAACGTTTCGTCGTTCGCTTCTTTCGCGTTGATTCACGGCCTCGGTGTTCCGACGAGGATTGCGCGGCTCGACTTCCACGATCGAACGAATCGGTACACACCGCGCACTGCCATCGAAACTCGTCGATATCGTCGAGATATTTCCAAATGTTCCGCGCGCGTCGAATTCCCGCTGGTTTCGATCACGTCCGATCGAATCGTCGAGCACCTGCGGACCGAGAGTCAACCACCTGGACTTGCTCTACCGCGTGTATGATTAATAATTCCTGTCTGGCGAAGATAGTAACGGAATCGCGTGCACCTAATTCATAGGCGAGAGTTTTTGAATTATTGGCCTTTGTGCTCTGTCCTACGGTGCCCGATCGACTCGATCCGAAACCGGTCGCGCGAAAATCCATCGACGCGGTGAAAATTTAAGAATACCCGGGAACGATTCGTCGGTCGATCGGTTTTTGGTATCGCGAGACGAACGAAACGATCGAGATTCTCGCGAACGAAAAATCACGGTGAAAGAATTTTGTAAATTATTCGTCGACAGTTTGCGCACGATCGCGTGAAAACGGTCAACGCTCGCGGCCATTTTGATTTCTCGGCGTAACGCGGGATGGAAACTCGGATGCCCACGGAAGTATCGATTGCCGAGCCGAGAATATTTATACGTCGAACGTCTTTAGCGGTAACCTGTATTCTCTGTCGTAAAGCGCGCAAGAAAGGTTATCCCGTTACCGTCGTCTGTCAAAGACGGCCCTCGTCTCGCGCTTATGAAACACGGTGGTCCTACGTCAACGACTCGACCAAGTTTCACAAAGTAAAGGACGCAATAACCGTTTCCCTGCAAATAATCTCGCGATACGTGGGGCACGTTACGTGCAGAAGTCAGCGTTTCTCCCTAAACGGTACACCCTCCGGTATAAAATTATATCGATCTCCGCGATAACCACCGGGAAGTTAAATTTCGCGTGTTTTATTTTACTTTTATTCCGCCCCTCTGTTTCGCTAACCCGGTTCCACCTCGGGCAGAGCCGTCGGGCGGTTTCGGAGGGTGGACGACCGTATATAGAAATAATCGTCGAGAGGAACGAAAAATTGTAGAGCGTCGTCGTCGTCGTCGTGGGGCGAACGTCGAGCGTCGCGAACGAACTTCGGCACCGTCGACAAGAAAATCCACTAGGCATAGGGGGTTTCGGGCGGGCGAATTGGGAAAACGTGTCACCCCCATAAGCCCAATCTTATTTCACTCAGGTCCCGGGCCGCGCCTCTCCACCTTCGTACCACCCACTTCGCCGGTCCTATCTCGGTCGAGAGAGCCGCACCTGTAAACATCCGACAGAGACAAAGGAGGAACTAAAACGTGCCGGAACGATTCCGTTTTAACGGTGAATTTATGGCGGCGCGTGATTTTCGCCCGAGAAGATTTCCGCGAGGCGTTCCCCGGCCCGTCAACCCCTACTCTCTTCGCCCACGTTCTCGCCTCACGGGTGTTCCGCAACCGTGAAAATACTTTTTCCCGCCGATAACGCGGAAACGAGACCGAACGAGATTGCAATAGCTCCGGTGAATGTGTGCATTATAAAGAAATAGCGCAATCTTCGCCTCGAGAACAAGTCCGCGCCGAAGAGGGAGAAGGAGTGCTCGGTGCGGTGAAAGAAAGAGAACGGTGGTAACAACGCGCCGAAGGGGCAGGAGAGCTAGAGATACCGTGCAAAACGGGGGAAAAAAAGGGTGAAAAGAATAAAGGGCGGGCTGGAAAAGAAACGGGAGAACGAAGTCGAGAAGGGACCGAGACGGACGAGGTTACGCGACATTCGGGTTACACGAACGCGAGGCATGCGTGTCCGCGCGTGCATCTGCGTCCATCTGCGTGCACATGCACATGCACATGCACGCGGCCCGAAGCCGAAGCCGAAGCCGAAGCCGACGCGACGCGACGCGACGCCCGAAATGGCAAGGGTAGCAGCGCGTGCCCGTGCACACGAACACACTCGGTAGGGGAACGGTGTGTAGGATAGGGGAAGAGAGAAGCTACGGATGGCAGAGGAGGGGTGAGGGGGCATTAAGCGTTAGTCGCGAGCATGCACTCGCGCCTGCACGTATACGTGTCTCTCTAAGAGCTACCCCTCAAGTGAGATATGGATCTTCCAGCTCGTTGAACATACAGAACAGAACGTTACGTTACGTTACGCGCGGTGGTAAGGGGTTGCGCGAGTGAATGTAAACCGCAATGCCGCCCCGCGGCGACCACTCGACGTTACTATTGATACGAAAACCACCTCTATCCAACTACCCTGTACTTCTGTTTTCTCCGCGCCTTTCCCGATGCGTCGTCGAACCGTCAACGCGAAAATAATGCCCACCGTCGACTCGTCGCCCGAATCGCTCCGCTACGTTATGCCCAAGTAAACGAGCGTCGTTTCCCGACGCCGTACCGACGCCGACGTTTCAACGCCGTTTCCCCGTGATACCGTTTGTTTCGTTAACCCTTTCGTCGCGAAATTACTCGAACGCCACGGATAAAGGTACGCGTCGCCATTCTCGCGCGAAACGTCCAACGAATAATAAATAACCGAACCCGCGAGGACAATTCGAGGTTTCGATAGCGTTTCATTATTTTCGCGTTAGGGTTCACTGTATACTGTCGTTCTAAACACGAGTACAGATACAGGGATTTAAATACACTAATTTTAGTTTCGATAAAGTACCTTTTCCTTCTGTTAGTGGTTCTAGGCGAAAAAGATCTCGAGGCGGTTTTTATTTTATTTCGTAATAAATGTGATTTTTGGTCACACAATTTTGATACAAATAACTGGTCCCGAGACATTCCATTTTTCCACGAAGTTTTCCGAAACCGATCGATACACAATCTATCGATCGGTTATGCAAATTTAAAAGGAACCAACGTGTATCGAGGGCGGTGAGATGCTTCCGGGGAAATTCCATCAAATTTTGTCGCACAGTGGCCATTATTTTGATCAAATTACGGCGAAATTTAATATCAACCGATATCGAGGCTCGTTTCTCGGTAAAATTATAAATAAACAGATGACAAATTTCAAAATTATTTCAATTAAGTAACGTTTACCCTGTCGTTGTCCCGATCGGGCGTTTTCGTTGCACTTTAGGTTACAATCGTTCCGTTCCTTATATCGGTATATTTGTACGTACATTGGAACGTATTTTCGATATTGCGAACGGTTATTGCAATTATTCTAATTTCTCTTGATCGCGAGCGGTAGGTCCTTTGAAACGACGGCAGAATACTTTTCATCTCCATATTCCATAGTATGCACTTCGAACGGTGAATTTTATTGCACGGGCAACCTCGGTTGATTGTATATCTTTCGACCGTAATCCCTTACCGAAAATTAAACTTCGAACAACGCGATAAATATAACGATGCTCATCGACCGATCGATTCGATTACGGGTCGCGTTCGAACAAAATTTATGTTCCCGCGAACCGGTCGATTCCGTTGCATCGCAAATTTCGTAAAAACTTTTCCGTTCTTTCGCGTTCAACGGTTCGACGCCCCGATTATTTAACCAACTCGTGAAACGAGTGAATTGATCAAGGTTGAAGGGTCGCTGTAGGTAAACAGTAATCGTCCGTCAATAGCGAATACTCTCCACGGTTATATGCATAATCGTATACCACTCTGGTGCATCTATACATATAACAATAATAGGATGTTAGGTTACGTCACGCGTAATGGTTAGGGGTTGCCCGAGTGAATGTAAACCGCAACACCAGCCCCGTGACGTTCATGCGACGTTACTATTAATACGATGTGCCTGGATGCAACGTTCGTTGTCCCGTTCGCTTTTCCATGGTGAGACCAAACGCGTCGCGGGTTTCTCGTGTTCGAAATTTATACATTATCTGAGACAACGCCCCTCCCCGTACCCCTGACCCTCGCGAAACGAGGCTAGATTGTTCGTCGCGAACAGTCGCTTTAAGGTTACATCCTCGTTATTTTCAGAACGATTTTTCGTACAAAATATTTCGTACAATTGGGCAAAAACGAGATATCGTGCTTGAAGAAAATGCAGTAAAAAGAAGAAAATCGATTTTTGTCCCCTTCCGTGGAAAATATACCCTTAAAGGTGTTTTCTATCGTGAAAGTTTGCTAAAGTATGATGTTTTTTATTTCTATTCTCTGGAATAGAAAATTGTTTCAGAAAAAAGTGTTTCTAAATCGTTGGATCGAATTTCGAAAAATGAACCAAGTAATAGAAATGGAAGGATGACGATTTATTTTTCTTATTCGTATTTATATGACTTATTCGAATTTCAAGGAGAACGTGGTACGATTAAAACGATCGGTGAATTTCAGCGGAAAACTTTATCACGGTGTGTGTATACAGTTGCACGAATGGAACCGTTCCGTGTTCCGGTATCCAACTTTGTTCCGCGTGGTACACGTCCTAGGTGTTTAAAAATCAATGAACTTTGCAAAATTTTACACGCGTTAAGTAAGCGCGTCTTAACAACCAAGACCAAGATAGACACAATACGTGTAATTTTCTCTATTTACATTTAAAACGATATTTCGTTCTCCTCGGCACAATTCCGCTGTTCAAATACCTTCGAAACGTTGTAGTTTCAAATGCGTTCAATATTTTCTGGGTCCTTTTTTCATCCGAACCGTAACTATACGCACGCAAAACACGAAACTACGTTTTTGTTTCGTATCGGTAGAATTTTAAAAATCGCGAGCACAACGAACGTTACGTACATTTTCCTTTTTTTTTTCACCGCGACATTTCAAGTAACGTATTTCGTCGATAAATTAATACTTAGTTACGTGAACAAAATATACGCGTCTTTTCGAAATACGCGTAAAGGAATACACCCAGTTCGGAGACTAAAATGATTCTCGAGTAAAATATTCACGAAGAAACATTTTTCTTTGGCGCAAAGACTCTCCTAAACTTAAAACGTTCGACTGTACACTCAAAGTCTGGGTGAAAAATGTCCCGAACGTACGAAACACGCGCTTTTAATTCCGGAACGCGACGAGAGGACTTACGAAAACACTGGATCATCCAGTTGCGTTTGTTACGATGACTTTGATCGTGGAGAAGGAGTACGTTGGGTCGAGACAGACCCGAGGTACGCGTCACGGTTAATAGACACGAGCAGCTCGTTAAAGTTTCCGCGTAAACTCGATGAAATTAATAGCAACGGCCTGTTCTTGAATTATCGTATCGCGCTAGGTACTCGAGTGCCGCAATGGCGGATGAATTAAAGCTCCCACCATCCCCTTTAAGCGTCAGACAAAGCCTGAAGTTTAAGCAGGATTCGTCGGACTATTCTGGTGAATACGCGAGATAAATCAGCTTCATTATAGAAACTGCACCGGAAGGCACCTAAAAGAGAATCTCGTAATACATAATACGGAAGTCAAATATAGTAGCCTTTGCGCTTCCTTCTCGGGGTTCAATTAATTCGCGATTACACACAGTCGCGGAACGCGCGCACGGTAAAGGAGGTGGAAAGCGGAGGGGGGTTATGTACAATTCAAAGTTTCACCGAAGACGGAAATAACGTTTCTGTTTGGCTGGATGGAGCCATTGCAACGATCGGCAGCCTCTTCGACCGAGAAGGGGCGTAAAATGTACGTATACGACGCGGCGCGCGTTAATTGAATTTTGTTAACCGGAACAATTACTTCTGTCTGAATTTCATCTTGCGCGGGGCCAAATTGCGTTTCCTAATTTTTGCTGGAAAATTCACCGCTCGAAATCAACGGTACCCCCGTCCACCAAACGACGAAAGTAACGCGATTCGATCGGATCGGAATTAACGTCGACGCGGAAAATATTATAACCCGTGCCCGTTCGATCGATTCGGGAAAGTCGCACGAACGATTCGTCGTTTGTTCGTCGACCAAAGTTTCACGGCGGCGATCGAAACTTTCGATTCGTGGGAATGAAAAGTTAACGTTAGTTTCAATCGACGATTCTCGGCAGTGTTTCGTTCGTGGCCGCGTCGCTCAAACGTCTCGACTCTTTTTCCCCCATTTTCGTCACGCGTCAAAGGACGCTCACTTTTATTTCCATGCCTCGCGTGTGGTCGGTGTTCGTTTTCAGCGCGGGTCCGCTCGACGAACGAAATAAAATTTATTAATTACGAACCGAGGTCGCGACACGATACTCTAGCCACGCCGGACGTTCAAAGGGTTTGATTCGTGTTCTTCGTGCCCTATTGCCGAAAAAACGAAAACGAAAAGAAAAAAAAAAAAAACATATCTACGCGCAAACGTATCCGTTGGTACCGTTGGCAACAAGTTGCGTGGCCGGGAGCGTTTAAACGCTCGCACGACCGTGCCATTTAACGGAGCAGACACACGAACCACTTACGACCACGGAAACTGCGATATCGGTTTCAACCTATACGAGATAATCTATTATCGCGTCCCGTGGATCCGTAGCTGTCCGAAACGCGTTCCGTGGACACGGACGCGAGAAACCCGGGACTCGAATCGCTCCCAACGAACGCCACAATGTCGCGAACCGTGATCGAAATTATAACGATCGTCGAGGAATCGTTCAGATAAATAAACGAACACGTTTACGCAACGATTCAAGATTCGTGTCTCCGGTGAACGAGAACGCGATCGATCCAGAAACGAGACGATCCACTGAAAATCCAAACGCCAAACGGGAGACACGATTTCGTTACCGGTCTCGTTCGAACGGGGTCATCGGTGAATTTAAGTCGGTGAGTTCTCGCGAATAAACGAAACGATCGGTCCCGTCGCGCGATCTTGAAGTCGGTCTCCTTGTAATTTACCACTCGGACGGTTAACCGCGAAACGGTGGAACTTCGGCGGAGCGATTAATCCGATAACGATAACGACGTTACCGATGATGAAGTGGAGCACGGTGTAGTAGCAGCGACCAATCGTTTTACAAACACCGTGACGTAATCTTGTTCGAGAAACCGATCCCCGGGGACCCGGATGGATCTGCTCGGTGTACGTACGCCACGTATACGCGTTACGCAACCCAGCACGCCTCCTGTTCGTCGGCCGCGAGCGAGCGTACTCGCATTGTGCCCTGACGGAATAAACAGTGTCCTCGCGAACAACAATCGACGGAAGTAATATACGGGATCGCCACCACCGGACCGAATCAACGGAACCTGTCCACGGTTTCAAATTTTCGTTCGCTTTCCACGTACGTACGGCGGTTACTGGTAGTATTTCTATTTTTTTTTCTTTTTTTTTTTCTTTTTTTTTTTTTCAACACGTTGACCAGATTCCTGTTCGCCATTACACCATCCGACAAGGTAGAAAACCCCAAGTGGTTCGGTATCGACGATAATGTATTTTTGCAACGCGACGATAGGTGCGAAGTATCGAACGTGGTCGATGGTGTCGATCATTTTAACGATATTGGATTATGTACGTTCGGTGACGTTGTAAGTTCGAGATATCGTTTCGAATTAATTGCTTCGCAAGATGCAAGATTTCTACCGATCGGTAGCTCCGTGCAATGAAAAATAGAAAAAAAACAAAATGAGAGTTTCGAAAAATTCGAATTCGAAACGCTCATTTCGAAGCAGATTTTTCGAAACTTCCAACACCGTCGCGTTACCATCTCGGTGTATTCTTCCTGGCAATTATTTGCACGGCAAAAACACGGTTATTGCATCGTTTGAAAGTACAGGGAAAATATTTTATCGTGGATATAAGTTTTCAGCTTTCGGGGGCAAAGCGTCCCCGTGTTTGCGCGCGTTGCACGCGTGTACGTACGTAGGTGTATCCGGCACTGTGTTCACCGGTTTTCGCTGCTTCTCTGGAGACAGCGAAAAATAGAACGCAGAAAATTGCAGGTTGCCGGGACGTTTAAATTCGGTCGTTTTTTCCGAAAGAGCGCAAAACATCGCGGAAACCGTGGCTTGTTGCTCGGTCGGTGAACATTTTGTAAGATTGGTAGCGTCGCGCACGGGACGGTTAACTGAACAAAAAACGAGGCGGCACAATAGGATTTAAAATATAAAGGTGGTAGCGTCGACGTACGACGAGACGAGGGTTCCGGTTATCGTTCGTGAACTAATAGTACGGGTAATCTCGTTACGCTAATGAGAAACGAGAGGAACGGAATAACGTGGCGCACGAATCGGAAAGATTTCACTCTCGCAGAAGGACGGCTGATTAATCCGGATCTTTTCAACCGGGAACGATCGGTGCTGAGTCGTTGAGAACTCGGTCCTATTGGCCAGGTGCCGATCGATGAATATATCCTTTTGTCAATATGTCACTCCCAAACGAGAGTATAATCTCATTTTCCAACCTTCGTCAGAGGAGATCCACGTGACGCGACATAACTGCCACAGCAGCATATCAATCTGATAACGATAACGACATTTTCGATGATGGAGCACAGTCGATCAACCAGTTCTCGTTCGAGCGAAATCGTGCACGATTTCGTTCCCGTCGCGCTCACGGCTCGACCGTTCCTCGTTTTATTTAGCTTTTCAACCGTACGCAAATACCCGGGGTCGAGACCGAACGTTATTTAACATAAAGAACACGACGCGGTGAAAAATAATACCAAATAATAATCACAAAGCCTCGATCGTTTTCGAACGTTTTCGTTTATTATTTCGCGCGGATCTTCGTTTTTCCCGACCGAGTGTCACGTGTACACACACGTACGCTCACACCGGTCAGAATTTTCGCGATGGACAACGTCCGGTCAGATCGGATTTATTTCGAATAAATCTACGCACTTGTACACCCTCGAAAACAAAGATTTGCACCGGATAATAGAAAGATAATATTTCTCGCGTTATAAAGAACACGTATCCTTTCGCGCGCGAAGAAGTTCGATCGCGAAGGGCAACAAAATTTTCCCGAGTAGTTCGATCTGCCCCGCGGTCAGCCACCACGTACGACACCTGACATTTTGCCACGGTCGAATCTCTAGCCGGAGCTATCGAGACGCTGGAAATCGATCGAAATTAATAAACCGGGACGAAGGTGGGGGAAATCGCATCTTTCACCGTGACGTGCTTCGAAACATCGTCCGTCCGGTTCGAGTCGCGGTTCGATCGCACAAAGGGACCCGCAATCGGATTGTCACGCCTTGGCGATCCGAAAGTGGCCCGCACCGCGAGACGCGATCATTGTCGAGCGTCCCGGCACCGCAAATCAGTCGTTACCGATAACGATAACGATATTCGCAACGGTGAATCGCACTCGGCCCGGTTCGAACGTCGATTGTCGGCTGGTCCCGGAAGCTCCGCGACGAGCGAGCAATCTTGCCCCAGAACGCGATACCGATTACTATGATCGAGCCGGAACGAGTCGCCCAACGGCGCATGAAATACCGACGGAACGATTTCAATTATCCAAATGAACATCCGTATTAAGCTCTGCGGGCCCCGGTCCGCCATCTTGGCCGGCGAACGCATCGGAAACTCTATCAAAGATATTGCTCGACTCGGCTCCGCCGCCCTATCGTTCCTCTCTCCCTTTCTCTCTCTCGCTCGAGGAATTCTGAGCCGTTCTTCAATGAACACGCCGATGAGACTTTTCACTCGAGTTGCCAGAAGTTTAATTCCAAAGGTGGGAGAACCGAACGAAAGGACCAGAATAGGGGGCGGGGTGGTAGAGCTAAGGACAACCAGCCGTCGACCAAAGGAGAAACCCGGTGAACGTCTCTATTCTTCCCGCGAGAGAAACTCACGGTAAGACCCTCCTCTGTGGTGGACACATACGCTCGTCGGTTTCCTACTCCCGTGATGGGAACAGAAGAGAACACAGAGGAAAGACTCGGCCAACAAAAAGTTAATTACGAAATCATCCTGAGCAAAGAAACCGCGTTCTCCTCTCTTTCTCTCTCTTTCTACGGTACCGCGTTCTTTCCGTTCTTCGTTCGGCGGGAGGGTACGGGGAGCCGTGGCGCGGGTATAATTTTTTTTTCGTGTTTTTTTTTTTCTTTCTCTCTCCTCTCGACGTTCGGTTATCGGTCCCGGTTCTGCCCCCGAATTCGATACCAATTCCATTCCGGCCCCGCCTAATAACGACGCGGCTTCTTGTCCCGGGCGCGCAAGGATGCAAATTACCATCCGCACGTGCAAATAAAATAGCAGCTGTCGGCGCGGCGATGATCATTTCGCTCGCGGGCCCGACGCGTGCAAGAAACAACACCCGACACCTTTCGGCGATAGCTATCGAGCGAGGAACCCGCGATGGACCCCGAGGGCCCCGTGAACCGGCGCGGTGGCGGTGGTGACCCACCGTATAAGAAAAACATTGTTAAGCCCGAAATTGATTCGCTCGGCCGGCAGGCGCGGTGGATATTAAAAATAAATAGAGTTTCATTGAATAATATCGCGTCGCGGGCCGATCGGCGCAACGGGGTTAAATTGATTTCGGCGTTAAACGAGAAATTCGGGTCGGAGTTAATTAATCGCGACATCGGCGAAATTCCGACCACCGAACGATACGAGAGAGAGAAGCGACTCAATCGTAATCCGCGCGCAGTTTCAAGGGGTTATTTCAATTTACCGCTTTCGAAAATCAATTCTTCGCTTTTTTTTCACCTCTTCCTTCGTTCCTTCTTTTTTCTTTCGTTCCCGCGTTTTCTCGCAGTCGGGAAGGTTAATAGGGATCCTCCGGGGGTATTTCGATCCGGTGTTTTTGAAAAATTAATTCTTTCCTTCGGTACGCTCTCTTCCGGCACGGATATCGAGAATATACTTCCGGGAGATTCTATTAGAAATTTGTAAAAATGACCCGGGCCGCGAGCGTAGGTGTCGAGCACGGTGGGTGCATCGAAGCCAGCGACAATTTTTCAAGCTTTGTTCGAAGCAGAACCCAGTATTCCGTAGACATCGGTGTTACGAAGAAATATCGCCGAGCGTAATATTCTTGTACAAATTGCGATAGCCACGGGACCGATTCGAAGCATCGAGGTACGCGAAAAAAGAACGTGGAAGTATGGCGGTATCTTCGCTTCGAATAATTTCTTTCGATATCGAACTGGTAAGTTATTGACGGAGAAATTGAATTTTTGAAAACAATCGAAAACGTCTTCGAAACCACTTTGTTACTTTCCGAAATTGTACGCGTCTTCCGTCGTACTTCGAACCGTACTCGTTTAAACGTCCAAAGTCCAAAATTTTGCAATACGTACGCACGAACGACGACGGTGGAAAGTTGCGATATCTCGAATAATGTTCGCGCCGTAATGAGCGTAAAGAAAATGTCCCTGTTTTTCCCGTGTACCTGGTTATAATATCGCCTCGAAGCGTAACGTTGCATCGGTAGGGAAGGTGTCGGGCTAGAAGGCGAAGGGAGAGACGGGGAGAGACAGTATGCGAGGAACGCGGCTCTACCTGGGTGCATCGTCCTACGCGATCGCAGATAGGCACGCACACGTTTTACCAGGAGATTGATTAGAACCGTTGTCTCTATTTGAATCGTGAATCCATCCTCAAAGACAAATGAGCGTCGCGTCATTTATGTGAACGAACCACCCGTGGTTGCACAGCTGGCCACCTTCCTCCATCACGGATATTAATACGCGAGTATACGTCATTTCGCTGCGCGGTCGAGCAATGTTTATCGTCCTTGCAGATCAATCACGCGTCACGGCAGTACACCAAATTGCTCTATGATCTCGCGGCCATCCTGGTTCGTGGTCCCGCGACGATCATCCAGCCGCGACGGTATACGCCGGCCGTGTTGTTAACTTTCGCTCGATTTCTTCTTTCGTCCCTACCTCTTTTTTCGTAATCGCACTTTTCTCATCGCGGAACAGAGAGTTCGAGGAAGGTACGAAGCAACGAGAGAATCCTCTTCGCTCGGAACCTACCGAGTGGATTCGTCGGTAAAGTAATTTTCCAGGCTCGATGAGATCCCCGAGGTGGAGAGCTAAGCGCGGAGGACCGAGCGACTGGACGATTAGACGCGTAATCTAGTTAGGGAGTGTTCGAAAGAAACAAGACCATGGAAGCGTAACGAGTCTTCGACTCGTCCGGACCTTCTCCCCTCGAAGTTCGAAAACTGGACGGAACAGGGACACGGTCCGTACCTCGTTGGATCGAAGTTCGAGAACCGAAGCTAGAAACGGTAAAAAAATTCTATAAAAATCGAGCCCGACGACACTCGACGCTGCACGAGCGACACACTCCCGAAACGTAGTACCAAAGACGTCGGGATACGGAGGATCGACACCCCGCGATATTTTTCCGCGCGAACGTCCCGTTTCTAGCAACGATGGACCCGATTCGGGAACGCTCGGGAACTCGATCGGGGAAATTTGATCGGCCGGTGGCCGCATAATCGGTAAGGCGCGCATATAGCGAGACATCTACATCATGTCGCGTTTCCAAGCCCGGCCATGGATTAGCCTCGGTGGTCCCGGCACTCGACCGCGAGAAGATATGTGTGTGACCCAGCTGTGATTCTCATTGAGCGCGTTCATCAATCATTTAAATGTAACACACGGTCTGATATCGAGCAACCCCTTTCCTGGCTGGAGGCTAACCGACCCACTCGGCTCACTTTGTCTTGACATCTGTCAAACCGTGGCCCGCCGCGACAGCCACGGCTATTGTTCCTTTTTCTCCGTCGGACCGGTCCTCTTCCCTGCTCGTCCTCTCTGTCCCCCTCGTACGCGTCTCCCCGTCTCTTTCCCTCCGTTCGTGCATAATTTCGTATGCACTCCTAAATAAGTCCGCTCGGACAGCCATTACCATTGATACCGGCCGCGCTTCTCTCTGGGCCCCCTCTCGCTCTCTCTCTCTCTGGTTCTCTCTCTCTCTGTTTGCCCCCTCGATGGTCCCCTTTGGCTTCCATTTGTTTCGTCCCGGGCAGAGCCTACGATACCGCCGCGAACGATACCCGTGAAACGCAATGGGCGCTCGCTCGCTCGCTCACTCGCGCCCCACCCTTTGCCTGTACGCTCGAGTGTCGTATACATGCTCGCGCCGGAACAGGTTCGTGAAATATGAAGACTTTAATCAAACGGATGACAGAAGAAGAGCGCCGGCGTTCCGACCCGAAACCATAGCGATGCGGAGAATGAAAAATTAATGATCGACACTGCGGCCCGCACCGAACACCCCCGCCCTCCGCGCTGTTACGTGCCGCGGCTTATCAACTCTTTCCCGTGCACACGCGGCGGCCCAGTTAGGGGCGCGGTACCACGATGGAAAGGGGAGTGTGTGCAACAATTTGATCGCGCGAAATTTCCTGCCCCGACCATGATGCGACTGACGGCAGAAAATGGGGCTGCGCGTGCTCTCGGAATCGCTTCGCCGGATAGTTGATTGTATTACGAAGTACTCTATTCGGCTGGGTTAGGGGTCCCAGGACGCGGAGGAGGAGGGATACGGACGTAGAAGGATTCGAAACGAATACACCGCGAGGAGAAATGAAAACGTCCTATTTTTCTTATCGTTGTTCCCCGCGATACGAACGTTTTTTTTTCTTTTTTTTTTTTATTTCGCTCGCCCTACCGCCCGGTGGTTACGTACGACGCGTGTTTTGCACGCGAAAGAACGCACGGTCTCGAATCGGGAAGAACGAGAATCACGTGGTTAACTTTGCACGATAATTGACCGAGTTTTGCACCGTTCCCGGTTCACTCCAAGGAAACGTTTCTCTTCTTTTTTTCCAGTCTCGGATTCTTCGCGGAGAATTTTTATTCGCCGACTCGATACCACCGTTTCGAAGTTAAAGGATCGAAGATTTTTATTAACCTCTCGTCTCGAAGAATGTAAACACACAGAGGGGGCGGGAATAATGGAACGACGTAAAGTCGAGGTGAATGAAAAATTAAAGGGGTGGAACCCTCGCGCTCCATTGTGCATTCAAGACACGGTTTCCCGATCGATCAGCCGAGCTCGGTACATTTTTCAGTGAAGCGTCGTGCATTAAACATACGGTAAATTGTATCGGTCACGGAACAGGTGATCGCGCCGCGATTTATTTATGCGCATCGTCCGCGTCTATTATCCATTGCGTGGCCCGTTAAGCCGAATTCGGTGCCAACTCGGACCACACCGACTCGCGGATACGTCGAACCACTGTGCAAATACGAAGCAGAGAAGCTGCAGAGGTTGATGTAATCGCCTACATCTAGTCTACGCGGTGGATGGAGATCTGGTTAAAGCCGTCTGATTCGGTGCCAGGTCATGATCGAGAGAGCCGTGCAAATCGGGACATCGATTCGCGCGCAATCCGTGGAAGACTCGTTCGCTCGCGTCGTTGTCCACCGTATTGTTGCACGCGTTCCAACGTTTTATTACATCGTATCGATGTTTCACCGGTGATTTCGATAAACGAACGTCCGGCTATTCTTGCCCTCCAACGAAATTCTATTCCTTGTTCGTTAATTTGTAACGTTGCTTGCGACATGCTTCGAAAATAGGTAACCAAACTTTGCCACATTCTCGACAGGGATAACAGAAGTCGTACGGACGTAGTTTCCGAGACGCGACTTTTTATTCGACTCGACAGTTTACATTGACTTCCGCGAGTATATTTGTCCGTTAGAAATAAACGTTGCAAATATCAGAGAACTTTCGAACGTCTTCGACGGTCTCCGAACCACGCGAAACGGATATTGTCGCGGGAGGAAATCATTCTCAACAATTTCTCGGAGCAAGCTCTAAGCATTTCTGCTCTGTGGCGAACAGAAAGTGCTTCTTGCATCTCGAAGGGAAAGAATTTCCAAAACCGCGTCCGTACGATTTATTTTCATCTTCGGGACGGGTAAAAGATGCTTGAAAAATTTAGCGGTCTATTTTCGAAGCACTCTGTACAAGATCGCTCCTAGCAGTCGTTGTTACTTACTTTCGCATTTTACAAACTACGGACGAGTGCAATTGTACCAGTCGAAGCGTTCAATCTATTTTAACTTACTTTTAGTAAAATCAAGTTAGAAACTGTATAGACAGAAGCGAGATATTTTCAAAAAAATAATTGTTCTTGTAAATTACATTGTGCACTATAACAAAATAAAAAACAGCGTATCTTGCAATCTCCACCAGTTCTGTATATCCGACAACACAACATCGCGATCGAAGTAACGCGCGAGTTGCTCGGTCGTATCGTTATTTAAACGTTCGTTCGTCGATTTTTGAAATTTGATTCAACATAATTTTTCGCGGAACGAGATACGTACGGTCCTGATCGAGCACACGACACGATCGTCCGCGTGCAAGAAAATTTCGCCACGGAATTATTCCCTCGAAGGAAACGCGAAAGATTAATGGCGGAGCAATAAACGTCGCGCGGTCCTCGAATTACTGTGCGCTCACGACAATGCAATGTTCGCGGAGTTAATAAACCGACGCTCTGAACGTAAAGGAACGGAAATCAATTACCCCGTTCATCCGCGCCACCTTAACCTCAGAAATCCAAGCCGAGCAGCAATTTTTCTCTTTCCACTTTCAGTGATTGCCAAAGAGATTTAGTGCCGCGCCCCCGTAGTCGTGTTCGTTTAGAACGAAGGTGTACGTAGACCCGGTGCTCGAAATTCATTCCGCTGTCTATACTAAACGTATCCCCGATCGTGGAATACAAATGGTGCTGTTTTTTTTTTTTTATTTTTTATTTTATTTTTCATTTTCCATCCCCGTTTGACGTACACACAATGAAGACAGGAGCGAATAACGAAGAACCGTTTCGAGATATTGACAACTCCGTTGCTTCGGTGTTGCACGAATCATCGTTGATGCGTCGAAATTCGGAGTATATACGCTCGTCGTACGCGAAAACAACAGATACAACGCGGACGATTCGAACGAGCGTAGCTTCGTTTACTCGATACAATCGTTACGAACGTTTAAATCGTCTTCGGTGAATAAAAGTCGATCGTCGTTCTCTAGTTAATACCTTTGCAAAAATTTACTTTATCATTCGGAATCGAGATGAATATTTTCCAAGGGTGTTCAAAATTCACAATTCACACTTTCGATGTGTGTCTTCCATACTAATTTATATACATTCGTCACCGATCGTCGTTATCTAGTTAATACCTTTACAAAAATTTACTTTATCATTCGGAATCGGGATGAATATTTTCCAAGGGTGTTCAAAATTCACAATTCACGCTTTCGATTTGTGCCTTCCATATTAATTTACATACATTCGTCACCGATCGTAACTACCCTTCTTTTTATATCTGCTCGGTAACGTTATTCTCCTACGACCACGTAACTATTTCTGGATATCAACGATCGAGTATTGAATAACGAAATTGTTAAAAAAAAAAAAATAGAAATCGCAAACCTAATCTTTTCATCGATTGAACACCGCTCGATCGAAAGCAGATTTCTTCGGCTGCCGTTTTTCCAGCAATTACGCGTACCGTTCGATCGAGGGATGAAAATCCACGGGAACCGGGGGATCTTTAAAATTCGCGAATGCGGTGGACTCGACGAGAGATACGTACGCAAATCCGATAGATCCGCGAACGCAATCGTGGAAACGGAATCCGGATGGCTCTGCGTTAGACGTAAGGATCATTTCTGTCCCTTTCGTTGCAACATCCGCGCCAACCTTCTCGGAAATATCGAGCCGTGCATTCGATCGACCGATGCCTTGGGGAAATTATCGAGTCGCGCTAAGGAAATCCTTCTCCCGATTGACGTCTAACAATTTCTGCATCAATTGCGGGGAATTTCAACGCGCCCGGCAACCTCTATCAATTGCCACCCCGACGACGTCGCAACTTCTTAGACGCTGTACCGTTAAGACGACGCAAACGATCCTCGCGCAATCGTCGACGCGGTAGACGTTCTCATTTACCGCTATTATTGAATATTAATTTCATCGGATTAACGCGCGAGGTGTCTCAATTGTTTCCATCGTGTTCGTTAACAGGAAGATGCACCGTACCGAAAACGGTATCCAACGTTCGCGTTGAAAACACGTTCAATTTCGTGCGTTTTCCACATCGAGTGGGAAACAAATTTACAATTTCGTATCTCGATATATGGAAACGTCTCGAACGAAAGAATTCGACGTGACTTTTACGAACAATTTTTGCAGGTGACACGAAACGTAGATACGGTCAATCGTTACTCCTCTCGTTCACGTTATGAAATATTAACTATGCAAAATGTGTCCGGTTATTCCAAACATCTCCGTTGTTCTCGATCACGAGTTACGCTTTGGTTATTTAAAGTAAACGTTTCCAAGATCGCTGTACTCGAAATTTTAAGATCGCGTTTTAACGATTATCGAGGTAAACGAAACTCGTGATCGCGTGACGGAAAAACAATTCGTATCCCCGGAATCTTTGAAATCGTGCGAGATCGTTGAAACGGTAACACACCGCTCCATTGGAAAGGAAAAAGGCGATCCACGATGGTTTTTAATTATCCCGATCGATCGAATATTCCCTTAATCGGGTGGGCGTGGACACGCGTCGATCCTCCTACGAACAAAGAAAAGGGGAGCTTCCTAACAAGCGGAACGACAAGGGGGATGTTTTTACGCGGTATTCGAGTCGGCTTACGGTCGGCATATAAATTGGGGTAAACGCAACGGAATCGCGAAACTCCGGTCGGTTTTGTCGCAGACCGATGGGGTCCGACGAATCTGCACAAGGGAGGGAAAAAGAAACGATTCCGATCGGGGATTGACGGATCGGGTAGCGAAACAATGATTAACCTTAAAATCGTCGGTGCTTGACCGTGGTTCCTCGAGGGTTTCGTCGGGGCTCGCGTGGTTGCTCTCACCCTTAACCCGTCCCCCTACCCAACCCTCTTCACCGATGCTTGATCAACGTCGGTCCATTTGCTTGGCAAATTGGGAAAACGAGATCCACGACGGAAAAGTAACCGGCCGGTGCTCGTGCTAGGTATCGAGTTTTCATTTTCGGGATTCCCCCGGCAATGTGTGGCCTCTATTTTAATAAAGCGAAGAGGATCGCGGGATGGGATTACTTTTCTCTCTCCTTCTCGCCCGAGTCTATTGCGGTAACGCGCACCGCGAAACCGCCATTTTATGTATGAGTTTTATCGATCGTACAGGGTTATCTTTGATCGTTGTTTAAAGCTGTAATCACGTTGCACGAGTATATATATGTGTGTGTGCACAGTTACGTACATATACACGCAGACACACGTGTATAGATAATAGATTGCACAATAAGTTTCGTCGTTCGTTAAGAAATGGAGCTACTAGCTTATTGAATGAGTAAGATCGATGAAACTTACCGAACAACCTATTATTAGGTTCGTTGTTTTATTTTTCTAAAGATGGTAATACTGTTTGGTGAACATGCGTGACGTTTGTCGACTCATTCGTATATTTACACTTGTTGAAAGATAAAGCGCCATAGTATTCTTTTACAGTGGAGAAAGAACAAAACTTATCGAACAACCGAATATATATATATATAAACATGCGTGAAGTTTGTCGACTCATTCGAATATTTACACTCGTTCAAAGTTGAAGGTCATAGTATTCTTTTACAATGGGAAAAGAACAAAACATATCGAACAACCCAGTCTGTATATAAATATATGTGCAGAGCGAAGGAGGCA
This sequence comes from Ptiloglossa arizonensis, assembly GCF_051014685.1. NCBI lineage: Eukaryota > Metazoa > Arthropoda > Insecta > Hymenoptera > Colletidae > Ptiloglossa > Ptiloglossa arizonensis. The sequence continues at coordinate 19,425,882 of NC_135050.1, forward strand.
CGGTTACGCGATAAAATTCCGCGCGGTGGGAAATTTTCAGCGGACCAGGGGGGAGGTGGGGAGGATTCGGGGCCGAGCGTCGGCGCTATCGTCGGTAATAATCGGCGATGTTTTTTCGCCGAGAGTCTCGCGGAACTCGGCCGAGCGAATAAAATATTCAAGAACGACGATGGAAACGAGAATAACGAGAAACGAGGCGGCGCGTATCGGAGGAGCGCGTTCGTCGCCGTGAAATTTACATACAATTGGTCGATTCGAGTTTCGTCGTTAAACGCCGAACAAATTCCGGTTTTAATCAAGCGTTTGATCAAATCACGAGAATTTCGGGGCACTAATTTACCGTAGCAGCCGCGTTCTCGTTCTCCCGTTCTCGCTAGCCGGCGCTCTTTCGTGGATCCACGGGACCGTAGGAATTGCGAATCTCGGCGAAACGTTTTGATCTTGCCCGTGGCATTCAACGTAGTCACGGCTGGAACGGAGAAAGAGGGTTCGATTAGGACCCAAAACTGCCGAGGATCCGCAATGAAAGGAGGAAACCGGGGCTGGAGCAACGTCAAGAATCGGAAGGGTGGTTGGCTCTCGGAGATTATACGAGCTCCCTCGTAGCTACCGTCCAAACCTCCGCAAACCACCACCGAACAGTATTTTCTTCCCTGACCCCGCGTTAACAATACTCCAACCGGGAAAGGTGTAATCTAAATTCGGTTCGTGAATACGTTCGCTCGATCAACCGGGGAAAACGGGAGAAGGAGAATACTGTGTGTTCGCGAAATTAGCAACCAGCGTTTCGAGGTAGGGGGCGGTACATCGTTTCGCGATGAAACGTTTCATCGACTCGCCTTGTAACTCCTTGTACGGGAATCTATACCTCGAGAATCTACCGAGAACGATCTTTTCTACGAATGGCTCTTGAAACGGTGTATCATTTTCGAAATACTCGGGTGAACGGTTCGAGACACTGGGGTAGGGGGATTCGACGAATTAACTTTTCAGCGGCGCAAGGAGAAACGAAGATGAAAATTTCGGTATTTTCTACCTCGTTGAGAACAACGATTTTCGTTAATTCTCATCCGGAGCAAATTTCGTACCTTCGAAACGAATCTCGATGTTTTTTAATTATTCGTAACGTACTCGGCGAAAGAAGAGTATCGATTCGCGAACAAAGAGTAAGCGCAACGTGATAACTTTGAATTATCCCTCTAAAATTTTTAACCCGCGCGACCGTAAACATTGTCGCGTCGCAACGTAAATCGCGAAATGCATTTTGACGAGTGATTTGGTACGGTGCGTAGAACCTGTAAATTTCCATTTCAAAAAATTCCGATCGAACATCGAACTCAATTTCGAATCATCGCGTTGCTTTTAAAAACAAAAATACAACGAAATATTTTTTCCGTCTAGTTTTTACGTACGTTGGTTATGCGTAAAAAAAAAATGATCAGTACAGATACGACGAATACCATTGCGTCGAAATAGACCGCGTTCGATGATCAACGGTATTTCAATTATTAACACTGTCGCTCGCGTACGATTCTATTAATCCTATTAAAGAACACTTTGCGTAACCGTGTATGGAAATAGAATCTCGATCGTTAGAAAAGAAACCGTTTCAACGACCGGCCGTGTTCTATCGGTAACGATATTAAATTGTTAACATCGTCGTTCGCGGACGATTCCGTTACCCCGTCTAAACAACACCTTGTGTACCTACCTCTGTACACGGATGTCCATTTTAACAACCGACCGTGTTCGATCGTTAACGATATTCAATTAACGAAATCAGAGCATCGTCCGTGGACGATTCTATTATTCCTATCGTCGATTCGACGCGTTGGACGATATTATTGTACCTCGAAGCGCGATCGATGGTCGAAAGGAAGCAACGTTTCTCGCGGCGGTTTCGGGGCCACCCCGAAAATCGTGCAAAGCGAATCGCGATAAATAACCATCGGCCTAAGAAGATCCTCCGAAAAGAGCGGTCCGCCGACGCCGCACCGCCAAAGAAATGCTCCATCAAAGCGCAATTAAATCGCCGGGGGCTACGCGGATTACATAAAGCCGAGTTATTGGCTTTATTGGAAATTCGGCGAGGCGAGGCGAGGCGAGGTCTTTTGAGCAATCGGCTGCTTTTCTTCTTGCCTACGGTTCGCTACGCTCCGAAAGTGTTCGTCCTCGAACGATAGCCCGCCGTGAAAGCCCCGTTGCACATTTTCGTTCGCGAAATTGCTCGCGATTAAAGATAATTGCGAACGTTATCGCGGCCTCGCGAATCACCCCGCGCCTCGTCAGCGTCGCGACGACCACTAGGCGCTACGATTTCGCGCACGGTCGGCGGTCTAAATATTTTTCCATCGTTTTCGACGATCTACGCGCATTAGGGTCGACGCGGACGCGCGATTGTTTTTCACCGCGATCGTATCTTCGTCTTCGTTGTTTTCGATCGTTCTCGAGCCGACGAACAACAGAGAAATTACTGGAATACGTTTCGTAGATGTTTCGCGTTTCTTGAAAAAATCATCGGTGTAGACGAAGCTGAAGGCACGACAGTATTTACCGTTTCGTTACACTCGCTGCGACGCGATCGTCGTTGTAACGTCGTTATCGATCCGACGAACAAGAGAAAAATTACTGGAATACGTTTTGTAGATGTTTCGTGTTTCTTGAAAAAATCATCGGTGTAGACGCAGATCAAAGTACGATAGTATTTATCGTTTCGTTACACTCGCTACGACGTGATCGTCGTTGTAACGTCGTTATCGATCCGACGAACAAGAGAGAAATTACTAAAATACGTTTTGTAGATGTTCCGTGTTTCTTGAAAAAATTACTGAAATACATTTTGTCGATGTTTTCCGTTTCTTGAAAAAATCATCGGTGTAGACGCAGATCAAAGTACGATAGTCTTGACCGTTTCGTTACACTCTCTGCGACGCGATCGTCGTTATCGAATCGGTCGTTTACCATTGTCTATTCGCGAACACGTTCGGTCGATTTAACGACGAAGATCCTCCGCGAACGAGACATCACGATTGAACGGTATTCGAGAACGAAACGACTATTTTTACGTTCCGCGATTAAAAGTAACACCACGCTGTTTCGTAGTCGGGCACCGGTGTATAATTCGGCCAACTAAGTAGAAGACACGATGTTAAATGAAAAAGTTCGCTCGTTATAAAAGAGCGAAACTGTGCAACTGCTGGAAGTAAATTCTCTTTATTCGCAACATGTGTTTTAAGGTCGCTGCTTTTTAACTCGTTTTTTTTTTCCTCTTTTTTTCGTCCTTGAGGTGAACTTTAAACGCGTATGAAAACGACTTTTGTGTTCGGAATCATCGCGCCATCCACGATGTATGCGGGTCAAGGATCGCGATGCAATTCGTCTCGACGCCGGCTAAAACGCCGTGTCGATGTCGATACGCGGTTTCGCCTAAAAAATGCGTGGACGAGGTATGCGCGTACATTTACGCTATTCATCTCAACAAACGGTGTATCTCATCTACGAACCGTTAATTCTGCCGAATAAATATTTCATTTACGCGTACACTCGTCGATCGTACATTCGCTGAATGAAGAAAACCGAGAAAATTATTTGTATTGTTCGGAAAGTCGTTTCCTTTTCCAAAATGAGGAATATATAATTTAATAAAACGTTTATACGCTCTAAAAAAAAAATCGTGTTTCATTTTCACCAAAACAAAACGAAACGACTTTCCGAACAACCCGACAGTTTTGGAAACAATCCACGAAAGTTCTCCGTCGAATGTTTAACGAGACGGGCTCGTGTCACGCTTAATCGATAACAAGGAAATTGGAGCAATTCGATTATAATAGTCATTTTCCATACGATATTCCGCTTTCAATCGGATCGCTGAGATTGTTAATTCAACGATCGACGGATGTCACGGAAAAACGCTCGTATCCCGAAGATAGTGACGTTCGTTCCGAAACATCGTTTTCCGATTCCAGTTTGACGAATCCGAAACGTGGATATTTTTTGTCGCGAGTTTATTTCCTACGGGATACGAAACAAATACACGCAGACGATCACCGCGTGTGTAACGAATAACGCTACTTTGTTACCAACAAAGACGCGTTTCGATTATAGGCTTCACGCGGAACGTGTTTCTTCTCTCGGATTACGATCGGTTACCCTTTGAGTCCTGAGTACTTCCGGTCGAAGCAATCCACGTTTACGACGCACGTCAAATAGTTACGATCGCTAGGGAGGGAATATCTTTTTGCTAGCGTGAATTTTGTCGATTGAACGTACAAGGCACAACTGAGTTACAATTATAATTCTTTTACCCCGAATTAAATAATACGAAAAAGTTACTTTCGAACACATACATACGCGTGTCCACATTCTGCACCAATAGCTTTCACCGGACAAGGCACAACTGAGTTACAATTATAATTCTTTTATCCCGAATTAAATAATACGAAAAAGTTACTTTCGAGCACGTATATACGCATCCTCACTCCTCGATAGCTCTTTCTAAACGCACATATGCGTCCATAGCGCTGAAAAAATGAAACTCGAAACGCATGGCTCGATACTGGACAAAGAAAGAGCGAAACAAACGGCCGGTGAAACGCTCGCGTCGTCTGTCGACGCTTTTGGGTCCTCGGGCCCGAAACTACGTTCGAACGCAGTCTCCAACGACGAGAAACATTCTCGAGAAACAATCCGCGACACTTTTACTCCGAGATGGCCGCACAGCCTCAGCGACGAGTGATCGAACGCCATTCTTTTCCCCCCGTGAGCGGTTCGCGCGTCTCGGTTCGTGTTGCTCGCGCGATCCAGCCTGGGAATAGACGATTCCCGTGTGTATACTCGCCCGAAGCTTCTCTCATCGAAACGATAAATTCGAGACCCCCCCGAAATGGATGTTGCTCCTCGCAACACGCAATCTGGAACGCTCACACTGGCTCGCCGCATCTCCGTGCCGGATTTAGTTACGAGGAACTTTGAGGAGGAGCTCGAGGATGATTACGCGACGTCCTTTTTATTATTACGCTCGCCGTCGGCGTCGCGCCACGCCGGGTTTCTCCGTGACGGATAATTTACGTCCGATGGAGTTTCAGAATTCATTTCATCGTTTACGAGACGACAGAACTATATAAAGCGCTCGCCCGTAAGGAAATAAGAGGAAGGACGAAGCGGTAGCACGGAACGAAATAATCGAGCGGAATTTCTTTCCTCCTCTAGCGTCGTTCCTTTTCGACCGTCATTTTCCTTTCTCCTCGTCACCTCCGTACGAAGAAGTTGCCGCTCGACTTCTTTCTCGGCTGTCGCGATCGCACCCCCTAATTCGCCCTAATATTGAAATATCGTCGATGCACCGCACCCTACCGGCTCTTATAAACGAACAGGAGGGACAGTAGTGGCTCGTGAAATACTTCCCGACACGGTACAAGGACTTAATATTCGTTTATTAGACACCCCGTTCTCCTCGTCGCTCGCATTCTGGGTCATATTGCATTTAAAACTCTCGCCTACCACCGCTTCGTTTCTCTCCGTTCCGTCTTTCCGCGGTATCGAATCTTCTTACTTCAACCTTTCGCAATACCAAGGATACAACGACGATCGCGAAACGTCTATTTCGTTGTTGTTCTCCTCCTGTACCGTTCCAACTAACGCCACTCTACTCGATGCTAGTTTAAAGCTTCCCGCGAAACGTAAACTCGTCGATACACCGACTTAACGGAACGAACTCGGCAGAGATTCCATCCCGTCATACTCCACCGTGGGACTTTATTAAATCGGCCGGTTTCCCTGGAATTTGTTTAATTTCGCGGAAATGTTATTTCCACGCGAAACTCCCGGCTGGAGAACTTTCCTCCCCCGTAACGGAAGAACGAATTATTAAGATTACATCGGAAGTGAATTAACGCCGCGTCGAATTCCCCCGTTTAACGAATCAATTCCTCGGCGTGCATCGGGATTCGAAATTTCGCTCGGTGGACGTTGGTTTCGAGCGTTCTTTTCTTTTTTTTTCTTTTTTTTTTTCTTCTTTTTACGGCGAGATCGCGTATCGTTATCCCCGGATTCGAAAGACGCGAATCGCCTCGCGACAGAGCCGAGATCAATCGCGCTCACGATTCTCACGTGACAGCTGCCGGTTTTGCGTTGGGAAGAATTCCCGTGTAAATACAATAGACGCCTACGTGTACTGTCACTCGGTGAAATATCGCGCGCGATACGTGGACGTCGCCTACCCACCGTGTGGAATCACAGTATACAGATTTCGCGATCCTATACGTTGCTCGTGACAGCTTAGCCTATTTCGTAGATGACAAAGTGGTTATCTATATTCTTGTCCGGCCGCGTCGAGTGGCCATCCAGTCTTCAATCAGTGGGAATCGAAATGGAATACGGTGTGTTTGGTATAAGGAATCGCGATATTTCGATCGTTCGATCCCATTTGCGAGGGATCGCGCCACTGGACGTCACCATTTGAACGTTTTCCGTAGAAAGAAACGTATCCTTCGATTGGACGATGGTTGTGGTGCGTGCACTTGTTTGTAATTAGTGCAAGGACGATTGCGATAACGGATAGTAACGGGTGTGCGCTGTCGAGAACTCGAAGAAGATTGTTCGAGCCTCCGATCGTCCCGAACAATTTTCAAGACTTCCAAAATATTTCTCAAAGGAGACACTAGAATTTTCCTCTGGTATTACTACACGATACGTTTGTCCGTAACTAGCCGCTCGAGGTCAACCGTGAGAATATCCCCATCGTATCGTTACTCTTGTGTACCTCGTCTCTACGCACAGATCTGCGGACAATTTTATTTTTATCGCGCCAACACGTATTACGCGCGTAACTTTTTCCCCCTCGTACGAAATTATCTACCCGCTGTATTCCTCTTACGAATTTCGAAGAGATTCAAAGCCCCCAGCTGGAAACGCAATTATTCGACAAAGCTTCTCCGGAGCCAGGAACGAGCGGTCGCGATACAACGCGCATAAAAGATTCTACGGTCCCTGCGGTAACAAGAGGAACGAAACCGTTCGCGTAGATCCGTCAGCGGGAAAGTTACCGCTCGATTCTTCCGTGGATGTTCCTTTGGCGCGGGAAGCTTCGAAAACAGAAGCCGATCCACGGGATTTTCATCGAACGGACGAGCGGGCTTTCCTCGTGCTTTTTACCCGGGGAGCTCGTCCGCGCTCGAGGCGCTGTTAAAAGGATGGACGGTGAACGAGTATCTGCTCGAAACCTAGCAATCCTTTTCCGCAGTTCCCGCTGATTACAACGTTGACCGACGAAATCGCGCGCGACCCGTACACAGTCTACGAAGCGGACTGTGTAGACCCCTTCTGCGTATGTGCACACCGCTTCGAGGGTAAAGGACGCCAGAGGCATGTCAGCCGACCTAGGCGGACAGCCAGTTCAGCCAGACAGCGTCTAATTATTATCGGACGAGCCGAATGAAGGAGAACCGGCTGCGTGGCCACGATGTCGATCCTTCACGTGTGTCCCCGTGATTGCACGTCGCGCTATTGCCTTGTAATCTCACCTCTCCACTCGGCCCGTTCCCCCCACCACCGCCACCCACCGACCCACCCCCACCCTTCCTCGCTAAGGCCCACGAGTATCCACCGCCGTGCCCCGGCGTTCCTACGCAGTCACTCTCGCTTCTGTCATCGATTGCCGATTACATCGTGGCAACGGACGCGACGTCGTCACCTGTCCTGCTCCCTTTCGATATACCTGGCACCTGCTTCGCACATTTCGGTCGTTTCTCGCGGATCGCTACGCGCCACGCCGCGTATGTGTCTGCTCGGTTGTCAGATTTGAATCCGACTACATCGGGAACGACTGCTGGAGACAAAAAGAAAATGCATCGACTCGACTCTCTGAGAGAATTCCGAGCGAGACCGAACACACCGTTTCGAAAGAAGCCTCGAAATCGAGACGCGTTAATACTCGTCGATTTTTACGCGCGGAACTAGCCGTTCCGTAACGTGTAATTATCGTAACGCGACAACTTCGTGAATCGGAAAAGAGAAATATAATTGTAGACGGTCGAAAAATGAAATATGAATCTTAAAATTGAGTAAGGTTTCTGGGGTAATTTTAAGAGTGATTCGTATGTTTCTGGAAATTTATTCCAGAAATGTCATTAAATTCATTGATCTGTATGGTTTTGTTTCAATTAATTCGTTCGCGCGGTTGGTTCGCGGTAAAATTGTCGAGAAAAATTGCAAACACCAGCCGGTAACATCGGTCCGCAACACAAAGCGATGTCACAGTCTCGAACGTTGAATATTCGTTGTTTACGAATTCGATCTCGATCGTTCGTCCATCGCTTGGAATCGATCACCAACGTTGTCTAAATGTGTAATCGAATATCGGATATTGGTCATTCCTTCGAACCCGGAATTATGCAGAACGCGCGTGAAATTATTATGAAAAATACAAACCCTCGAAATTGAAACGTGTACTCGTTCGTCGCTTTTTTTTCGCGTTAATAATTGAATACAATTTCTGCGATAAAATCAAACGGAAATACAACGTAATAGGAAACTAGAACTAATTCTATTTTATGCAGATTCCTATATAATTGAAATGAATCCCGAATAATTAATTATTGAATTTCATCGTGTCGATAAATCGATGCGTTTCCCCTGGTTACCAATAGCGTGGAACATCGCTTTTCAAATTTTCAGCAATTCAATCACGTCGCATCTTCGAATCCGAAATGTAACTCGAAAGCTCCGTCCGCCATAATTTTCCGTCCCTTGGATAACCGTTTGACCGAGATATCCCGTGTCCTCGGTACTTATATAAATTATTACCTGAAAAGGGATCATTAGAAGCTCGAGCTGGAAATAGTTCGACGGAGTGCAAGCACGGTCGATCGATCAAATCCTTCGCCGTTTCGCAGGCGTGTCGGTAATTAAAAGGCTGAAGGATAATTAAGGACTCCGTCAGTGTCAATTTTCCGGTAATGAGGAGGACGGATGTAAATTAAAAATTAAAACGCCGATGTCCCGATGTCGGTGCACCACCCCCCACCGCCCGTGTATAATGCGCAAACGCGTCGGTTAATTATTTATTTGAGACTCATTAGCGGCCGTGCGCGACAAAATCGTTTCCTTCGACTGTGTTTACGTTAATTCGCGATACAGTTATTTCGTCGGGTCGCTACTAATTTCAACGTTGCTTTGTGCCGCAACCGAGACCGGTTCGTTTTGTTTGTGGAACGCGAATCGTGTACTTAGCATTTAATGCCGCGTTGTATCTTTTACGTAATGAAAAAAAAAAAAAAGAAAAAATAGAGGAATAATTTTCGCGTAATTGGAGAATCGACCGTTCGAATAACGTTACATATCATTAATAGAGAGAGAGAGAGAGAGAGAGAGAGAGAGAGAGAGAGAGAGAGAGAGAGAGAGAGAGAGAGAGAGAGAGAGAGAGAGAGAGAGAGTTACGATGGAATTCTTCGTTCGCGACGTGACACGGTTTTCCCCTCCTCTCGAGAACGCGAGCTGGTCGATGCTGGTAGGCTCGCGCGAAGACACGAGAAAGAGAGGGAGTAGCCGAACGGGTATGGTGGGGACAATAGGTTCGGTAACCTTGAGCGGCCAGTCGATTGGGAATCTCGTGACTCTTAAAGAATACCCAGTGGCAAAGTTTTGGTATTCGAACAGATCGCAACGCTAATTTAAAGCGCGATCGATACTCATTCTCGTCGCTACTTTGAAACGCGATCTGTACTCATTCGCAACACTAATTCGAGCTACGAATTGTCCATCATCGGATAAGGGCTCGACACGTATATGTAAAATATACACGCACCGATGAACAAACTAACCACTGCGAAACTAACTACTACAGGCGAGTACAGTGACTAGGTAGTACCAGGAATGACTCTCCATCTTCGGATGAAAATCCAAAGGTGGAGTGCCATTTATTGTAGCCCTTTCTTAAGATAATTTCTCTGGCCTCTTCAATCTTCAATCAATATTGGCGGTACTGTCCAATCTGAAACTCCTAAGCCCGAGATTCAGTGCAACATGCGTACAATCGTTCGAATGAGTCGTGCAGTGCACGCGCGAAGAATCTCAAACGTAACGTTCCTTTCGACGCTTAACGTGAAATCTGCGAACAACGAAGTTCGATTAATTCATTTCGTACACACGGTGAAGCGCGAGATTCCCCACTCTAATGCCTTCGGTGCATAATTCTTGAGTAAAACGACCCTCGTCGTGCTACTTGCTCCCAGACCTGTCGGTCAACGATTTTGAGAACGAAATCTGACCACACCGATCGGGATACGATGCGTAAACGTATCGTTGCGAAAACGCACGCTCGATACTCCTCCAACGAACCTCGAATGACCAGATCCCCTTTATCCGGACGATAAGGAAACCAGTGCAAGCGGTCCTCGGTTTTAATTTTTAACTCTTTCATAATTGAAAGACCCGGCCCGTGGCTCCTTCTTCTCATTAAAAAGTTTCTCATCCACCATCTGCGCTTCTCGCTCCGTCTTCATATTTTATTCTTCATAACAGCATAAGCTACTCGGCGAAAGAACCACTTTATATTCGTTGAGATTAGTTGCCCAAAGTGTATCCCGTTTCTCGTTTACCAGCGTATCCGCGAGCCACGGTACAACGGACAAGACGAACGCACTGTAAGGGGTCTTCCCGCTTAGAGGTTTCGAAAAAAAAAAAAAATATCGAATTTCCTTTTATCCGGCATTTTTCGAGAGTGTACGGAATATTTTCGTCGCGTTGTATCGGAGAGCTCGTGAAATCGACAAAATGGCGACGCTCTGAACGAGACAAGGCGCGGTTCAACGGTCGGAAAATGCGAGATAATTACGTATCCAACGGTAAAACGATTCAACTTTAACTTGTCGAGGTAAAAACTGACACTTTCTTTTTTTTTCGCGAGTAGCTTCGTTTTCTCGATTTTCGTTCTTTTTTCGTAAAAATAGATTCTTGGTGTCCCAAGAATTCCATAGAGATTACAATTCGATGCAAATGAGTAGCTTTGGACCGGTAAAGGTTACGAACACCGTTACACGTAAATGTTCCGGCTAGAAAAATTCCAAGAGCATTTTAATCGATTAAGAAAACCGAGTGTAAAATATCAGGAAGGTTCGCTCGATGCATTCCGTAAAAAATATTCTCCAGGACGAGCCATTTTCACGGCACCGGAGTGAGAAGACCCTTCGAGTAATTCGGGTCGGCTAGACCGCGATCGCGTAGAAACCGTAGATGGAAGGGAAAAAAAATGGCCGGCTCGTTAGGATACTTAAACCCTTGGAGATTCTCGAAGAGGTAACGTCAGGGATTAGACGAAGGTCCGACTGGCATCGCTACACATCGTTCTCGCGTGTACTTGGAACTTAATCGGGTCAACTTTGTTTACGGGCGTATTTAAATTCATCGCGGTTCGCATAATGGACGCTTTCGATTATACCCGGGGGCGTAACGTTCCGGCGCACGTTATTAAGATCCGTATTTGCAAACGACGTTGCTGCACTGCGACAATACGTGATTCGAAAACTTCTGGTATTCGTGCGTGCCTTTGAAACGTAGCCGTCGTTAATTGTACGTGTTTATTGCACAACATACGCGAGCTATGAAATTTCAAGCAGTCGGGTTACCGAGGTAACATAAACATATATTTGCATAGTCGAGTGCATTTGACGCACGCTAATCGCTTTCTTTGGTGGAACGGAACACGCAACTGGGAGAGACCGTGCAAGAATCGATCTTCGACCGGTTAGAGTGACGCCGAACGATCCGTACCACGTTCTGCCCGAAGAATCGTATTTCGTCCTATCTGAGACGAAATTTATTCATAAAGTTATCACCGTGATCCGTCGTTAATCAGGGATAAAATTCGATTAATATTTAATACTCGATACGTGAGTTTGTGCCGGTTAATAGAGCGCGATATCGATTTTCCTCTTAATCCGTTCGTATTCGAAATTTAAAAAGTTAGTAGAACACACGACCGAAATAAACGCCTCTATTTAGATGTTAACACACGGCCGGGATTAATAGTTGTCGTATACGGCTGGATAATTTTCTTTTTTTTTTCAATTTTTTCGAAGTTGTATTCACGCGCGATTAATCGCGGAGAAAGGTTAACGCGAGTACGCGCTACGGGTGTGACGAAACGCTATTGTGAACAATTATGGCGAATTAACGCGAAAAAACATTTGTACTGGTTGTTGGTAACGTGCATCGAGTATGCTCGATCGTATTTTTCGATAAATACGCGTTACTTTCATCGAAACTGTAGCCTTTCGATACAAGGGAGAAAAGTATCATCCGCGATCACCCAATAGTCGTGATCACGGTTATTCGTCGAACGCTTCGAGTAACTCCTAAGAAAACGAACGACCACGCTGAAAAATTGTACGGTAACAATTAGACACTATGCCCAAAACATCGTTATTGTCCTCTCGGCACCACCATCGGTGAAGATTAATGGAAAGATACACGAACGTACGCGCGCCCTTGCACAACGAATACATCGAGTCGCGTCGATCACCCGCTGACTCTCTACTCGATTATGACCAGTCACTGTTCCACAATGAGCTTGTGTTCGGAGCGATAAGTTCCTTGCAGCAACCTGGAACGGTAACAAACCGAAAGGAACTTTGATTACCTGCCCCTTTATTAATGCAGCCCGGAATCGAAAGCACGCTGCTCGGACAAATTGTGCTTTATCTGTATATTAATCGAGATTAGAGGCTCGCGACCGTACAAAGGACGGCATTATGGCCGACACGGTGATAAACAATAACGCAGTTTACGCAGATCGAAACGCGAAGATACGAATCTCGTCGCGATCGCGTCCCTTGCCTCGGCATCCTAATGCGTTCGTCGTCGCGTTAACTTTTTTCCTTCGCTGAAATTGTTATGCCTCGCGAAACTTCAATGCGTCCTAGTAATTGAATTCCATTGCGAAACATAAGCTTTCGCCTACAACGAACGCCAACGGTAACCGAAAACGGTTTCGTTTGATTTGGAAAGAGCTCGTAGAATTTCGAGGACGATTCGAAGCCGAAAAATTCATCTTCGAAGCTCTGCGTATCTCTGAGAACTTTTTCCTCTTCCCGAAAATTTCGTTATTCCTAGGCTCGCGTAGCGGTGATCTCTCGCGATCCTCGCGAAAGCTCGGTTACGAGTTAGAATTTTCGCGCGCAATGGACAACAATGGACAACAGCCCGAAGAATTTCGACAACGATTTACACTTGTAAAATTCACCGAGTCCGTAATCCCGCGATCGAGCACCGTTTCGCGCGGTGCGTGTTAATTGGAATAAAAGACGAGTCGCGGTATTCTCGTTAAAATAACCATCGGAACTTCGTGCAACGTTCGCTCGAGTAGTTTCCACATATTAGATCACTTGGCCGTGTACGAAAACCCCGAATAAGCTCGGCTTACCCGCGCAACAACGTTCGTCGGTTCTGCTAATCCGATGGTAAACGAATAATTGAACATCGAGTCACTGCTGAACGAAGCATTATCAAGCAGCCCCGTGTGTTATTATAGTCCGCTATAGTTTGCATGACCATCGCTGCGTCTGATGGTGATTAGGCTGTATCAATTAACACAAGCCTGCAATTGCTCGCATTAATCTCTCCCCTCTAACGGGTGTCTCTAACAAGCGGCAGTAAATTCACCTCTATTTCTACCGGCGTACCGACGCCGGTGTGTACGCGTGTGATCAAATATTCTATTAATCGTATGGCCGTCAAATCGTTATCATTGTGCTTCTCGTTAGCCGGGCGGGGGGATATTGCTAATGAGAAACGACGGGGCCAGCCTCGAAACTACATTATTAATCGCAGGACACGGTGTCTAACGCGTTTTTACCGCGGTTTCGCGTGTACTCGTACATTTTCTCGACCAGCAGCCATCGTTTTGTCTTTCTCTCTCTCTTTCTCCCTTCCTCCTCCCTCCCTACCTCTCTCTCACTCTTTCTGTCTTTCTCTGGCACTCGAGCATTTCGAAATGGAATCCCATCCGAACCCGCCGCCATCGCGGTGGTTTATTAATCCGTTTTAATCGCGATACGTGCTTGACTATACGCGTTTCGATTGGAATGTATTTTTCAAGGTAATTGCCAGGAAAAAGAGGGTGCAACTGTTCGTTGATGAAGTCAGCGCGAACGTTTCGAACATTTGGATACAATAGGCGTTCACGCGACGAGGAACGTTGAAAGCGAAACGGTATCGTTTCTAAGCAAGTATTTTTCAACGCACGAAACGCACGATCACCGTAGCGCGTAGAATTAATTTTTATCGATACGTTGGAACGCGCGCGTTTAAACGTTCCGTGAATCGTATTCGCGTATTCGCAATTTAACCGAGATTATTTCTCGTCGAAAGCGAACCGTAACCGAGTTTCACGGAACGTAGGTATCGCGTAAACGCAGAAAATGTGTACCAATTTATTTCGAATTAGACGGTCGGTTTCGTCGACCAGCAAGAAATTAATGTTTCTCTGGCACGCGCTCCCAGCGCTCGAACGGAACCAAAAATTACCGAACCGTTGATTCACAGACTCGTCGATTCGGTATCGATTCAGCTTCGTATCGTTCCGATTACACTTTGCGTCGTTAATTACAAAACGCTGCCCGACTGCTGCTGTGCGATGAAAAATACGGCGTTGCCGGATACACGGTTTCCCCATTATTTCAAATTGCGGAATTCACCGACGCCGCGTAACGCGCGTCGCATTAAAAATTCTATAAACGCCGTCAAGCTTGCGCGATACTTAGCAATTATTAACTCGGATTGCGTGCGCCGCGGGTTACGAATCCCCTACCGACGTTTGGAAAAAGTAACGATAACGAGAGATTTCGAGCTACCCCTGCGCTTTGTGTCCCTTACGATCCGCGTTACCCGCATTTTCGACGTAATGATACGAATATTTCGTCGACGGGTTATCACGAGCGGAAATATTGCTGCAATTTTAACGACCGGAGCAAAATCGAGGCCGGGATGCTACGCGAAACGGAAGGAGAAAGTGACGCATGCAGACGGAAAATATCGGTCGCTCGTCGATGCCGGGTGGCTACCCCCACCGTGCGGTCTCGCTGTCCCCACCGCTCCGCCTCCGGTCTCTTCGCTCCGCCCCTTTCGTTCGAACGACCGCACGAGCGCACCGTCAGTCGCGCGCTCTCTGTCGTTCGAACGGTGAAACCGGGTAGCGGTGATCGTGTTCGTCGCTACTCGTAATTCGGGAAATAACCTCGAGCGCTCGATGTTTTCCGCTCCGTGAATCTATTTTATCGAGTCGATGGCTCGGAGAAAACTTACCGGGACAAGAATCGCTACGAAACCCTTTCGACGGAACGAACGAAGCCTCGCTGGTGCACAAAAAACAATTGGCATCGATTCAAAGTATAATCCCTTCCTACGGAGCAACAACCGATACTCGAAACCGAATGTAAATTTTCGACCGTAAGTAGAAATCAAACGAAACCCTATTCATTTACCGCCGAGGGAACTTCGGGATAAAAGTTGCGTGAACGAGCAGAGGTAAAAATTTAACGTCTTCCGGTACCACTGTCGAGCCGTAAAAAAACAGCTGAACATTCGTGTACAACCGTTGCTACTTTCGAAAGAGTTGTAAAGTACTTCTTCTTTTATTTCATCTTTATACCCTTACTTTGCCGCTGTAATTACTCCGTCCAGTAATAAGTAATAATTAGAGCAGTTTCGCCCGGCTTTATTTCGCCTCCTCGGATCCCCCCCACCCTCTCCCCCACCTCCCCATTTCGTACGTCTACGAATGCATCGCATGCCAGGGACCATCGAACGAGCCAATGCTCTCCGCGTTAAGAATAGGAACGGTCTTTTAATTTTCGCGATTACAGCTTCCTCTTTACGAGGGGAGTTCCCGCGCGAATGTACGCCAGGCTGCGTGGAGGTGGGGAGGCGGCATTAAACGCGCTTCCTGATACGATCGAGGTCTCGTTAAAACGCTGTGATTCCTTTAAATGCCGTTGGAAACTCGACCAAGTTACCGCGTCGCTTCGTTCCTAGGACGCGGAAACAAACACGCGAGGCCCGAGTAAACGCCGATAAAGACGTTCGTGCAAAATACACGGGAAATGGAAATGCTGCCAGCTTTTATAACGTCTAATATGTCCGGGGATTCGATACACGTGCACGTGGTACGTGTGCACGGTCGAGTACTCGTTCGAAACGTACAAGGTGGCTCGTCCGACACGACTTCGACGCGTGTAAAATTTAATTCGAACAAACGATAACGAACGAAATGATCGAACGATTCGACGGCTGTGTTCTCGCACGCTGGTTGCGAAATATTTCATTTCGCGATCTTCGTTCGACGAGTAACGGATAAAAAAATTTGTTTATCTTTTACACATGGTTCGTTCGCGCAAATTGATCCGTGTTGGCTGTCATCGAGTCGACAGTCGCGTGGACGCGAGCGATTATACGCGCGCGGAGATCGTTGCCCTCGTTCGGCGTACCATCTGTGGGAGTAGCCGAATTTTACGCTGCAAGAAGACCCTCGGTGACCTCGAGCGGCCAATTGATGCTCTTCTTTCGACGATGATAACTTTGGATTATAATAACCGGCGTTCGATTCTTTTCCCGTTCCGTGGAACGAAACTTGACGATCGCTGCAATTCGCGCGAAACGATCCGCTTACAAACAAACACCAACGGTTATAAAACGTTCCGATGAGCTTCAAATTAAATTTCTCTCTCAATTTTCAAACCCTTTGGATCGCCCCTCGTTCAACTTACGTATTCTTACTTATTTCGGTTTTAGATATTCATAAACGTTTCGAAGCGGTGCCCCCGTCGCGGGTCTCCGCGAAATTTCGAATCGCTTCGTAGATCGTTTCCCAAGTAGAACCGATTGAAATATTTAGAAGTTTCGAAAGTTGGGCACTCCTCAAACGTTTCGTAAGTTCCGGGCGGTGCTTGCACGCGACTTTCGAAATTCTTAACCGCGTCTTAACTTCGCGTTAGAAAATTCGTGGAGCGTCCAATTTCGCGGTAAAGTAGACGTCGCCGGATCCATCGCCGGTTATTAAACGATTGATCCACCAAAGTTGCGTTCGTGTCGGTTATGGGATCGATGTAACGCGAGTATCGTCTTCATTTTGTATTAATAAAGCTCGCCCCGATGTTACAACTATCGAGGAATCTCTTAGAAAATTTCATTTCCCGTCGATGCACTTCCGACCAATTTAATAACCCGACATTCGTTCCGCGAAATGGACCAGATACCGAAACGTTTCTTCTCGTGTATATAATATCGGGACCTTTTAGACTAATTACTACGTTCGTACGGTTAGGTATACGCGTTTCGTCTCCGTGCCACGAAGACGGCCCGAATGGAATTGTCGTTTCGTTCGTATCGAAACTTCGTTTAAGAACGAATTCCAGGCGAGTATATTATTCGATCCAGCTGGAAGTCACGTAGCACCGAGAGACGTTCGAATAATCGTACGAAGTACGTTTTTCTTCGGCTCGATCTGTAATCGAACCGACGAAAAATCGATCCGTGAGCACCGCCGTTGTTCGTTTCGATCGGACGAGATCGTTGTTCCGAGAAATATTCCGATTGAGAAACACGTGTCGCTTATGGGTACAACGTGCTAAATTATCTCTACAATCTTACTCGAAAGTGTCTCGTACTGAGAACGAAACCAAGAGATCGACTCGATTTTTCCCTGGTTGCATCGACTTTCGATACTTGACTCTCTTAGGCCTTGGTGTCTGTTCGAGAACGAAACTGTTGTCGCGAATTGTTCTCGGAATGCGCTTACGAATGCAACTCGCGACAGTCTTACTCCCAAGTGGACACGTAACTTTACACGGTGCGGAAATTGTACGCGACGATTTCGTTACCATTGATACCACGATGGTGGTTAATTCGATCCTGCTAGACTATTCATCGAGAGCAAGAGTTTCGGGGTAACGCGCTGGAAATCAGGGCCAGCAGCCGTCTAGACGCGGCCGCGATCGAATCTATTACCGGGAACAATTAAAAGCTTTTTGCAGCTCACCGTCTTAATTATGGAGGAGATCGTTCGAGATGACGGAGGTAGGTTCGACAGCCGACTAAAGACGGTTAACCGTTGATGACGATGGAATATACTTCCATTCGAAGGCAGCGGACTCGAAACGGTCAGAGACCTCCCGTCGCGCGACGTTCTACCACCCGCGGCTCTTTGTCCTTGTTTAGATCGCTCATCAACGGGCCCGTGCGCCCAAAAGAGTCATTATGGAAGGTCGATTCTGACCGCTCATTAACTCCTTTGGATTCCCACGACCGTTGTTGCCGTTCCCTCGACACCATGGGACTGTGTTCGCAAACCGTAACCCCCGCGTCTCCCTACCGAAACCACCAGGAGGTGACCAAGATCGTCCAGTGGTACACGTGTCCTTATTACGTACCTTGTTCGAGCGATCGATTCATTTTCGATACATTTACGAAACAAGAACCACAAGTATCGCCAAGAGTACCCGAAACTACGAGAACGAGAGATTAAACTGTCCCCGTACTCTCACCGTTTAGACGTTAACTTTTGAGAGCGACTTTGAATACTAAGTTCCACTCTTATCTTCTTGTTCCTCGCGATGTCCACGAAACGTTATCGATCCGTTAAGTATCCTACGAAAGTAATCCGAGGAGCAGGTATCGAGCAATTCGCGCAACTCGCGGTCCGCATTCAATTACACGGGAATAAAACGCAGCGCGGAAAACGTGGCCGCACAATGGCACGCGGAACTGCACCTCGGTCGGCCAGGGAAATGTCTCCGTGGACATCATCCGGGACAAGCGTGCCGTGTTATCGCGTTGGATAGTTTATAATCTTAATCCTGTAAAACTGGAACACGTAGTATACAAAATTTGGCGAGCACGGAAGCGTGTCACGAAAGTGTCAAAACACAAACAAGCCGGAATATAAAGGGCAAACACCAACAGGATGTCTGTCAGTCTTTATTAAACTTTGCGCGCCAGCGGTTTACTGTGTGCCATCAACGTCCTACTATTTCACAATTTTTTCTTCCTCGTTCTCGTTTTTTTTCCTTTTTTTTTTTTGTTTCCAAGAGGGAAGGGGGATAGAGAAAGGTTTGTCGTTTTGTTTTTCTCGCGAGAGCGGAAGAGGAAATTTTAATATTTTTTTTCCTCCCCACTTCCCCCCCTAGGTAACTTCTAACGCAACGTGGTAAAGTAAATTCCGACGGGCGCGCGTACCCGTGCCTCTGTTCGCTTCGCGTTGTTTCTTTGATCGCGGCCACGGCCGAAACTATTTCGAATTACTGAAACAGAAATGACGTTCAACTTACGGGTCGTTGAAGGTAACTCGTTACAATTTAAAGCGCGATTATGCCGAGGTGAATGCCGTCGCTCGGGAGGTCGTTAAAAATTTCACTCGCCACCTTTAAAACGAGTGTCGCGGTTAAACACCGCAAGTTCCACGCAGCGCGATGTAAAGACACGCGGCGCGGAATTTGTGTCTGAATGCGCGAACGACGCGACGCGACGCTCCTCGACTCGACTCGACTCGACTCGACTCGACTCGACTCGACTCGACTCGACCCGACTCGACCCGACCCGACGCGACGGTCCAAGGTTTGCGCTCCGTACGATCACGAGACCCTCAAAAGACGGTGTTGGGTGGCTTGAAGATGAAGGCGTCCGCGGACGTTTGAATTGCATGCCTTGGATTCAGGTGAATTCATGTTTGACCCGTACCCGCCAGGCCGGATAAATATATTCGTCTTTCTGGGACAAAGCCGGTATTCGCTTTTAGCTACGGAGACGGACGAACGTTAACCCGGAACGGAGCACCGGTGGCTTCTGACGCACCTGCATCATTTATGAATTTCGCGTTATTTCCGCTATACCTTTCAATGCCGTTGGATTCCGTCCCGTTCGAAGTCCCCTCCCCGAAACCCGTCTTTCAAGACGCCTCTTGTCGCGCTTAATTGTAACCGTAGTTTCGCAACGTCTGTGTCGTCACTCGCTGCGACGAGTACAGTCCGCGATTCGAACCTCGGATGCTCGCGCGCGTACCTTAATTAGTTTCGCAGTCGTTTCAAGCCGGTGGGAATTTTGCGAACGCGTTCGAGAATTTCCGAGGACGCGTTCCCGTACTCGATTCAAGAAAAACGAAAATCATTGCGGAAGAAACGAATATCCCACGAATCCGATTCGCAACGTAACAATTCATACCCGAGTGGTTACGTTACCGTGTAATTTTTAACTGCGTACGGTTCGTGACGCGTAAATGATGGCGTAAAATTCAGTCTTTTTAGTGACACTTTACTTGAACGAAACGCAAAGTTTACTTCCGTAACCCGTCAACACGTCCGTTGCGTTTCGTTATACTTCCTTGTAACCGATACTGCGTCTCGGTAGCTACTCGGTGTTACGATATCAACCTTAATCTTCCGCTTTAATGTACTTTCAAAGTATTTGGATCAAAATTGTCCCGAATGTACGAAACTCGTGTTTTTAACTTGGTAGTACATCGATAGGAGTAAAGGAACAGAGGAGGATCCAGTCCTATTGTAACAGCATTAATTATGCAGAAACTATCGCAAGAATGCACCACGGTTAAAGCATCGGCTAACGTTGGATAAATTCGTACGTATATCCTTCATAGAAAAGGTTCCGTGTATTTTCTCGATTCGATTTTTATCGTAATTTTTTTTGTTTGCAAATCTCGCAACAGCTGCGAATCGACGAGCGTCGAGCAACAAGAAAAACGGGGGTCCGATCGAGCTCGATCGAGAGGTACCCGGGCGCGAAAGGGTTCGGTTCGAAGAAGATCCGGGCTAGAGTTTTGCGGCTAGAGTCGGCCGGGTGAATTTTTTGGAACAATTATAGAGAAAGTCGGACGAAAAGGGATCACGTTTCGATGGTCGACAAGCCCTGGGCGTAATTGGCCGCGAAAGGTCGATATTACGTCGTAGCCTCGTGACAGATGGTACGAGGATCGGGCAAATTGCCGCTCGCTTCGAGCTCTCTTCTCGTTCGACTCGCATCGTGGCAGCCATCGCCGCCTCGTCCTCTATCCTCTTCTCGCGTTAATACGCGGCGGCCGGACGTTGTTTTGATAATTTATTGAAATCGTCGAGGGTCCGTGAGAGCCGCCAGCCACGTATACGAAAGGATCCGCGCTCAGTGAAATATAGCGGTGCGAATTACACGAGACGTCGGACCCGCGTCAGCGGGCTAGACCGACGTTGCGGAATTTCCCGGCGGAGAAACGAGCGCCGTGCACGCGCCTCGCGCGACTCCCTCTTACGACTTCACCTACGAGGAGGATCCCGGTGCCCCGTTTCGAGCAGCTCTCCCAACGATCGCCGCACGAGTCGACCCGAAAACGAGTCGCGAATCGCGCGCGAGACTCGAAAAATATGCTCGATACGTGAGCAAGAATGCGATACCGGTTAGCACAGAACCGTGATGTATTTAGATGTGAAACTGAACAATGTTTGTACGAATGAACTAGTGTGGTAAGTAGGTATGGAATTGTGTAAGCGACTGTAGCTTTAAGTTCGTGTTACAATAACGAACGTAGCGCGGTATGGTCTGTGTTTCGTATACGGTACGAGCGAAGAGGGTCAGAATGAGAGAAATCTCTTTTGATTCGTGTTATCGAACGTACTCGCTCGTGTGAATTTATTAATCGGATACAACGCAAAATTCGGCTCGTGTTTTACGATGAAACGCAACCCGTACTTTGGAAAACACCGATACGGAGTGTATCGCGATGCGCGGCACCCACTTTGGAGCTTGATTTGGAAACACGACGACAACGAGGAAAGGTAATAGGAATGTGCGACCCGGTCGACCTTGTTCCCGAGTTGCGGCCAATTTTGCGTCGCGATAACGCGCGAGTGTTCCGCTCCGCGGAAGGTGCTCGAAATGGGATTCGATTACCGACTTTAACCGTATTTGAGCAAGTTCGCGCCTTGTGTATCAAACGTGGACCGTAACGTCGCAACGCGAACTGGAACGTCGGCGGAGTGTTTCGCGGAACGGGCCAAACAGAAGCGCGAATAACGTACAATTTTGCGACGAATAGGTACGCTCGGAATGAATCGGCCGCTCAAGGTCAACGAAGAGCCACCCCCACCGTGATCTTTCACCGATCCCGTCACGCCCACTTGCGGACGCGAATATTCTTTCGCGGCGGTGCTGCGCTACGAATGCTCGCAATTCGTTCAAGTTTCACCGTTGGTGGAAAAAGGGCGGGTTTGAAATTTTTACGCACCGGTTCGCGTAAATTCACGCGGATTTATACCGTTCCCGAGCAGGTTGCGAATTTCGTTCGAACGAAATAACAAACGACACAAAGGGAAAGAGAGACGAGGAGCTCGCCGAAAGTACCATATGCTCGTGAAACCTTTTGAATAACGCGACTAATATTTGAGCTCTGCGGATCGTTCGATTACGATGGCGCCGCGTTCGATCTGAACGAAAGGATGCGCGACTCGTAAAAAACGACGATCGTTTATTAACGAGCCCCCCTCCCTCCCGCACACACTCGATGCAACGTTATCGAAATATTAAACACGCGGAACAGGAACGAACGACGAGCGCTCCGAACGATTCATTCGGCGGCTCGACCCCGTTGCGACGCGAACCAACGCCGAGATCGCGATTACCCGCTTTCAGAATTTCATTGTTACCGAAATATTTTCACTTTTGGAAATGTACACCGGAGCGACACACTCCAAGTCCTCCGAAAATTGCCAGCGTTAACGGGTCGCGCCATTGTTCAACCAGGATACCGTCTTTGTTCGACAGCGGTGATCCTTTTGTTTCGCGCAGCATTTCGGGGTACGTTGAGCAGCTACGATAAATGTTGTTCGCGGAGAAAGGCTTAAAATTCGCGGTAACGAGGAAACACAAGGCCGATTAAAGCGACCCACGTTAACAACGCGACGGTCCCGTTTCTACGGGCTCGCGGAGCGAAACAGTCAACGAGAGATCCGATAACGAATGAAATTTCGGTCGATCGAAATTGATTGAGAAGTGCATCGTAGTTCGGTGATCGGTATCGACCGAAATACAGAAGAAGAAACGACAGAACCCCGAAGTATTGAAACGGAAGTGAAAGATTATTTGCACAAAAAACGGATGCCTCGTTGAACCCTTCCGTGGGCGTTTGTTGCGCGTAACTACGTCCCTGCCAAATCGAGACGAGCGAGCAACCGAGTACATGGCGGCAAACTGTCGCACACGCGTTGTCGACAAATATTTCTTCGGTCATCTCGTCGACGGAGGTCAGAAAAATGTACATTTCTCGCATCGAGTCGAAGAAAAATATACCGTGTCACCGAACAATTATCAGCCACGAAAATCTATCGAGGAGCTGAATTCTTCCGTAACGTCAAATTTCGCTCCGTTCTCGATCGAGCGTATTCTTTTCCGCGAGGCGTTCCAGCCGACGAACGAAGCGCCCGTAAACGTTCCTCGTCCTGCCAATTAACCCCAATATCACCGCCATTTATTTACACAAACTCATCTTTCAATAACAGGCTAATCGGTCATCATCCACTTGCCCTCCTTCGCGTTTAGTCATTCAGCAATCAGAAAGGATATCGGATAAATTGAATTCTATTGCCGCGCGATGGCCCGGTTTCCCGCGGCCAATTATAACGAGATCAAGGGACGAGGATCGCGACGATCGGCAGCCGGGCGTCGCGGCGCCGAAAATTTCACCGGTGTTTTCCAACGAAGGACCGGCCTCGATTATGAAAACGGTCACGACGGTGTGCACACTGTGTAATTACGGATAATTGGATGGAAAATGCCGACAGGTCGCCAGCCAAAGGTGACACCGGCCCTTTTTCGCGTTTGCGCAACAGGCGGAACATTTCCACGATCGAGCTTTGATGCGACGAGATCTCGATTCCTTTACACCTCTCCACCTCCCCCCGCACTTGGTCCACGGTACCGTTTGATCTTCGGTATCGCGCAATTTCCACTCGCGGAAGTGTTACCGACCCTTTGTTCGAGGTAACGAAGTACCGCGCCTTGTAACTGACACCACCTGCAGACATCCCGTCGATTCCAGCGCCGATTTGCATCCACGGGGTGCACTCGCCCGCGCCCGTTGCATTTTCCTTTTCTTTTCTTTCACCTCGATGCAATTATGCGCTCTTGGACGCGTTACTTCCGCGAGGTATCGTTCTCCTACCGAAACGCGATCCGAGCGCGAGAGAAACGCAAAGAAGAACGAATTGAAACAACGATAATACGGAAAGTCGAATTCCGTTGGATAGGGTTTCTAAAAGGTACAATCGTATCGTGGATTCAACGCAAGTAATTTCAAAGTGCCACCGTTCAGATATTACCCCTTGGTTCTTTGTTTCGAATAAATCTCGCGTTACATTCATCACGATTAAATTTCCGATCGACGTCTCGACGCGATTCTATAATACTTATCTCTACCGATACTGTTCAAACTTTGTGCAATGGCTCTACTCCAATATTTACTTCGGTATAAAATTTTCAAATCGATTCAATCCGAACAGGTCCCTCCGAGGGCAACAATACCAGATTTCGATGCGATTCTACTTATCGATACCGATATTGTTCAAACTTTGTGCAATGGCTCTACTCCAATATTTACCTCGGTATAAAATTGTCAAATTAATTCGCTCCGAGCGCAACAATACCAGATTTCGACGCGTGCACGTAACGCTTCTCGAAATCGTCGTTTCTTTCCCCTCGAAGAGATCTGTGGCGGCGCTACCCACGCTCGCCACCAGAGGGAAACTGACCACCGACCGTTTCCCGCAAGTTCCCGTACCTGCTCTTATCGGTATATATACAGTCTCTTACCGATCTCCCAATGACCCGGCGTATAAGTCAGAACCTGCTAGGTTGCCTTACCGATGAGTGCACTTAGCTGGCCCAGAATGAAACGCTCTCCCTTCTCCTTTCCTCCCACCTTCGACACTTTAGGACCGCCAAACATCGAGAATCCCCGGGGTATGATTTATTTATTATATTACCACGCGTGCGTCACAATTGGTTCGTCGGCTCGGCCCCGGTATCGTTGCTTCGATTCGCGCTTTTCGCGGTACGTTTTTCGTGAAATTGAAAAAAAGAGAAAGAAAGAAAGAAAAAAAAAACAATGGCTGTCGCGCGTACGCAGGAAACGCCGCAGAGCGCCGCGGCGCCTGTGTACCCTCCTCTCCCCTTCCACTGACCGGGACCCCCCTCCTCGCCCACTGTTTTCCGTGCGCGCCGGTTCATCGACGCGTGTCGGGCGCGAAACGAGTAGAGTACACTGGTAAATGAATTGCCGCGTCGAACCTGATGCACAACGACGAAATATGCGCGCGAGAACGAGCCAGCGGAAGGGAGCCGACCGGGCAGATTAATGTAACGAACGGTGACGCGGAACGCGGACCGCCGAAAATCAGGATTCGACGGGGGAGGGTGATGGGGGGAGCCGAGAGGTGGGAGGGAGGGGAGATTTGCGATAAAAATGTTTTACGACGATGTACGTCGCGCGTGTTGCATTTCGCGCGATGCACCCGCGTGGAACGCTCCTCGGTAAATTTCACGATTGAACACCGCGCGTCCGAAAGAAATGTTGCGTATACTTTGATTCACCGCACCTGAGAACCGAGATTCGAGGAATTACTCCGGATTGGGTCGGGCGTGGGGTAATATTTTCGGGGTGGGGAGTGGTTAAGCGGGGACTTGCAATTCGAATTTTTCAAAGTTCGTTCAAATGGTATTTCAGAATGTGTTTTCGTCTCGTTTGTTACTGGAAGTGCTTGTCTTTGATTAATTACGCAGAATATCGTTTTTCACTTAACGTCCTGGTGGTAACGAATTCTATATACTTGTTCAAGATTAGTTATTGAATATTTAGATATACGAACGCGAAAGGTAAAGAAAATTTACTGTCACGAGTGGACGACAACGGAAAATCGTATTTAAATAACGAACGTTACGTCCAATTGGTACGCCTCGAATCGATATTTCGTTTGAAATTAATTTGCATTCTTTCCCACTTTGTCCGCTTCGATTACGCCGCGAACCCATTCCACCCGAAAGTAACGCGTAGAAACGAAATTAATATTTCCGTCTTAATCAGTCTCGAAATATTCATAAACTACGGTAAGGCAATCTAAGTTTCCGGAATAATCAGACGGCTCCTCTAACCCGCAATTCGGGTCGCGTCCCTCCCCTCTAAGCTCGATGTTCCGAATCTACCGTTCGCGCGAATACAAATTTCGCGTTGGGCAAAAACCACCAACGATACTACCGTTTCGACGAATCGAAGCAGACAATAGCTGTAAATATCCTACGCTCGGGCGAAAAGCACGGCTTGATTAAGTCGGTTCCATGCGCGAGAAGCGTCCTGAATCCCGATGCAATAAATCATACTCTCCTCCTCTTTCCTCTCAGCGAAAGTTTCTTTCTTTTTCAACCCTGATTCCTCGGATCTATTTCAAACCGTATTATACTATTTCTTTGCAAAGCTATTACGCTAGATACAACTACCTGCTCTATATTCCTCCGTGTTATAAAATTAAATACCTGTATTTAATTTAAATACATTCGCGACAGTGTATCCAAAGACCTTAAACGTACAATTCAACGAAAAAACGTATTGAAATTGAAAGATTTTCTACTAAAAAAAAAGAAGAGGTTTCCTCTTTAATTTCTTGCTCGATGAGAAACGTACGTTTCCTGTACAATCGTTTGAGAACGATACGAGATAATCTGTATTATCTTCTACGGGTCTAACTCGACCCATGGGAACCCCGCGTCGCCATTACGTTTCCACGATCGAAGCGATAACAATAACGGAGTAGACTGGACGTTCCCCGAGTTGTCTCGTCGCGCCACAAAATTGAAAACTCGCTCCAACGCGCTCGGGACGTTTTCCGTTCCGGTTAACTGTCCACTTTGCGATCGTACGAGAGAAACGTTCGAATTCCTTCGAAAAACGTCGAAACGTTAAAAGTATCGCCGGTCGTTCGCTCCGTGTCGCGAACCGGCGATCGATCGTTTCATTTCTCGACAATTATCATTTCTCCGCGATCGTAACGGTTAGCGTAATTATCGGAGTCGACTAATTCGATCCTATTGATTCTCACCTTGGTCCGGTACGTAGCGGAAGATCGGGGGAAAGGTGAGAGGATATTCTCGTAAGCGTGGACGCCAGCAGGCGAGTAGAATCGCTTTACTTCTACGGCGGAGGGCCGAGGGCTGTAATTAAGGCCCCGTGGAACGACGCGGCGCCGCGTTCGCAACAATTAAAATAATGACCGGAGTCGTACGGTTCGGGAACTGTTCGACCGTAGAGACGTAGGAATAAAGCGACCGGTGATTTAAACCGATACGATATTTTTTCGCCGCGATACTGGCCCCCGTTGTTTCTAATCGTTAACGATTGCCCGGACAGCTTCGCGGTGAGGAATGCCGATAAATTATCCCACTTTCGGCGAACTTTAAGAGTGCCCCGGGATCGATCGACGATACCGTTCTCGGATAACTATGCATTTACCGCGTCTCGATCGTTTTTCACAACGTTTCGACCGCTTTCTCCTCTGTATCGTCGTCGCGCCGAATGGAGAGGAAACTAAGCCGAATTTCGTGCCCGAGGAGCGGAGGAAGGCAGCAAGAACGGAACGGGAGAAGTAACGGGTGTACTATTGTATTGGTACAAGGTATGAAGTATATTTAATTACTGTAAAGTTCACGGTATACTCAAGTTAAACGCAATGGGAACGAGTCATCGACACCTCCGATCTTACGAGGACCGCTATTCGATCGATGTAAAAATTCCACAGATTTTTCTCCAAGGCTCGAACCTTGTGAAAAAATCGCAAAAGTATAAAGAAAAAATAATCCTAGGATATATTCGGAAAGACTATTGTTCGTCTTCGATCGTTTCGCAACGAACAGTCCCGCTTCGATCGTTCGTCGTAACCGTGCGCGTCGTTGACTCGCGATCGTCGTCGATTTTGCGATTTGAAATTCAAACTTATCGACGTGTATTTTCTCTCCAGAGAATACGAAGTCGCTCGTGAAAATCGGTTCGACGGGAACACCAGGGACGGTTTCGATGTAGAGAAAAAAAAGAGAGTCCCGTGGATGGTAAAAAATTACAAAGTAGCTTCGACGTCTTCCCGTTAGGGGGTGAGGAGGATAGGAACGGCGGGTCTGTATAAAAATATCGATAAACTATATAAAAGTAGTCCTCTGCGTAAAGGTAGTTCGGGAGAATGAAATACGACCGGTGGGGTAATAAAACCGGGACTTATAGGACAAAGTAAATCAGTTCCGATTCTTTTAAACGAAATACAGAGGCTGTAAAACGGAATAACGTGGGCGAGTCCGCTTTCTTCCGGGCCGCGTTATATCCGCGCCACTTGTTCCCGAATGGCGGGATTCGTTCGTGCGGGGCTAGAAGACGGATCGACGTTCGTGGACAACCCATGCCGATTAAACCGTTCCGAGGAATTAGAATCGCTCGATTCTCGAGGAAGAAAAAGCTGTATCGGGGCTACCCGGCTCGAGTTCGCGAGCCCTCGTTGGGGTTTCGCCGCGATTAAAAATAACGATTCGGCTGGAACACGGAGAAGCGAAATGTTCGTCCGGGACTAAATTAGTTGAACTTTCTCGGGCACGGCGAAGAGCAACAGTTGTCTTCCAACCTATTTCAATTCCCCGATACTTCCGAACAGAGGAGAAACGCTCGCTCGCTCGCTCGTTCGTTCGTTCGTTCGTTCGTTCGCTCGCTCGCTGGTTGCTTCTGCGAGCGGCACAATTCTCCATTGTGCTCGGAACAGTGCGGCGTAATGTCAGCAAACGCCTTGAAAGGTCCTCGACGAGAAGGAGCGTTCAAAAGACCATTGTTCCTCTCACGAGGCAAGTGTACGAGTCATTCTTTTAAATTTGATTCGACCGCGCGCGCGGCCCGTGAACCGTCCTCGTCGCTGATTCGGCTCGAGCTTGTTTCCGAACGAGACCAGATCCACCGGTTCTCGGTCCCGTGGTCGTCCTTGTTCTTGTCGCGAGGGGTAGAAAAAAAAAATGGCGCGAGGTCGTTCGATCGCGAATCAAAACGCGGCCACGACTCCTCGAGACGCACGGGGCACGATAAACGCGAAGAAATCGATACGGACGGTGCCCCGTGGGACACCCACGGGCCCGTGGAATCGTCGGTGGGTTTCCGTCGTCGATGAATCGGCGACTTAACTCGGGGATGATCCTCCCGCCGGAGTTCGCCGGCTTTGTTCGGGCCTACGTTGCTCGAATCTAGCCAGACGCGGATAAAGGCTATTGTAATAGACTGGAAGTTCCGCGCACGCCAGGTAAACGTTTTTCCCTCGAATTCGTTCGTAAGAGATTCTTAACCCTTTGGGGACGAACCGCTTTTAAGCTAGGATCGACTCGAGCCACGTCGCGTAAAAATAACGTCCACGGGGGAGTGAACGTCGATCGGTATAAATTTAACCCTTTCGTCGCTAGTTAAAACAAGGATGAGCGGTAGAGAATACGGTTACGGTTTCCGTAACGTGCATCGATTCCATTCGTTGCCCGAATAATGGAAAATTACGTTTGTCAACGATCGATAATTCTGGACAACGGTATCGTGCGTCTTTTCTCAATTTTTCCCCTGGTTCGTACGTCGAGAACGACATTTTCTTTTTTTTATTTTCCTTTCGAACCCGAATAACGAACATTTTCTCGCATCTATCGCGAACTGTAAACTGCCAGAAAACTTTGTCCCCTTCTCTCGACTCGTTCCGCGATACCTAACGAACTCGTGACCGGTTTACGAAGGAATCGAATATTTTCGTGTACGTGTCTTCTCTCTGTTTGTAGAAATATACTCGGTTCTACTCGAGCGACGAAAGTGACGATTCGTTGAACGTTTCCCGAGGCAAAGGAGTGACGGTGTCCGGATCGTTGCGCCGATGCGTACAGAGTGCATTTATCCTGTCGGATGACAATACGTTTGACTCGTTCGCTCCTCTAGAAGTTTCATACGCTTCGTGATCGAATGATCGATCTCCTTCCTCGGTTGAAACCCGGCAGCACTCGAGATACCGATAATTAACCCGTCTGCGTTCCAAAAATCGGTGATCGTTCTACGCGTCAATTTTTACAAATCTTCGTCTACGCGAACCGTGAACTTTAACGGTACGATGTTCGAAAGCACGTTGGAACCACACGCGTCGTTAAATCGTCGTTGATTTTGTAATTCGATTTAAAGTTACCGCGGTGTACCCACGGTTTTCGGTATCGTTGGAAAACGAAAAAGAAAGAAGCATGCGATTCCACTTACACGCGTATTTATTACGATTTACTCTCCAGCTCTCTCTCTCTTTCTCTCTTTCTCTCTCGGTTTGCGTATTTCTGCATTATCATCGCCCACTCGTTCCCCCCGTTCGCGAATCGGTATTTATAGGTCAACGACATTCCAACCACTCGGCAACGTCGTTCTTTTCTCACCGTTCCCACCGTTCGTAATCAAATATTATCACACCGAGGGTGGCTGCCGACGGTTTCCATTATTCCCGAAAAATAAGGTGCCTTAATTAATTCCGCGACGCAACGTCGCGTCGACGAGGTTCATTCGGAGCGTCGTCCGTCACAGGAGGAACGTATTCTCCCGTAATATACACCGAACATTCGTACCGCGAAGGGTTGAATTTCAGTTTTTTGTCCCCGCGCGGGAAAAAGGAATACAACGTCTAACGAGGGGCGGCCGAGGAGGTAAGGGGTGGCTTTTCAACGATGCAAGGACGAGCTCTCGCGAACGGGAATTGTTCGTGTCGGACGTAATCCTGCCCTACCCACCGACCGGAACGCGATATCAATTTGCGCGCCTACTTTCGTTCCCGTGGTGGTGGTGGTGGTGGTGGTGGTGGTGGTGGTCTCGCGCCGTAATTAAGAAACAAACGCGGGGACAACGGCCATTGGAAAACACGAACGATGAAGCCTGTTTGTTGCTCACGGTGGGACGTTACGTAACGTCGGACGATTCAACGGAGTTACGACCACGCACGAAGAAAGAAAGTTTACCCTCCGCGTCGGAAAGTTTCTTCGGCGAGCTTGGTATTCACAATGACGCGGCCGGGTCCCTTGCCTCCCTGCAGCCCTTATTTCAGCGAGTTACGGCGGCAGAATTTCTGTTACAGGACAGACTGCTACTCGTCGTGCGGATACTTTCGCGAGCACTTCGCCCATTCTTAGTCAAAGCATCTGCGACGAAATAATTCAAAGACCGCCCGGGGACACGTTATCTTCGGTCCTCTTCGGTTCTCCTCGGCCGTTGTCCGAAACAGTGGTCCGACCGAACGATACGCTTTAAATGTTTCCACCGCGAACACCGTCGTAGATTTTCACGGATTTTCCACCGAGTACGACGACACCCTCGTTAGAAGCGTCGCGTTCGTCCCCCGTTAAAGCGCACCGAGCCCTCACCAACGTTGTTCGCGTTTCTCGGTTCTCGAATCGACTCGAACTTCGAAGCGACGCGCACGGATGCGGACACGCGCGACGAACTATCGACATTTTGCCAACATTTTACCAATAAATCAAACTTTATCGACCCTTTCCACTCGAAAAGCGATCGATGCACTGTGATTTTTCTAATTCTTCTAAGTGTCAATTTTTCGAGAGGGGAACTTCCTTCGTGGCTCGAGACGAATAAAGTATCTTGGATAACGTCCAAGTTTGTTCTACGATTTATTTTCACATCCGATGTAAAAGATTTCTTTGAGGTTTCCTGCGTAGAAAAATGCTTCGAGCGCAAACGGTTTATACCACGGAAGGTATATCTTTTGCTCGCGTTCTTCGCAAGATTCAGACACGCTGCGAATGTCGTCGAGCAATCGTTGATCGGTCGATCATCGAAACAGCCACGCGTAGAGAAATCGATCGCGGATTCTTTTCGCGATCGGCGCAACGAGTGACGATAAATCGAGTATTCGCGCTCTTGGTCCGGTGTATATTAAAATTGTTTCATCGGCCGTAATATAGGGAGAAAAATAGCGAAGGAAATTTTCGTTGTTTATCGAACGCAGCGATTTTATTCCGGTCGGGGGTAAGCCGGACAAACAACGCCGGTAAAGTAAATAAATATGGATCGCGTGCGTATCGTTTATAAATCAAGATGAACAGGTCGGGCAAAACATCCAGGGAAATTGCATTCCAGTGTTCCCGTGTCATTGATTTTCTTCCCCCTCCGTGGTCCGCGTTCGATCATTCTTCGATGACTCTGAAAGCCAACAATAGCTACCAGGGGAAAAGGTGAAAGGGAGCAAAAAATTCACTATTTCCATTCGTCCGCGCAACGTCCACACGCGCGTTCTCTGTTTTCCGTTAAAAAAAAAAGAAACAAAAAACAAGAAAAAAAGAAAGAAACGCCCTTCCGACGTATACATTTACGAAGCACCGTGGACGTAAGCACGAAACACGAACTTTTATCTTAATTTATCTTACACTACCGCGAAACCAGCTACGCGCGTGTAACGAAGAAAAATATAGACGGATGCGTGCGCTATCGTTCACACACTTCGGACGACGCGTCGTTCGGGTGTTTCGTTGCCGGATACGTGTACCGCACCGGATGCAAACAATACTTCCGCTCGTTAAAATCCAAAGAAGCACGTTCTTTTCGCGAAACAAATGCTTACCGTCCACTTGTTGATCCTTGCCAAACACAAAGCCAACCGACAGCCCCTAAACACACGCAAGACACTTTAACGCTGGAATTGCCAATTATTGGTTCCTGGGGCTAAATCTGATCGCTCGACGCTACCTCCACGGTTACCGAAACTCGAACAGATTATTCCGGCAGCGCGAAGCGTCCTCTAATTCCCGTAACGACGAGAAGAAAAAATTCCAAACCGTTTGAACACAATCGATACTCGAACGAGATTTATCCTCGACGATACGTACACCCGCTACTTGAACTTGGTCCCTGCTCGAAGCGTTTCAACTCCGTTAACGCGGACCGTTCAATTATCCTACGTATCGACATCGACGACAAAGCGACACTCGGGATAAACATTTCGGTTTCCCGCGATCTTGGAACGTTCGATGTTCGAACGTTTCGCGCGATTCGAAAACATTTCAACGATTCCCGCGATTCGAAAATCGATCCATCGAGCAAATGGCCAACGTTTCCTTTCTTTTTTTTTTTTTAATTGTCCCCGAAAGCTGCGCGCAGACCTCAAAGAAATCGCAGTCGGCGGCCGTTACGGCGGACAGCAGGGAAGCGGACGCGATCGTAAATGAGGAGCAAATGAAAAAGCAGTTCCGTTGAAAGCGTGTTAAACCGACGGTTACATCGGACCACGTGCCCGGTTGACGGCGTCGCCCTATCGGCGCGACAAAAAGAGGACAGGAAATTGTATCAAATTGGAGAGCGCTGGGATTAAGGATCCCTCGAAGCGGGAGCGTGGTTCGCCGAGCGGTGGGTTCGCACATGCCGCGCTGATCCGACCATTGTTGTGCAAATCCAACAAAAACCGGCCCTCTAATCTCGCGAACCCACTTGAGATCGCAACATCCACCCCGCAATCGTACAATTAATTTATATAGGTATCTAAAGTACTTGCGACGGTGTCCCCCCAGATTCCCCATTATCCGACCCGGAGATTCCGTACCGACCCTGCTGTCCGTTGCATCGTTGATAATCTTAAATAATCTCCCGGCGATTCCGTGCTCGAAAAACGCCTCCGAGCCGCGACGATCGTTCGAATTTCAACAGAATATCGAGCATCGTGAAACACGAACGAAGAATCGATGGAGATGCGATCGAACGCGGATGTCGCATCGATGGAGTAAACGATGACGCGGTACAGTCGTTGGTTTCACGAACGAACATCGATACGCGAATGCAAACGTACAGTCAATGGACGGACGATCGTTCAAAGTTATCCGTCGTCCTCGAGTCCCGTTTTCCCTCGTTTGTTTCGATAATCGGAAACTTTCCTTCGAAATTTCTCCGACACGGTAACTCAAATGGGCCGTGGAACCGTACAGCGAACGACAGACGCGGATGATTGATAATTTTCCATCGATTACAATTTAGAACAAATATCCACGATGCAGTAGGAAAACCCGCGTTATTTAATTAAAACTAATATCGATTTATTTTCGGTATCTCGCGTGATTAACGTATCGCGCTAGTCCGGTTAATAAATGATTTAATTAAAGTCTCGCGTTGTCGTTACCGTCCCGTTAATTCGATAACGCGTTTAATTAACGCGGGATGAGTTGTCGATGGAACAAGTTGCTAAATCGTCGGCTATACGGATGGGGATAACGATCGGAGTCGTTGAAAAAAAAAAGGGGACAAGAGTAAATTATTATCTCCGGGGACATCGGGGCTCGGTGGTTGTTTTCGTTGAGCCGACGGTGAAATTATGCGGCAATATCGCATCTCGTTGTTAACCGTTTTGCAACGGGCGAGGAAAGAAACAAGAGAAACGGGTTCGCGGAAACTTTCGCCGAAAATCTCGCGAACGAGAGAAAGGATTCGAAATCGGGCCAGGATTATTTCCTCCGCCGGTCGGCCGCGCTCTGATTCGATATTTAAACGTCGAACGGTCGAGAATCGATGGGTAACGGGTCGCGTCGTTCGCGAAAACGTTGTCCCGGTCGTTTGATCGGGTATCGTTGATCCCGAGACGAGAAAACGCGCTCGTAGCTACCGTTCGTCGCGTCGACTGCGAATAATCGCTCGAGAACTATCGACGATCGATGGATAAAAAGCTCGTTGAATTCCATTCGGGAAACGGTTCTCCGTAGCTACGGAGCTACGAATCGGAAGCTGCGTTAATCGCAGCAGTGCCTTGTGTAACGTTTAAACGACTATCGTGCGCCGCCTGCTGTTCGCTGCACGATAAACGCACCGCCCGACCGAATTACGCACGGTCGATAATACCGCGGGCCTCGGTAACCGGTGCGAGCGAGCAACGTTGCTTTAAATCGCGATCGAGCAATCGTTCCGGATCTACGCGTATTCGTACATCCAAGGACAGTGCATATCGGTCCGCGCACACCGCTCGATCCTTCCCGCCCCGTACACGAATTTTCGTACGCGTCTCCATTTCCACAGAACGAAAAACTTTTCCTCTCGTTCCGTCACCGATCCGAATTTCGCTCCGTCTTCTTCGCGACTCGTCTCGGTATTCGGTTCACCCTCTCCGGCACAATTTTAATTTCACTTCCTTTCTGTTTTCGTTTCTCCCGCCCCCGGTTTCATCCCTTCGTCCACTTGTATCCTTTTTGCTGCTTCGCTACCACCACTACCACCACCACCGCCATCACACCGCTCCCCTCCATGCATTTTCATTTAACTCCTTTCTCTAATTCCAACCTCCCACCGCGCCGCGCTCTTCAACCCCCTTGCTAACCGGTTCTGCTTCTATCCCGTACTCTCGACCCTCGCTCCACTTTCACCCTTGCCATTCTCTACCCTCTCTCTCTGTCTCTCGTCATCTCCCCTGTCCCCTCTCTCGCATCCTCGTTCTCTCTGTCCCGCAAACACGTCCAGGCGGTGTGTTTATACACGCTGTAGCGAGAGAGTGTTTATCGAACGTACGGCGGCCGTGTATCGCCGGCACGAAGGCGACACGGTAGTGGCCGCTATCTTCCTGACGCTGGGAATTACACCATTATTGTGCAAATTAGCGAAGACCCGTGCATGATACGGCCGGCCGGACGTCTACCGGGATTAGAATTAACGCGGCTGCCGTGAGCACCGGCGACAAACGCTTCGTTCGGTGATTACTTCGGAATCGTTCGTTCGTTTCGCGATTTCTCGTCGATTAATCGAAAAGAGAGAAACGAATCGGCGCCTCGATCAGAATCGCTGATACAAGAACGAGATCGTTGTCCCGTACGCTCTTGACCATCGTTTGTCTCGTATCGTCGAATTCTTCGAGCTCACGGTGCTCCAATTGACGGAAAATTAACCATTTGAATTCGAGAGAAGATTTTCGGTCGCCACCTAATTCAGTGTACTATTTTCTACTATTCTCGATCCGGGAAAACTTGGTGGTTTGGAATTCAAATTGGAATTGAAATATCACGTTCTCGTAGAGTGTAAACGCGTGTATGCGAAATGTATAAAAATGTTCCATTCCAGATGAATTTTGCAACTTGAAGGATTTTCTCGAGACGTCGGTTCCTAGTAGCGAAGAAGCCTCGAGTGCAAAGGGTTAAAAGTGTACGAAACAGTACCGTATTTACCACCGTTCTCCAGCGACTATTACGCGTTCGATGCAGAAACGGGCAAAATTTGTATCCAGATAAAAGTTTCGGACAACGAACAAACGATGACATTTCGTTCGATGCTCGTTGAATAATAGTTGAAACGAATGAAAATGTAACCGTTCGATCGGATGAACATTGCGAATCGATCGTTACAGGTAGGTTACGTTCGACGTTTCTCGTTCGAATAATGTTTTAACCGTAATCTTCGATTTTAGAACATTTCGCGTATCTTTACTACAAATTGATCACGACGTACGAAAGACACATCGAGCTACGATCGAAACGTTCAACGAGTGGGAGTTAGAAACAATTTTTAAAACAATCGGCAACGATCGTGATTGCGAACTTACGACGTTTTTTCACTCAGAGAACGCAAAATGGAACGTTAGATCGAGATCCCGCTAATTCACGAACCGACCAGAAATACGAGGCACTTTTGTATTCGAGCTCGCGCCGGTGCTGCGTCAGACCAACGCTTCCGGTTCCCGGTATCTGCGGCCGATTGCGTTTGAAATTCCAACGGTGCGACTGCTGCCGCTGTATCGGACCAATTATACATCCTTTTGGTTCAAGGGCCAACTAAAAAGCCTTCTCGCGATAAACAACGACCGAGCGGCGTGTCACGGAATACAAAGAAGAAAGAGAAACAAATATTTAACGAGGATTTCTATGAAAATGAGTCTTATCGCGGGCGAATTACGCTCTTCCGCTTTAACCTCTTCCGAATTCAGTTCGGAAAATTTCCGCGAACTCTCGCGCATCCAGCGTACGTTTTTACGAAACATCGACAAATTGACAATACGAAACATTTATAGATTTTATACGGGCGCGATATTCTCGTACGTTCTCCGGGTAGAAAAAATCGACGCGTATTTTTCTCGACTCGACGAGGGAACGATGATTCGATCAATCGAGGTATTACGATCGCTGACAAATTGTTCCTCGGCGAAACTAGTATTTGAAAAACGATCGCGGTTTCGTTATCGTCTGAAACGCGATCGTCCTCGGTCACGCGAGACACTTTGGAATTCGAAGTGACGCGAAATTAACGAACGAAGCCACGAGTAAAAAATTCCACGCACAACAATTCCAGAAACCGAGACGAGTTTCTCGTCTTTAATTCGAGCGGATCGTAGCCGAGAGTTAATCAACGAGAGGCGATCATAAAATCGGAGAAAAAACGCTCCAGAAGAAAGAAGAAGGGTGAATTCGTGCAACGAAACGTATTTCGAAATTGGCAGCGACGAAACATTCTGCAAATACGACAAACTTTTAAATTAAACGCAACGAGAAGGAATCGCACCCTTCTTTGCCGTGAAACGCATCGTACACTTTTACGATTAATTTTATCGAATCGATAAAATCGTTAATGGGAACAATCGCGACAACTCGCTCCACTTCTTTAATCCTCGTGCTACTTTTAAACGTAGTCTATTTCGTCGTCCGTGTCGTCCACCTACACCTATTTCCTTTTATCGGTATACCAAAGGATTCGTAACTGTAAGTAAATAAATGTATAAATAAATAAGTAGATAAACAAGTAAATGAATAAATAAATACACAGATAGACGAACAAAGAAAGAAAGAAAAAACTAACAAAGTAGCATCAGAAACGATCTCGATTGTATCGATCGGCGAGTAGAACGCACCCCGAATCCGACCCCGTCTAATCCGGTCGAAGTTCGGCTTATCGGGATTAACGCAAACGACATATTTTCCGTTCGTTTTTTTTTCTTTTTTTCTCTTTCAGAGTCGACTTCAAACCCATCTCTTCACGGGTCGTTAACGTCGTCGGGTAGAAGAGAAAATTCGGCCACTGGGATCGTAGACGTCGAAGCGTGTCCGCATTCTCGTCCGCGGCCACAACCGGCGGACTCACCCCTCCCACCCCGTGAATAGCGCATTGTCCTATTGTAAATATAAACTGTGTATTCCGCAAGCCGTTTTCCCGACTATTTGTCGCGTTTCGGAACATATTGCGCACCGTGGCCATTTCGTTGCGCGCCTGCTTATTGTATAGGGACGGCATATGGCGCGAAAGTAACGTCTCTATTATACCGGTTGATAAATGGCCGACTCGTATTTACCATGGCTAATCGAGCCGCATAGGTAAGGAACGCGAGAAGCGTACACGGCACGCCGCGGCGTGCCGAGCCGGGCCGAGCCGAGTCGAGTCGAGCGCGACGCATACGTTTAAGTAGGTGGTCCTTTTTAAAAGACGTTCCATCGAGGCACGGGTGGTTAATCATTCTGAACGCGAACGTGCTCGCACAAGTGACATTTTTACGGAACGAACGGGATTACGGCTCGAGTGAAATATTGGATTCGCGGTATCCGGTGAACGTCGCGGGGAAACTATGCACCGGGTGTCCCGTTTTAATCGATCCGCCCAAACGTTATTGCTGTTCTTATTATTATTATTATTATTATCGATGGCAAGCCCCTTCTGTATCGTGCAAGAACGATACGTACGATACGGGAAAAGGGAGACGCGATGACAGATTCGATAACGGAAAAATTCGTGAATTTTCGCGTCCCTGAAAAAATGGAGTTCGTCGAACCCGTTTGCAACGAGCACCGTTCTCCTTGTTCACCGAGTGATTCGATCGAGTAGTGACCGTTTAAAAGAATTTTCGCGATAAGCTGCGAGTTGCGGGCACCGAATCAACTTACAATAGTCTACGGGAGGAAATCGGTTCTCGATACGTTCATCGTGAGCGTACGGTGAAATTTGATTGATTCGGAACTATCTCCCGATCGTCGTCCACTTGACGTTCCTCCGGATCGCCAACGATTACCGCGTACTGTTTAAAAACATCTGTATTATCGGCCACGGTGGCCAAGCGGGACGTAATCCACGGTAACAAACGGTTTGGGAACACGTGTACCGAACATGGATACATGAATCCACCGGCGACCGAGACCGTTCATCCCGCGATATCTGGTCGACGAATAAAAAAAAAAAACAAAATCGCGACGTCTCGAATGCTCGAGCGAACGATACGATCGGAAGGCTAAACGTTTCAATCGGAGCACGTGGCTCGCGAGCCGAGCCATAATCGAGGACAAATCCGTCGGTTTAGCAGCGAATTGAAGCATCCCATCAGGAGCGGATCCTGTAAAATTAGCAGGGACAATGGTAACCCGCTCGTTCGTTCGTTCGAGGGTGTATTCAGGGTGTATACTCCGCTTCGAACGCGAAGTAGCCAAGGGGTACCTTCGGTAGTTCACAACGCGAGAACTATTTGAAACGTTAACGGAGTTACGTAAATTTCGTTCGCTCGAAGAACACGCGATAGTTTTAAATGGTCGAGTTGCTCGCGTTCTCGTTCCTCGACCCGCGGTAGACCTCTACACGCGTGCCCTGCTCGACCAATGGCGACGATGTATCCGCGTAAGAGGGCAGCAGCGGTCGATCCTCGTTACCCCTGTGACTTTTCAATCCTGGCGAGACAACGGTCAATTTCTCGCGCGTGAATATTACCCGAATCCGTTCCAGGAACAATCGAGCCGTAAGTAAATACGATGGATCGTAAAATACTGTGGTACGCGCTGGGCTGGACGAACTCACCGTTACGGTTAACGAGGGATCGGTAGTCGCGCGTGCGCAATCACGATCGAGGATTAGTAAACCGCGTGGATCCGGGCGGTAATTGAAAGGGAAAGGCGAGCACGGAACGGACACTGCGGGAACTGGCTACGTTCCCGACGATAGGAATCTAATAACGTCGGTCAGGAGGATACGTACACGGGGCCCGCGGTTTCTTTCGTATCGCGAAATCGAATTGATATCCCCCAATGTATACAAGCGTGGTGTATGGAATCGGCACGGACAGAGACTGGCCTCTCCCCGCAACAAGATTATGGTAATTGACTATCCGACTTGGAAACCCCCATCAGGCATATCAATTACGTACGTATGCATCCCAACCGGGAATTTGCCTTTGATCCGCTCAAACTCGGAGGTAACACAATTCACGCCTGCGTCTAATCTCAAATGGGATTGCCCGATGGCACAAGGGACATCGAAATGGGCTTTTCCGACTTCACAAGAACGCGGGACCGTTTCGATACCCGCGCCACGGCCCCGGATACACCTCTTACGCCGACGATAATCCGGTTACTTCTTCCCTCTGTGCGCGACCGCATGTATCGAACGGGGGAGGGGGGAAATGATTTCCCGGATTTTCCTGGATGCTGGCCGTCCACGGGCCGTACGCGATTACTGTCGCGCTTACGCGACACCGATCCAACGTACAGATTTTCGCGTATACACTCGCGAGCTATCCGTGATTCGAAGACGAGATACACGGGAACGGAGTCGTCCGGTTCAACCGATCTCATCCGGGTACTGTCATTCCTACGAGTTGTTTCTTGCGAGTCGCAAGTCCACGGTTCAGTTGATGTCATCTGGTTATCGTTAATGTCATCTGGTAATAAAAATATTTGTATTTGAAAATTG
Source organism: Ptiloglossa arizonensis (assembly GCF_051014685.1). Classification (NCBI taxonomy): domain Eukaryota; kingdom Metazoa; phylum Arthropoda; class Insecta; order Hymenoptera; family Colletidae; genus Ptiloglossa; species Ptiloglossa arizonensis. The sequence goes on from NC_135050.1 coordinate 19,466,605, forward strand.
TTTTCTTTCCTATCGTTTCGTAACGTACACGTTTGAGAATTGTTTCCTCTCCTATCGTTTTATAATGTCCATATTTGAAAATTGTTTTACTTCCGGTCGATCGGTTCGGATAATCGATGTTTCAATGTTACGTCCACATGATCGATCGTTAACGCGCACGCAACGCAATTAGAAATCGGCGATTCTTGTTGGCGTTTTTCAACAAAATTCAAGAAAACGTTTTTATATAATAGTATCGATAAGATAAACGCCGGCAATCCCTCGAATATACTCCAATGATTCTCTACGAACGATAATATTGTTGTAACGTTGCGCACAGTAAGCCGGTACATAGGTATTCGATGTACGGAGGTGCACGACCGCTACCTGAAACTTTCGGGTCCCGTAGAGTTCGGTATTTTTATCGGGATTGGATCGGGCTCCCGAAGGTTTCTTGTCGCGCAAGGTTGTTCCGCTATGCGGAGTGGAAATTGGGACAAATTTTATCTATTCCGGTAATGTAGCGGCTAGCCGTACGCCTCGGCGAAACGTCTGGCTAATAGCTTCATTTTTTATCGAACAGCAAAACTTATCGCGCAACCTATTAATTCCAGTATCTTCGCAACAGTGTCCGTATTGTAATTATAATACAGTATCGGACGAATATTCTGAGCAATTAGATTCGGTGGAAAAGAGTAGTTCGGTGATACACTATCGTTACGAGTGAACTAATCTTAAGAAATACGATACGAGTTCCCCAACAACGACGCGCGAATAATCTTTCAAGAAACCCTATCGCCGTTATTGCATTCACCGACGCAGCGCATTCTTTTCTCGTATCCAGTTATATACACTTCGCTTCGTGGAACGATAAAAAAGAAGGGAGAGACTACCGACGACGAATATGCATCCATCGCTCTTCGGTATCTCTTATCTCCGTATAAAAGGAACCATTCTGTCGACGTACGTTTCAAAGACATCGCGGACACGGTCAATATGACACGGTTCATTATTTTCGCGGCTCTTCTGGCAGTGCAATTCGGCGGTGGCATTTCAGGTAAGTCGGTAGATTTATGGTTCTACCACGGTCCCACCCTTTCTCTGTTCGAACGTTGCTATCCTCTCTTGGTCCCTTTGCCACTCGAAGCCGTCCCTTCGCTCCTATCACTTTCCGCTTTGTTCGGGATTTATCGCGCTCATCTTTCGACGTAAAACAACTAAATCCGATTGGATAGTGTACCCCGCGTTTCCGATTCGAGAGCTCCGTCGACGAGTGTTACGGTGTCAGCCGCGAGGTTTTACGAGAACACCTTGCAAGTGATCGAGTGACAGTGGGTCGAATCGGATCTTGTATTTCCAGAAATTTCTGAGATCATCGGGATCGAATCTGAACCCCTGATTCTGCCTCTGGAAGAATCACTCCTTGATTTCATCGATCGTTTCGATAAATTGATCTGGTGCGAGCTGGAAACGAACTATGGCGAAAAATATTTATCCAGCTTTTTCCAATTTATGGAAAAAGATAGTATTATTAAAAAGGAAGAAAGTTGTACCTTCACGGTAAATTTTATGTCAAAGATGGATACTGGCAATTGGACAATTACAGTAGCGGCTTTAAACACGTCTACTTCTCAAACGTATACCGTGTATTTGAAACAGGTATGGATCATCTTGTATACTACGAAAAACGATATTTTGATTTTTCACCGAGAAATAGATTCGATCTCTACGGATGTCGTAACGTTATCGTTCTACGACAGTTGTACATATTTGTTAAACGTTCACAGCGATGCGTTACGCGTTTTCGAAATTATTTCGAATAATTCCTGTATGCATCAATTTTTAAGAGATTATCCAATTTATCGACGAAACGGAAGAAGCGTTTACAGACGTTTGGCAAAGATTTACAACGATGATGGTGTTATGTGCGCAGTTTATATAAACGATTTTAAAGTGACGTAAATATGTAACATAATCTTAATAGAAACGAGTACACCGCGATGGACGTACGAGCTGTAAACGACATCTATTTGAACAGTAGCGATAGTTTTTTACAAGTATTTCGGTAACCAAGGCCGTGCAACGGTTATACGTATAGGAAAGAATAGTTGAAAATGTTGATTTCTACAACAGGTTCAAAAATCAATGAAATCGGTGAAACTGCCACCGCTCCTTTTCGTCGATACGATCGATTTTGGATACTTTTCTCGTCGAATGGATTAAATTGTTCGAGGAAAGCGCCTCCGGCGAAAATAAATACTCGCGAAACTCTCGTGTGATAATTTTCGCGAATGAAAACTTAAGGTAACGATACACGTGAAACGATTACGAGAAAATTATATTCCTACGATCGTCGAACTACTAGATTGTTCGATAACATTTGTCGTTCGATAAAACTTAGCGAACGCTATAGTACCAGGTTGCTCGATAAATTTTATCGAACGACCGATTACATTCATTCGCGACAAAGATTATCGAATTCGCTTCTCTTGGATCGTAACGCGCTCTTCTCCAACTCCGGGCACCAAAACTCGGCCTCCAGTTTGAATAACACTGTGTTACGGATTCGTGTCTCGCGGCGCGAAAGTTGTAAATCAAAATCAGGAAACGAACGCGAAGCATACGCGTATTGTTGCCCCATTGCGCGAGCTATCCTCGGTGAAAAGAGTTCTACGGCAGGAAGGGAGTTTTAATGCATTTATTGCCGCGGTTGTTGAACGTAACGGCAGACGTAACATTTTGTTGCCACGCGTACCTCGCGAGAATACAGCGGACGCTTTGTCCGGCGATAAAGCAGTACGACCGCGACGGAACTGCAAATATTTGTATATACGGGCGGTGCCCACCACCCGATCATTTTTTTTCTTCTTTCTTACGCGTAATGCAGCGGTTAACGTAACAACGTTGCAAACGTCGGTCTCCGCCACGTCTTGCGCGAGTCCAACATTCTGTTTTGCAGGAAGCGATGCTGACAGCAAACAACATAGATGTATTAGAGGATTTCTATATATACACGGAACTCGACGTCGAGATGCACAATGTTAGCAGTTGTCTGATCATCGCTCCGAACGTATGTAATTTTTCTTTCGAAAAATCGTGTACGAGGTTTAATCCCGTATGCATTTTCTTCGTAATACGAGATTAAATCGAAAAATAACCAGTCTTTGTAAGACAGTGGACGAATTCTTTTCGAAGAACCTTCGACGGAATGGGGAAAAAAGTGCCCGTTTGGTTCGTCTCGATACCTCACGGTCGATGGGCAGAAAACAATTTTTAAGTTGTGCGCGAAAAAGTCGTGGGCGTAAAAGTGCTAGAAAAACAAGAATAAAAAAAGAAAAGGACAGTTCGCGTTATCAGAGAATTGTTAAGAATCGATTAATTGTCACAATTGTAGGTTTTAGGCGCAAATTGAGTCTACTTTTTTATATAATCTCGTACTCGAACTGCTCTCGTAGATATATTTCGTTGCGAGTATTTGAAACCAGCCGTGGAAACGCGGTGAAAATTTCAGAAAACGGAAATCGACCTGCTGACCGTGGACAGAGAAGACTTCCACAGATTCGGAGAATGTGGAGTTGGCGCATCGATGCGCACAAATTATAGCGGTACCTGGACTTTGATAGCGTCAGGCGAGAACGAAGTATTGATAAAATACTACGGATCTCTGCGCATCAATGTGCTCTCGGAATCACCATCCAGCGAAATGGTAAGTCTCTTGGTAGATCGAGCGTCAAGGATAAAATCGCTTAATCTACCGTAGTCTCGGACAGGGAGACTAAACCTGCCGGTTGAAAATTCGAACGTTTTCTAACGGAGTCGAGAGTCACGAGAGGAAACCAGAGTAAAGAGAAGACGATGGATCGTTTATCTTTTTATCAAGACCAAAGCTCGCGGCACGTGTACATCGGGCTGCGAAAATATTTTCATGCTCCTACGAACGAATGGACTCTTTGGTTACGGAAGAGTCATCGAAAATTTCTATCGATCGTAAGAATTTTCGAATGCTCGATCCGCGAATCCAACGAATTCTGAGAAACGGTTTTCACGGATCGAGAGTATCTTTTTCCGAAAATGAATCTTATCCCTCTTCGGGGTATTCGGTATCTACCGTCTAGAATTCTACAAAGATTGAAATAAATACGGAAAATGGTCGTGGAAATGGTCTTGAGCAAAGCGAGTCGGTTCTCCGTACAACGGTTAACGAAATAGGAGAAAAAACGCGGAATTGAAAGGATCCCGGGGTGTGTGAATAGCATTGTACAATTTTGACAAGGCAATCAATAGCTGCATATTGATATTTGGAACGGTTCGTATGGCCGAGTGGTTGCCATCCAACTTATCCTGTATTTTCGATTTTCCGTACGAGCGAATATCGCGATTTTTCTTCTTTTTTTATCCCCACTTTCCTCCTCCTGTTTAAAAAAAAAGACAAATATAGGCAGCGTATGTGTATATATATATATATATATATATATATATATATATATATATATATATATATATATATATAACTCCTGAAACCATTTATTATACGCGCACAGAAATGGCGATTATTCGCAAGGTGATAAGACTGTATCCACGATAACAACGAGCTGTATCACGGTGAACTTGACCAGAACTCTCTGGTCCAAGATCCGATCAATGTTTCCAATATTTCCCCCGATTGTCGGCGGTTAATTAACGCTCTCGCGTACGCGTTACGTGTTGCCAATTTCATTGCGAATCGCGACTCGACACGGGGTGTTCGTCGTTTGATCGTAGCACGTCGGTTCGCCGGAAAGTTTCGTTTGGATAAATAGAACGGTCGTCTTCGAAGGAATTTCGCGTCCACGTGTTCGAAGTAACTTTTGTCCGTTGTGTGCAATAACGATGCCGGAAAATATCCGTTGTAGGTTGATGCAGCGCAACCATGGGTATCGGAATTCGGGACGGGAGCTTAATAAGTTTACGATATGAAGGCAGCTGCCCAAGTAAATCGCTAACCGCATAATTATCGTCAGACGCAGCACCAATGTTAATCTCGGTTTCGGTAACTACAGCGCGCCGCGTATCGACGTCTGCTCTGTTTGGTTTCGGCAAATACCGCATCGAGTTAACCAAAGATTATAGGTATTTAGGAAGTATCGATTATCAATATGAGACGCTTCGTTCCACGCCCGGTGATATCGTTGACGAAACGATCACGATTTAGACGTCACGTCGACGACATCGAACGAATCGCGATTTTAATCCTGTTGCTCCATCAAGCTGCGTCCACACCGTAACAACATCGCGTAACGTTCCGTCGCCACTTGTTGTCGCTCGTTCCGAAACGTTTCCGATATCTCTGTGAATAGAAATTCTTTTTGCGAAAAGTTTTCTCAATTTCAAATTACATTTGAAACACTGACACGCGGTTAATTAATAATGGAACCGGTCTCCACTGTTATCGATTATAGCTTCGCACCGTCTAGGCATACTTTCGACAAATTTTTCTGCGCATTGAGCAGAAAATTGTTCAATTAACAAAGAAAAGGCGTCTGATTTCTATCGCGACGTTAAATGAGACCGTATCGTCGATTCAACGTACTTTTCGAGTTACGTGCGTTTACGAATTAAAATGTTTCACCATTCGTGCCAACTTCGACAAAATGCGAATTAACATATTTTCTCCGATCGCTCTTTGCAAAATAGGAGATTATTTATTTGGAACGTGACAAACCGGCCGTGCTGGAACCACGTATTGGTAATAAACCAGTCGACTACTGCGAAATTGAAGATCCGTCGGGCGTATGGTTTCAATCAAATACTGGCCAGTGTAGCCTTTCTATATCTTCGGTTTCGACTCGTCACGATGGTGTTTGGATCGCTCGTTACACTGGAAGAAGTACATTTAACTTGACGCACGCATTCTTCAAAGTCGTAACTTACGGTAAGATGGAAATAAAACAATGCGAAAACAAAACACAATCGATTAATACGTTCACAGTCAGCACTCGCAAACGTAAACAACACTCGAATGTGCAAAAGGTTTTATCGTGTCTCGCGATGATAAATTCTATCTTCTCTTCCGAACGATACGCATTATTGTTCTTACGACCTACCTATGTATATATCATACATATTGCACTTTTAGGAGAAGCTTTCAGTTCGATCCAACGAGCGATATTTGTTGCACCGAAAAATGCCCTGAACCCGACCACGGGTCAGAGGACTATGAACGCATTAAGAATGGTTATTAATTTTTCCTTGCGTCTACTATATTAATTGGAACGTAAAACCAGACCGCTGCGAAATTTTAAGTTGCTTCGATTTTTACTTTCAGATTTGAAATCTGTGGACTGCAACGTCCTTCTGGCGAAAAATGGGGAAATTCTGCTTCTCTGTCACACTTATGCATTGATGAATGACTATGGTAGAAGAGAAAATCCATCCTGTCGATTTACCACACCCAGCGGACAAATATTGAATCTATCTCCCGGCATTGGGTCAAGATAGTACGTTACGCTGTTTACGTAAACCTTAACAATTTCTTTTTAAAGTTCTCTTTTTAAATGCAACGACGATTGGGAGACGATAACGGGACACACGTATTTACGTAGCGCTGAAAAAAGATCGATATCAACGAACAACCCACTCTTCGTTAACGCACACGGTTACCAGGACAGTTCGCTGTAACGCAGACTACGCGGGAACGACGTTTAATTAACGTGTTTTCTTTTTCTGTCGATAAGCTTCGTCAACTTTTAATTCGCAATACGCAGGCGTGCCGTGAATTCCCGCCGATCGTTGTACGCCCCATCGACCGTAAAAACCGTGGTACGAAAAAAAAAGATGATAATTATTATTATTATTATTATTATTATTTATTCAAAAACGAGAGCGCACGGCATTCGAATGCGTTAAACATCAAACCGTTTGTTACAGTGACCGCGATTTTACGCGTGTAGCCGTTGATTTTTTTTATTCATACGTATTTACCATTTCCTATTCCGCGCGTGTACATTTCGATTTTTTACTAGGTGTCACGTGCCTCCTCCCTCCCACCCGCTTCCACAATAGCGGGCCGCTATATTACGTAGCATGCTCAACAACCCCCCTCCGCGTTTATTTATCGTCGCGTGCACTATTATTTACCGGAACAAACGGCGGTACACGAGTGTTTCTGGCTTTTAAAAATTCGAATGGCTATGCACTCCGGTTGTAGTCATAAAGGCTAAGTGCTTCACAATACGGCCATAATTATGGATCGACGCGCTACCGGTGCACCGCGCCGCTGATCTGACCCGTAAATCAATGCAACCCGACGATATGTGTAGTTCCGCGCATCGAAGGGACCATCCGACTTTTTGCTCGCTTTATAATTGCACCATCTGCAAAACAAATCAGGGGAAATAAAAGAAAGAAGAAAAAAAAAAAAAAGACACGAACGCGTTCCCGGTAGTTCCAAGTCGATGTTCATTTTGCAAAGCTGGCCGCGATTACACGGAACGCGATCTCGCCTTGTACCACGGAATTGAGCTCTTTACGGCAACGTTTCCACACTTCGGTCGTGGATCATCTTTGGAAAACATGGAAAACGGAAACCTCGAAACGGAGCAATAAGAATTACAAGTTTGGAAGAAACACGGAAACGTGAAACAACTATACGGATAAAGTGAAGGAACGCTGCGGGTAAATAAATTTAGAAACGGAGAAAATAAAGATACCTAGACGGTACAGAGTGTGAAATTTGTCGAAATTTTTTGAAATCAATTTTACCGAACTCGCGATACAGTTACTCTTCTCTTTATCGATGTATTTATTTTTACTCCCTTTTGAACTTGTAATTTTTATCGTTTTATTCTTAAGTCTGTATTTTGCTTATTTTCGGTGCTTGACTCAAATTTAAGGATCGAAACGTTACAACAAAGGCCTCGTTTAAGCCTGGCTAAAGTATCGTTCCCCTATTCGTTACATTGTCAAGTTTAACCTGTAATAATTATTTTATCATTTGTGCCCGGAACAGTTATCGCACAGTGGAGTTTTTTATCAATACAACCGATTCGATCTTATATTGCGGTTTGGCCATCGTCTCGCCTCGTCCCGATGACGTCGGGACCTGGAAGTTGGATATAGAGTATAATGATGATTATTATTCATCGGTCCGTAAGAAGATTGCAACCACGATTCACGTGGACTTGAATTTACAGAACGGGACCGAGGTACAGATTTCCGAACCGATCGATACGATAATCGACGCAGAAAATGTATATGTGAAACTGAACGACTCGTATAAGGTGATTTGGAAACGATATTCGTGAAAATATTGTTCGCGCGATTGTGCGCCAAGAAATTTACCGTTACGAAATCGTTTTCAATGTTCTCCAGATTAATTGCAACGGACACGTACCGTTGAGCTATTGCTGGTTCCGCAATCCCAATGGAACAACATACTCCGTTTCTCGAGCGAAGTCTAGGAAACCCTTCTCTCTAAGTTACGTGGGTTCTGGGTTACACACAGGCGAATGCGGCGCGATGATCAACAATTCCAAATATACGGATCAGGGTCTATGGACGTGCAACCTGGGTATTGTTAATGGAACCGAAGAACGTAAACAGTTTACCGTGAAGATCGTAGGTAAGTTCCGATAACTGTCGAAAAAACGACGACGGTTGTTGCACAAAATGTTCGATTCGAGGCCTCGAAGCATTCGGTATCGACAACGTCTTGTGAAAACTTTGTTCCAACGACGACGACCGCGACTTTAATATCGACCTGTTCCTTAAGACTTTGCGCGTTTAATCGCGTTTTACCTTTCGCGAGACGCGAGAAGAATCGTTCGTAACGAACGATTAAACGAGATAACGTTCTCCGCGACGAATGAAAATAGCATTACGAGCCTAACCGTAAATACAGATCCTCTTCCTCGCGGACACTTTTCGCGCTCGATCGTCAACATGTGCAACGATCTTCGCCGATTTCGTTTCATCGAAGTTGTATTTTATTTTGCCTGCGATACGCGTAGATAGCTACTTCATAGCGGAGCCTGCGACACACTTAATGAGAACAAACCAGGTGAATCTAACTTGCAAAATTCTGCCAAATTTGACGGACAAAAGGTTTCGTTACTGTCGCTGGGTCCGCCCAGATGGATATGGAATTTACAATTACAAGAATTATCGATACCAGACACGTAACACCGATACCGAATGCAAATTAATCATTTCAAGTAAGTACACCTGCTTGTGCCCTGACCGTAACCGCTAGTGTAACAAAGTTGGCTCAATTTGTATGCAAAATTGGTTACACGGATCAAACTAACCATGGATAGCGATCAATTAGAGTACACCGGATATGTTGGATTGAAAAGCAACTTACATCGATTACGAAACGGACTGTGAAATATTTCTACGCGGTAGGGCAAAATCTTATGCCACGGACGAAACTAATTTGCCAAAGATTGATCCACTCGCGATCGGTCGATTTATAATTTCTTTTCTTTTTCTAACGAATTTATGCTCCTCGATGGATCTTACGAAGCGGCCCTAAGTGGTAGATAAAGTTGGAGCGTGTTACAATTTATAGTTCGCGCAACTAATCGACTGAACATCAAATATATATAACAGTGAGATTGAAAACTACGAATTTCACGAGCAGTCCAATGAAAATTATTTACATTTTTCTTTAACGGCGCCCGAAAGCGTCGCTGACGAAGTGATCTCCGATCACACGTGATCGAATTAACGGATACGATAATTCATAATGCATGTTGTCGAATCGCTGCGACAAACAGCGTCCCTCGTTGTTTCCGTTGAAATAAAAGTAAGCGGAGGTTCGATGTTTCTGGAAAATTTACATATCCACCGGCGTTCCTTCCGTGTTTTCAATTAAATTCGTGTAACTTTACGCCCCCGGATCGGGCCACGCAACCTCGTTGTTGCGTTTCGTTGAAAATCGGCCGATAAATTAAATCCTACTAGTCGACGTTGTAAAATATTAATGCGCGTTCGAGTGTTTTCAAGGTATTGACCGGGAACCGTGCGCAGTGAGAATTTATTCGATTCGATGGGATATTAGGTAGAGGTTTGAGCATACTCTGTGCACTCCTATCGATATCGCGGTAAATAACGCGCGATTTTAATTTCTCCCGCAACAACAACGGATACCGTCTCGCGGTAGATCGCGCTTACGGATTTTCGTTCGTTTAAACGAGTCACGTGATAAAAATGATTCTCGGTAATGAATAGAAGTTCGTTGAACGGGTAACTTCGGATCTCAACGTCGAATATACGTAACGCCGATCGAAATGATAATCTTCGATCGATGTGTACGTTCACGTAAATACGCATCGATCGCGGTTTCGATACGTTTCTCGCGCGATGTTTCACGATGTGGACTTTAACGAGTCACGAGAGTCCATATGTTTCAGAAACGAATAAAATTCGTGAATCGTGACTCGGTGACGTACGAATAAATTTACGTTACCCGACGCGGTATCTGGCGCGGTCGCTGAGAAAATGAGACTGATGAAAAAAAGATTAAAAAAATTAAAAAAAAGAAAAATCCAACGTTACGCATCGTCGAACGAAACGTTACGCTCGACGATGAGATTCGATCGTCGTTCGCCGAATTCGGAACGATAACTCGCTCGACGATCCGAATAATTACGATCGCTACGCTTCGATGGAAGATCTCGCGAACTTTCCACCGAGCTTCGCGCGAAAGTTTCCAGCGTGGCGTACGTTTGTTCGTAAATCGGACGGAAACAAGTAAGAACCGAGGTCGAAAGTATTCAAGATCCGCGCAGAACGAATACCGAAACGGTTCCAATTTGCAGGACTCTTATCTCCCGAAACGCAACATCGCTTACGAAGAATCGGCAATTTCGTTTCTCACTCGTCTCCCCGATCTCCGCACGATCGTGGAAACTTCTTGGTCCCTTCATACCGGAATACCAACTACCGTTTGATATACGCGAACACGCTCGAACAGAATCGATTTCCACGAGGCATAAAGTACCGGGTCACTTCTCTCGCGTCCTACCCTGAACTGGCTGGGAAGAACTCGAACCTTCCACATGGCGGATCTTCTCATTGACCGTTTCGTGCCCCGATAGCTTCGAGAAGCGAGAGAAGGGTCATTCCGTGTCGAATCGATCACATTTTGTCGCTCGAGGTCGGGGAATTCTAGTGAAATTGAAATACGTCGTAGTCCTTGCAAAATTAGGGGCAAACGGACGGGAGGGGTGACGGAGTTTAACCGGACGGATGAATCGTCGTTTCGCGGGCTTTGAATTTCTTTAAAAAATATATACTCTTTGGACACTCGACACGGAAAAACCGTAATCAGACACTTGCTTATAGAAATTCCAACGTTTCCCGCGTTTCTGTTCCGTTCGAACGGAGGATAAAGAAACTTTAAGCGCGCGTGCGCGCTACGTTACACGCGATTCGATTTCGTGAAAAAAAATCCTAACGGGGAGCTCGAAGAGCGATCGATTCGGGAATGGAAACGAACGAGCGATTAAAACGAAGGTTTCTCAAGTGTCTTGATCTTTTATTTCAGTAGTGGAAACAACAGACATAGGTGCATGGAAGTGCGTAGGTGGCTTGCTCGAGAACGAAGAGGAAATCGAAGCAACCGTTACGGTATAAAAGTAACCAAATAGGAGAAGACGGGAATAGGACCACCTTTTCGTATCAGAGAAAACGCAAAAAGTACACCAGTTAAACATTTCGTTCGAGTTGAACAATAATCGCCATCGAAAACGTCGTTTCCGCATCCAGTGCGTAAAGAGTGGGCCCATTTTCGACGGGTCGCACATTGCTCGATTCCTTTCGGAGCACAGTGGGACCCCTTCGAGCAACAAGGGAAACATCATTTCCGTAGAATGTAGGACGCTGTATCTCTTTAACAAATGTTTTACATTTATCGAATAGTACAACAACAACAACGAAAAAAGCGAATAAAAATTACCTTAAACGTTTGCTCGAAGAATGAAAAACCGTACTTAATATCTCCATCGAACTGCCCAGCGGCGTAAAAGGACATTGGTCGATGCGTTTTTCTTAAACATCGATCTAGAACCCGGTTTATACTTCCACCTTTTCCTCTACAACCGTAACGATATCGAATATTACCCAGATTTTCATTCAGGTTGCCTCGTGGTTGATCATCGTTCTCGTGTCATCGCCTTGCGCGGCGATGACCAACAACGGCGACGACGACGACGACGGTACACGTCGACGTTCATTGTCCCTGAGAACCGTCGGACGAAAACGTTCTCGAAAGCGGAATACGTCTCGAAAGAATTTCGATATTGATCCACGCCGGTTCGCGGCGAGCATTCGCTCGTCGACGACGTGCCGATGTCCTGGCCGGTTCCAACGAATCAAAGTCCATCCTGTAATTGGAAACGGCAGCGACTCGTTCGGTCGGAAGATTCACGACTGAATTACCGTAGGAACACAATTTACCGGGGAGCTATCTCGACGACGTCGGGCTGCGTCTTCGATATTCCCCAGGAAGGAAATATGCTAACGATCTGCAAAGAGAAACGGGGACTGCGACTAGTTCTCTCTCTCTCTCTCTCTCTCTCTCTTACTTTTACTCTTACTCACTCTCTTTCTCTACGTGTCTACTCGTCGCTGGTTCGTGTTTCTTCCATCACTCCGGTATCCCCCGGTCGGTCGATTTAAAATGTATAAGCCAAAGTGCTTTCCCGTAAAAATGTAAATAAAATTGATTCGGGGAGTCCGGAATGACAAGGTTTTCCCGCCTTACGTTTCCCCGTTGGGTTCCCATACCCGAGTCGTCTCCGCGGCACCACCCCAATCACCACCTCCCCTGTAACACGGTCGAATCGTTAACGGAGAAGAAACGCGAGCGGGTTTCGGGTGGTCGGTGGGTTGGGGGAGGAGTGGAAAAACAATTAAGGCCCGCGCGAAAATGAAATTATAACTGGGATACAACGGCGGGGGACACCGCGGTTTCTCCGCCGGGCCGCGGAGATTTCTCCATTAACGAACTCCATCGCGGACGAAAATAATTTCAGCGCAGACTGTCGTTGACAGTTTTTGTTCGTTAAGAACCGGATTTGTAGGCATTCGTTTCCACCCCAAACTCGATTTTCTTTGCGCGAGCGGACGCGACGCGACGGCGGGAAAAACGTAGAGAACAAACACGCGCACACATGGGCGCACGCGCGTACACGAAGAGGAACGGAGACAGAAAGGGAGAACAGCCGATGGGATGTTCGCGAGGATTTCAGAGCGACGGAATTACTTCCATTTACAGCGGGCCGATAACGAGTTATTGGATTTCGAAAGATTGAAATTGTTATCCGACTTTCCTAAAGACCCGCATTACAATATTTTCTGAAACGACCGACGCCCCGAGCCGCTATTCCCGCTCCGGTTCCCGATTCGACGAACCGTTCGTCCGCGTAACGTTAAACAGAGACGAAACCGTTTCGATTATTACGTTTCTCCGTTTATTTCTTTTTTTCGCTCTCGTAAGCGAAAACACGTTCAAATTCGAATATTTCCGTACGAGCGGTGTCATCGATGGTCCGCCGGCGACGAGGACCGTATCGTTACGAAAAGAAAAAAGAAAAAAGAACAGCGTACCGCTCGTGACGTCGTGCGACGACTCTCGATATTTAATTTCTACGAATGGCTTCATCACCTCGGACCACCCGGAACAGTGCATCCCGATTACCAAGCTCCAATTCGACGAACACCCTCCCGATAAAACTTACTTACTAAAACTAACCGTGTGAAACTTTTCAGCCCGTACATCTCGTAGCACCATAGAACACTCTTTAAGATAACAATATCTATATAAACCCACCGAGCTCTCGAATAAAGCAATCTACATTTTTGAAGTCTACCCGCCGCTACGTGGTTACCCTGTCCGTTTCGACCCATCGTTTCTCGAGTCCGAATAATTTTCAAGTAAAGTTCTTAGTTCGGATCAGGTGATCGTCGCGACTCTCATCGATCCTCCTATATCTAACCTCGACGAATCAGGATTCGATCGCGACTCGTATCCTTCGCCGATAAGCGACGGTTCGAAGTTTGTCCCGCGACAATCGCGTATGCGAGGCAGTAACGAGCAATCAGCGACGCACCTTCGCCGTACGAACGCCTCGAAGACAATCGTGGTCTCTCGTATGAATTTTTGAATTCCACGTTCTTTTGCTATTCATTTTATTTTCGATTTCTTTCTTTCTTCGGTGAGAAAGATAGAGACCTTTTTCGTTCAAAGGTATCGATAATCCGTCGTTGATCCAAGGTTACCGCACCGGTAAGCCGGGAAACGCGATCGTTACCGTTCCGGTGTTATCGTTCGAATAAATCCATCCTTAGGCGCGCCGTGCCCCGGGTTAATTTATACAAACGATTTGCTACGGGAAATACGAGACCGAGAGCGCAATCGAGACCGAACTTGGAACGTATTCATCTGTTTCGCGTTTGTTCCGCGCCGGTTTCCCGAGCGAATCTTCGATCGCGATGTATGCACTTAACGCGCGTTCACCGCGTGCAGAGCACCGCGCGGAACGATAATAAACACGAGTGCCCGGGAATCGCTTTTCGACGTTCGCGCGAGAACCTCCCGGCGAATCGATTAAGGAAAACCCGGAACGTAAATCCCGAGCGTCCTCGACGGTTTCGTTGCGTAAATCTCGAGCGAACACGTCGCGGTCGTGACAGCCCGCGGTGTAAATGCCACGGATTTCGTTTACGCATCGCCCTGCGAAACGCGACGATTCCCTTCCGTGAGTCGAATCGTCGTCAAAACAGTGCAAACGAGACCCGGTTGCGATCCAGATCGACGAGAAATCGTCGTACACGTCTTCTGTACGACAAAATGAATCGAGAAACTTATCGTACGTTCGCAAAGATAATCGGAAACGATGTTCGGATAATTGCGAATAAAAATATTCTCGTTCCCCGGACACACGATACGCGTTAATCCTCTCCGTATCGAGGCGAGACGGTTCACGCAACTTACCGAAGGAAGTCCCCGAGACACACCGAAGATCGTCTAGATTTTTCGCGTTTTCTCGAAAATCATTTCACTCGATTTCTTCTTTCGTTGCCTTTGCCGATCGGGATTGCTAATAAAATACACGGAAAAATTGCGAGCTACGTATTTCCAACAGTTGTAGAACGGCATCGAAAAAACGTATATCGAGCGCCCCGAGAGGGAGCCCGCCTTGGCACGATAACGGTTAAACAATCGAATTGGTTGCAGGAAGCCGCGATAAATTGCCCCCAAGGAAAAAGGAATTCTCCGGAGTGCGCGGAGGAATCGTATCGTTCGAATTTATTCGCGAATCGGGTGGTCTAGTGTTGCCAGGGTGTCTCCATCGCGCGATTAACCCTTCGAGTGCTATGGACGCGTGTATGCGTTCAGAGAAAGCTATCGACAAATAGCACGTCTTCGAAAATAACATTCTCGTATCGTTCGAAGGAATCGCGATTAAAACTCGAGCGCCCCTTGTACGTTCGATCGACAAAGATCGCGCTGGTGAAACTGTTGCAGGTAGAGTGTGCAACGATCGAAATTGAAGACGAAACGCTCGGTGAATTTACTTTGCAATTGTTACAAATGCAAAGCTGTTCACTCTTGGAAAGATTACAATGGAAAGAACGCTCGACAAGCAGGCACAACCCGTCGGTAAGAGTTATACGTAAAAAGAAAGGCAACGCGACTATTCGTTCATTCGCGCGATTACCATACTTGAAGAAAAACAATATACGGATTGGCTCGACCGGGAGTATTCGAGGCTCAAAGGGTCAAGACCCGGACGCTGAACGACCAATAGCGATAAGTTCCTCGATTTGCGAGCGAGTTGGTCGCGACGTGGCGTACCGGTATATTCGCTCGTTCCATTCGCGAGTCTAAATTACCGTGTACAGAGCAGAACGGTGGACGATCAGCGTTTTCTCGCACGGAGCCCGTGGCTACGAAACTTGTTGCGACTCGATCGTGTTCTTCCCATCCTGGTGGTCCTGTTTCCTATACACAGGTCGATCCCACGCATTCTAATAGAAACGAGACTCGAGCGGAGTATCGTCGAAACGGTCACGGAAACGCAGCAAACGGACAAACGGATAATAGCTAGCGCGCGAGAAGTTGGCCACGGTCCTGTAAGTTGAAACTGGTACAGAGAAAATCATCGACCGGCATCGGCCAGTGACGCGATGGCTGCTTCTCGACGTAAATCGTCATTATCGGCTAAATTATACGAGTGTAGAATACCCGGTAATCAACGTTTCGGTCTTGAGTTTGAAACTTCTTCGGTGTAAATGTTTACGTACACGTGTATCAACGAAGCGAACTCGCACGTTCGGATAACTACGAACACGTAGGTTCGAAATTTCGAATCGAATCTACGCGAATATTGCACTTTCACGAAAGAAATGAAATAAACTTTAAACTCGTCTCTATCCAGATATCTCGTTCTAATTACGAGCCATGGAGCCGTGGATCCGTCGAGAGACGCGTAGCGGGAAACGTGCGGTCAAGGGCCCTAGTTACAAAACCAATTTATTGCTCGTCGAAGCGGTAGGTCCTGAGAATGCTGGACGAAACGCAGAATCCTCTCGTGGTCGTGTAACTTCGAGGACCGCGTAGGCTCAAGTGGTACGTTTGAGAGAATTTTAACATCCACGGAAGAAAATGATTCCGAGACGGTTCCTCGTACGAGGAAACGCGTGAGACGTATTCGATAGAATTCATTGAATTAATTACTTTCACAACAGGACTACGAGTCCTATTCCAATTACGCGCTGGAATTTTTATAATTGCAAAAAAAGGCGAATAATTTTTACAATTCGATAGATTCTTTCCGATCCGATCTACGTACGAAGTATCGATACTGCATTAACGAGTAAAAAATGTTTCACGAATATATCGTACGTTGAAGAGGGAATAAGCCCGTAAATAAACATATTATCGTTACTATTAATATCATTATTATTACTACGATATTACGAGTTCGAAGCAAGGGGAAACATTCGGTTCGATGAACGGTTTTAAACAATTCCACGGTGACCTCTAGCCGGCGCGCGGAAAAAAGGATTTACTCCCGGCGTGGCGGAGCACGTTGGCCCGTTGATCTAAATTACACGGAAAAGCCAGGGAAAGGAAGGAAGGAGCAAGAAACGTGTCCTGTTACCAATGCGGCCGTTTGCCCGCCCTGTCTCTTTACCTTATCCACCCCTTATCCGTTTCATCGTCCACGAGGGAGGCGCCGACACGACCGCTTCGGTCCTATTCGCAACGGTGACGCCGCGTTTCCAAATATTTCAAGATACACGATCTCCGATAACGAGCCTCGTCAATGACGACCAGGTCCCTTTACGGCACGTCTAGAAACCGGCTCGTTAATTCGCGGATCAACCGGCGGGAATATATTCGCCCCGAACGAAATTATCGTTAGTCAGTTGTAATCCAGACGCGCGCGTCCCCGTGGTTAGCCAATTAATAAATTGAACCCGTCGTTCCAAGGCGACACGGGGATTCCCGCGGGCTCTCGCATTTTACGATCGAGCGGGTCGCTCGGAGATAAGGACGGTCGACGGTTTCGTAAAAAATTTAAAGAACTTTATAGAAATTATTTTCACCGAAAGAAATTATTCTTTAATTAGTTTGGAGAAATTAATTCTGACCGAAAATCGAAGTAAAAGATTGCCATTGACACGCTTCGCGATTTTCGATCGATATTAATTTCTATAGGCAAATCAATCATTCGTAATAGATAAATAAGACGAATATTGCGACATTAATATCCAGAACATGCGTAAATGTTAATAACAATCGCGTACATGAACGAACATACACCGAAATCGTTCGCTTTCGTAAACTTCACAATTAATTGATGTTTATTCATCTTGATTATTAACAATCGATGTAAGACCACAGTTCAAACAATTATTAACAATATTCTAGTGTAAATAATGGCTCAAAAGCCATCAATTCGTTGGAACATTCGGTTAGATGGAACAAAGGCAAACGAAGCAACGCTAAGTCACCTTCCGCGGGGGTATAAATAGACCCGGCGGTTGCCGACGATCTCATTCTCCAGGGGGCCGTCGAAGTGGACGGACGTCTCCATTTTGGGTACCTGGACCATTCACGGACTACCACGAATGCTGCTGACACCTTGGTAACCGGTGCTGACCGCTGATAGGCGGTGGTCAGTACTGGCGACCAATCTCTAATTTGTTTATTCTTTTTTTTTTTACAGTTTCTTTCCTTTTCCTTGTTCCTACACACCTGTATTTACTCATTGATTTTAATTTGTACTTGTTTATCCATGTTTATTTTTTTGTCACTGCTTCGCTTACATTATTTGTTACTGCATGCCCGTATTTAACCATTAACCAACTTCATTGTTTAGTATGTCAAATTTTCTATCGTGCCTCGACTTGTTTCTAATTTTTCGATTCCTAACTTGTTTCATTTAGCTAGGTATATCGGAAAACGAAGAACGAAGAGAATTCTCTAATCCGCCGTGGGATCTTCAATTTAGTTTTAAGCTTAGACCAAGTTAGTTTTAAGGCCACCATGTACGAACATCTGTAATCTGCCGAGCAATTAACCAATCTTTAGCTTATTTTTGCTCGCTTCTTCGTCTCACAGTCCGGCCACCTCTGCTCGTTGCATAAGCAAGTGACCGGCCGTGTAGTTGGTTCGAACGGTCGATCATCGTCTCTTCCGGTGTGTCCGCTTCCAGAGAGGGCATGTTGCGAGCACAGGAGCAGGCATTTTTGCCGGTCCCTGCGAAAGCCTCCAAAATAAGACCCTCTCGTCGTAAAGGTGAGAAACGGGGCACTCCTCTAGGGGAGTGGAGGCGTCGTTCGTTTTCTCTCGAATCGGACCCACCGAGGGGAAACGGGATAGACCTAGTAGGACCAACTACACGGTTCGCGTCGCGTCTTTTCCAATTTTGCCTCATTTTTCCATAATGTAATCGCTCGGCAGAGTTAAACCAGGAGATCGAAGGAACTTTGATTCCTTCCATCTCTACGGTTTAGTAACTTCGTTTGTACTGCGTGTCAAGGGAGATCGATGGAACTTTGATTCCATCTATCTCTCTCCGGGTCTCCGCTCGCAGCAACCTCCACGTGGTGAGACCTGGTAATCGGTATTACTCGCGACGAACGGTGATCCTTCGTCGCGGGTAGTACCGAGCTAATCGGTTGCGAATTTAGAATAATTAGTTAATATATAAGAAGCAATTGAATACTTTAGTACGAAATACTGTTGTAACGAGCATAAAAGAACGAATACTTTCGCCAAATGTAACAATGTGAATGTAACTTTAATGCACTTTAATAAATAAATCACGAGTAGCTTTATTCCTTTTCCTACTACGCTTCCACTCCCCCTATGTGATCCTGAACCATAAGTCAAGGGGACAGATTTCCAAATTTAAACTCGCGGAATTTCTTGGAAATTACATCATTGTCAATCATCCGCGAATAATGAATACCTCCTCAGCGATCATGTTCTCCTGACACCAAACTCTGAAAATCGGACGAAAATTTTGGGAAGTGTTCGATTTCGGAACTTCGGTATCGGGAGCATATAATACGCGAGGAGGTATTCTTATTCCGCGGATTCTTGGAAACGACGTCAAATTCGAGGTATTTCCGTCAATTAAAATTTCGCGGGAGTTTCGAATGAATTTCAGAACCTTCGTCGAAATTCGAAATTCAACGAAGTACTTCGTTGAAAGTTACGTCGTTTCGGGTCAATTTTCCACGATGGATCCGAAACGAACCCAATCACCGTACCACCGAAATTAAATAATACACCGACGGTGTAACTACGGTACACGAGACGCAATTACGAAAAATCGATAAATATAATTTTCTCTAAAATCGATTCGGAATCGATTCGCGGGGTGAACAGCGGAAACGGGAAACCCGGGATCGAAGTGTATATCGCGCATGCGCGGTCCTGCGTAGAGACGGCAAACCGTAGGCGGTCCAGGGAAACGACACCAGAGTCGTAACGACAACGGACCGAGCCACGGTAAATCCCGGACTGATATCTTGAACCCTGGGTTAATCCACCGCCTAGATTACTCCTTATTGCTTAGTGCGCCGTGGCGGGCGCGTGTACGCGTGCACGTAAACGGCGTGTGTGTAGGTGACCCGACGAGTTAGAGATTGCGGGGCCAACAAAAAGGAGCTGCCGCGAGAGCGAAAGATTGCTGCCGCGCTAGTAATTTCGCGGGATTAATATTTAATATCCCGAAGAGAAACAGGAGAAACGAAAAGGGGACGCTGGAACTGTTCCCGGTCTTGCTCGTTCCCCTTGTGACCCCGTCCCCTCCGCTACCACTTCATCCTTGTTCGAAAGCAAACGATAAAGCCAGCCGTTGCGCAGTGTTTGGCTTTCTTCCCCGGCGAAACGACGTCTAACCCTTGACCCACTGTCACGGTGGGCCTCCGGGAAACAATGAGACAATTCCGCGCGCTCCACGAAATTGCTAGCTTCTCAAACGAGTGCCGATCGAGCCTCGCGAAGCCGTGTAATCACACACCCTACGTCTACCCACCCAACCGTCCCTTCCGCCGCTGCCTTATCATGCCACGACGTTCCAAGGTTTCTCGCAATCATCCGCGACGTCCGTGAAGATTGGGACGCTACTCGACGCGGAAAAGGTTGCGTGGCGCGAGAACGCTCACCCAAGAAAAGGCGTCCATTTTAAGTCGAGAGATTCCAATCCGACATTGGCGAATATTTCCCGGTCCCTCTCGTACGACTTGGTCGCGTGATCTCCAGGACACGTTTCTATTTTTTATGTACATAAATGCTCATCGCGTTAGTTTCTTTTCGTATGGGTTTGGTGCGATAGACGATCGTTGGTACGGCGCAAGGTGTCTCGGAGATCGAAAGAGATCCAAACCGGGTACCGTTTCGCAGGCCTCGCGTCCATTTCGAGACAGTAGTATATCGAAACAAAGACTCGGTAACGAGTGATCGGTAGGAGGAGCAACGTTAAATCTCCAACCGATCCCGTAGATCCAACCTTGAAACGCCTGACGCTTCGAGGTAAATGATTCCAACAGTAAACGTGCGACGTTAGGATAGTTCCCTTCGGTGTCCCGCGAGCGTGACAATTTTTTCGTCGATACAATCTTCCAATTCCGTTTCGGGGTTCGAATTGTTCAGGAAAGGAGAAGATTAAAAATGAAACTTTTTTAGCTCCAAACTAGTCCTCCTATCCGTCCGATAACGATGTTCGTTGTTCTTTTCGCGTTAACTTCGGCGGTTAACTCCTGCCTTTTTCCAGTTTTTTCGTTCGCGGATAGTTACGAACTTCAAACGATCAATTTATGCGGCAAGAATAGAATTCGATCGACGTGGAATCCGCTATGACAGGGATATACTGTGTCGCGGAAACAATTCGACAGGATGGAATTGCTGACCGATGAAACGGAAGTCGATCGAACTTTTCTCCGTTCGAAGCTCCGAGCAATCGTACACGGTTCCCCTCAAATCCGCCCCTACCCCCGGTCCCCGGGCAACCCCTCTCCGCGAGTTCGTTTCCCAGCTCCAATCACCGAATCCGGTCGGGTCTCCGGTGCAAGTCACGAGTACCTACTTCTGCAAAAATCTTGGCATGTCGGTTAGTAGCGCCAGGCTGACTCGTGAACTCGAAGAAAAGCGGGGGAAGGGGGAGGGGAGGGGGCGGAACCGCGCGCCGCGTTATTTCAAGCGGAGATTATCAGCGATCTCTCGCGATTTAATCCGGGATTGTGTATCTGGGCCACGTCGTTTCATTCGCCCGGGAGACTTTTGAGCAGAATTTTTCTTTCCTTTCCCCCGGGCCTCGACGAACGAAAAATTCGAGCCTGCCGTCTCCAATACCGAGCCACGACGAAAGAGCGCTTCGCGCCTCCGTTCGACGCGATACCGTTCGAATGAAATCGGTCGTCGACTTTCCAGGTATCGTCGTGTGCCAGAAACTTCCAAACGATCCTACTCGCGCGATACTCTTCACGGATCGTTGTAGCGACGGATCGTTTCCGAGAAGACGATAATTGCCGACACTTTGTTCTCGATGTATCGTAGAATACGTTGACAATAGTTTCGTACCGATTAACCACCAAGAGACGCGCATTGAAGAAAAGAAACGAACAGTCGACGCGATACCTTCTACGTTTAAAACGAACCGTAGCGCGGTAATCCCTGGGAATGATTCTCTCCTCGTCGGTTATCCGGGGAGAGTACCGTTTTTATTCCAAGAACCGACTTTTTTTTATCTCGAGAGCGTAACGCTCGACGAGGAGAGAGAGCCGCATACGGACGAGCGAGATTCGGCAACCGTGATGGAGCCGACTCTCGTTCAATTATCCGTGGGTAAAATTTGATCACTTAACCGGGGATTACCGTACGAGGCTAAAGATACCCGCCCTCGACCGAGTAAAAGACGCGGTACCGAATGTAAGCTCTCAACCGCTGCGGATCGAGAGAATTTGCAACCCGAGGAACGCATTAACACCTCGCGAACCAGTTCCGCGTGGAATTGCTCGTTCGCGTTGCTCGATCGGCCACGAGACTTTCGCAGCTTCGTTTTTAATCGACATTGTAATACCGGTACGATATTCGATTTCCGATTTAAATTCCCTACGAGAACGATACGCTTCGAAAAGTGCGTGAAAAGAAAAATTAGATGCCTCGGCCGATGTACCGTTTGCATTCGTTCACTGTTCGAGAAACTGTGAAAGCGACTGACGATAAATACGGGGGCTGCTCGAACGCAGATCCCGGCGCTGACGTCGGTACCGATCACCGAACGAGTAAACGAGAAGAAAAAAAAAAATGATGGAACGACACGTACGAGCACGAACGACGAGTTAACTTCTCCGGTGATCGTAATTAATACGCGGTTTCGATTCCCGTGGAGCGACGACGCACGAAATTTACAAAGACAAAAATCAAATTACCAGCGACGCAACGGGATTACATTCGAAACGCGTCTTCGTTGACGTTTTTCTCGGGACACAGAGGAGAATCCCCGTTGATCGAACGCGGAGAACGTATCCACGCCAATGGCGGGACGAGGGGTGGAACGGGTGGAGGGGAGGGGGACAGTATCGGATTAAATCTCCGTCGGACCGATCGGGAAGCAAAGATTGAACAATACCCCGTTGAACGGACGGTTCGCGGTCGCCGTGAGCACGTGGACAGGGGTCGCGAACAATCGAATCTCGCAGGAAAACCAATCGACTGTCCCCCTCCCCCCCACCCTTCCTCCTCTCCCCTGGTCGAACGACGGATGGACCTCGAGGGTAGAAACGAAACTTAAAGCCGCTTTTGTAAAATTCCGGCGGGCTCGACCGGCCGCGAGAACACGTGTGGAAAACGCGTTAGCGGCCGTGCCCCCAATCCCCTCCACCGCGGAACCACCCCCGTCGAACGCCCCATACCCCGTTTCAATTATCTAATTGAAAGTGACGGCACGCTCCCTGCGTCTCTTTACCCCGACGACTCACCCCTGACCTATCTATCGCGTTTCTCCCTTCCCTCCACCTTTCGTCCCCTTCGGTTCCAGCACCGGCACCAACTACGGTTCCAGCACCGGCTCGTACGCGAAAAAGGATGGCCACCGGGCCCGGCCTCGACGCTAACCTACGATAAATCGTCACGGCCGACCCGGTGGCCCTTCTTCCGCGCGCTACGACGCAGAAACGGCCGCCACCGGCCAATAACTGTTAAGGATTCCCCGTCCGCTTTGTTCACGGCACGAACGGTGACCAATGAAGGCAATAAGCGCCGCTGGAAACGCGTACACGCTTTGCTGACGCCGCCGTCCGCACCTCCGGCCCGCAATTACGATCCACGCCGCATTACACGCGTTCCCTTGTTTCCACGCCGCTGTTCCACGCGGCCACACGGCTACCGGCAACCTTTAAGGCCCGTTTATACCTACGACCAGTCGACCACCGGAACCACTGCAACGTCTAAACGTTAGCGTTTTCTACTTGTCATTTTTTTTTTCCGATTTTCCACCACCGAACTACGTGGCTGGGGCGGGAAAGGATTTCACGGCGCGACACGAGGTGAGACCAAAGAACAACGAAATTGCAACGTGTTTGAAAATCAATTGTTTTCAATGTTCGTTTCGTCGATGTCGTGATTCGTCAACTGCTACGCGAGCTTTTCACATTGAACACCTTGAACGATGATCACGATGATCACCCTTGCTCCAAACTGACTACGATTCTCCAAAGCGTTTACATCACGCAAACTTTAATATTTGCGTAACTTTAAATACCTTCGCTCTCGTTGATGATACTACGAAATAACAAGTCCATCGATTAATCATCGAATACTGCTTCTTACACTTCGGTCTGAACAAATACCGTGGACATTCTTAACCCTTTCCACTCGAGAGGCGATCCTCGATCGCCACTTAATTCGGTGTACTTCACTCCAATTCGGGAAACCATCGTGGTTTGGAATTGAAATTGAAATTGAAATTCAATTACTCCTTTCTTGTAGGATGTAAACATACGTGTACGAAACATTGAAACGAAAATGTTTCGTTTTAAATTGAATTACACGATTTGAAGAATTTCATCGAGGTGCTAGTTTCTGGTGGCAGAAAAGCTTCGAGTGCAAAGGGTTATGTGTGGAAAACCGACGTGACACTTGTGTCTACGCACGTGTATCGTCGATACATTAGATAGAATATTACCGATTTACAGTTCCTCTTACCTGCATGTTTCACACACACAATTGTGTCTACGTACGTGTATCGTCGATACATTAGATAGAATATTACCGATTTACAGTTCCTCTTACCTGCATGTTTCACACACACACACACACACACGCACACACACTTATGTCTACGTACGTGTATCGTCGATACATTAAATAGAATATTACCGATTCACGGTTCATCGTATTTGCACGTTTCTTCACGGATAGTGCAAACGGACCTTTACACCCGTGGAGTCGCGGTAGCGCGCGCAACCTTCTTCGAGTGTCGCCCCGGCACACGAGGTAAGTACACGTTAGCAACCCCCAAAGACCCTCACCACCACGGAGCGGGTGGAAACTTTTCCACTAGACTACGCGCGAATCCCGTTCCCAAGACTAGGGGTGAGCGACGGTGGAGATGGTCGGAGGGGGTGGGACAGATATACCCCGTTTGCGATCCCGTACTTCGGGGATCCGTTTTGCGGGCGCGACGAGGTCTCGACGTTTATGGTTTCGTTGATTAAGAGCGAGGGACCCTCGTACCACGGCGTTTCGGGCTGAACGCGCTGACACTGAAGCCAGACAGACGTCTGCGGGATGGGTTTTACGTCGAATTGCGCGATTCGCGGGCTCTTCGACGCGGATTCTGCGGTCGAAGCACTTGGCGCGTAACGTCTGATGTCATAATAGGGAAACGAACCCTTCGTGAGCTACATCGTCGCTTCGTCCTCGCTTTTTTCACACCGTTCGATCTTCAAGGTGTGCACGATGATTTGGATTCCCGCGCGATCCGAACTTCTTTATCCGTATTATCGCGTCGTTTGTTTCGCAGGGATACGATAGTCCGTAGCGAATTCGAGCGACTTCGTTTTCGACGATTTCGAGATGCGAGCTAGAGGCTCGAAGATAGAAATTTTACGGGCGGTTTGCGAGGAAATAGCGATGAAAACCGTTTCGCTTAAAAATATCTCTAACAGACTCATCGAATATGGATTACCACCCAAAGGTCGAATACTGTTTCGAAATAACGAACGGAAATCAACGGACCGTACTTTTAGATTTACTCGAAATAACGTCTACTCGTTATTTACGGGTATGTATTTTATTTGCTTCGGAATATATTCGAACGAAGTGACATCTCTCGTTTGTTGGAATTCAAATTTCAGCGGACAAAATTATGAAATTTCTGTATCGATGGAATATGGGTTAGTAATATTTCGAAGGAACTCTCGATGGTAAACAGGGACTGCGTGGATCGTGTCCATGTTGCACGATACCAGGAAGAGTATCTATTTTATTTGCGGTTCGCGGTTATCGAAGTTAACGGTCTCGGGAGATACCGTATGACGATAGGTTCCATTCCTTTTGAACAGATCGTTGAAACTTGAAACATTTTGATATAATAAAACTGGGGACAGATTTTAAACTATGTCGCAAAGGATGGACGATTAAATACTCGGAACGTTCGGAAAGAAAATGAAAACGTGAAAGAGAAACAACTTTAGAATAGCTTCTCAAAATATAAGAACAGTTGTAATATTCTAACGTAGCAAACTCTCGCAACGCGCAAGAATCTATGAAACATTTTTCATTTCGACAAATTTCGTTCAACGCGAGTAGCTTTCTTTCCCCGATTTACTTGCATTTCCTTAGAGATGTTTAACTTTTGTGTATTATTTTGGGAAGATGGCTGAAGGAAAATTGTCTCGAAAATTTGCTCGTATCGTCGGATTTACGGATTATTTCTTTTAAATAAACAGCTCAGTGTACTCTTTGCACGAAGTATAAGATAATTACGTATTGCGGGAAATGAGTCTGGAAATAAATAGGACTTGGAGAATTTTATTATTGAGAGTAACCGTAACGTTGAAAATATCGGTAGTTTCGTTTTGTCGACGCGTAACTGACTCTTTCGAGTTCAATCTGTTGAAAAACGAACGAAACTTATCGTTACGCAATATTTTCCGAGACCGTTACGTTTCATAGAAGCACAAATGATGTATGTACGTAAGAAACGAGGAACGAACGAAGGAAAACTTTTCTGCTAAGCTGCGCGCAAATCCTCCGGTACTTTCGCGCATACCGTGGCCGCGATCTTACTCCGGGAATTTGTTTCCAAGAAAAGACGCGGTTACTTTGTACCGGGATAGCTTTCTTCCGCGCGTCTGCAGATGTGCATTCTATTAGGATGTTTCGAGCGGTAACGGGCACCGCGAAGGAATAAAATTTAAATTTAACCGTGGGTGGCAGATCTATTTGGAATATTAGGTTGAGAGAGAAAGAATCTACGTTTAGCCTAGATAGTGCAAACGGCTGGAATATGCTTCTTGTAAACGAAGCATCTCTGCTCCAATTTCTCCATTGAATCGATCGATTGATTCTTGGAGTGTACATATTTTCTCCTTTGGAGAAGGAGAGTTTTAAATAAAATTCTCCTTCGTTACTTCGTGCGACAAAAGGGAGAAAAAAGTATAAAGAAACCGACAATTTTTAAAGGCTCTTAAAAAAAATGTTTGAAAACTACCCAACGAAATATTTCGCCGAGTGTGCAATTGTCGAATATTTTCCACGGTGCTTTTGTACCTGAAATCGAGGAGGATCTAACAAATGATACGCAAAGTGGTTTGAAAAATGATCGATGACTGCGAAACCGTGAAAAGAGTCACATCGGGCAATGTTCTTCTCGAACGAGTTAACTTCGTCCCGAACGGGGACCAATTCTCGAATAAAAATCCAAGTATTTTCCAAATCGATTCCGGTGAATAGATTCTTCTATCGTGAGTCCGCTGTACACGCGAAGCAAACAGGATCTTCGCGTACAGAAACACGAGATTCCACGCACACCACGTTTCTCCTCCTGTAAGTGATAAAGGCTTGATTGGAAGGGGATACAATCGTGGCTTGATAAAAATTTGGCCGGCGGTAATGCACGAGCGTATCAAATTCATACGTCCGACGGAGGAAGGTGCGCGTGGAATAACAAAAAGAGTGTATAAAAATTCACGTCAGGCGGCGGTGAACGTTAACAAGAAAGTGTACGTAATCAAGAATTTCCGAGCCGGTCTCCGCCACCATCACGGACTCGCATTAGGTACTTTCCTTTATTTGCTGCAAGCAGACTCCCTCGTTCTCACGAAACCGAGGGACAGTCCACGTCCAGAAACGGTGAAATACTGAACAGTAATGGAGCCAAAGAGTATCGCGAAGCTTACAGGGAGCGGTAAGTTTCGTGCGGTGTCGGGTTCGGGGAGAACTCCGTTTGTTCTTGTATCGATAGAACGGTGTTGAAAAATGTCGTTAAACAGAGCTCGTTTCCTCGATCGTGAAATTCCTTTGTCTGTTATCGTACGTGACCCACCGCGGTCTCGATTACGATAATTTCCTCGGTGCAACAATTTTTTACTTTTTAATTCACTCGATGCAACCGGTTTTTCGGTTCGAATCGGCGAAAGAGAAGAACACAGGAAATCGCACGATGACGTCAGATTGCGGAAAGAAATAGCTAGATTCGAAAAATGAAACAAAACGGTGTATCGTTAACGAAGAGGTGTACCGAGAAAATTTGTACTTTTAATTCTAGAAAGGTCTCGAGCGGAAAGTTTCGATGTTTCACCGTTCCGAAATAGGAGAATCTTTAAACGCAAATACGCGCGGTCTCGTTACATTTCGAGGAACTTGGGGAAGCAAATTCTGGGTCGGGCCGCGTTTTCGCCGACGAAACTCCGACCATAATTCCATCGACCGTTCGTCAAACGCAAACAGCGACACCGTTCACGGATCCCCCAGCATCGATTGCAATCACGTCGCTAACCGAAACGACTTGCGTCCCAGCGTGTGCCCGGTACTGGCTGCCCATCGTTTCTCTCCATAAGCCTGGAGCACGGTTCGCAATAAAATGACGGTTTAACGACCGCGACAGTTCCTGCAAAATTCTCCCTGCCCGGTACAGGTCGTTTCAACGGGAGTCTCCGAAAAAACGAACGCCCTTCTAAATTCCAATCGTTTGTTCACCTTGCTCTATCAACCGACCCGACGATCCGAGGAGGACGGGGGTGGGAGAAAAAAAAAACTACACGTGCGAGCTCTCGCGAGGGAAAAGTTCCCGGCTTCGACATCTCGAAATCGCGAATTGCGTAAAAATCACGGCGTTACGGTCCGCTTTGAGAGTGAACGAAACTGGGAACAACAGAGAGGGAAACAAGCATGGAAAATACGGGTGAGCAAAAAAGTCGACGAAACAAAAACCCAACACGGCTGTCTCATCGTTCGAGTTAATAACGGTGTTCATCGACGATATACTTCGACCGGGTTGGACTTCCTCCTATAAACATCGGGCGTAGTTTCCAATAACAGGGCGCGCAGTGCTGCCCTTTTTTCGAGCGTTTCCTGGGAGTGCCGGCGCAGAAACACCGTGCAAAACAGTCGGGAAATGTCGCGTGCAATTCGACGCGCCGGTGAAAAAGCTCGTCCCCGACTATATTTGCGAAGCGCGTTTCCGTGTGCTTTTACGGTGATCAGTCCTGGCTTTCGCGGCCCTCCGCCCCCCAGCCGGAACACCACCGAACGTCCCTCCCCGCGCGCGGATGGGAGCGTAGCATTAAACGCAGATGGCGTCAGTTTTACGCGGCGAGCGTACAATTCAACGAGCAGCGTGGGAGTGAACACAGTGGGGGTGGTGACTGGCGGCGGCAGTGGCGGTAGTGGCGGCGGTTGCTATCGAAGGAAGAGACTCGGTCCTCTTTCCCTTCCGTCCAACGGTGCCGCGGAACCCCATAGCCGATTCCACGAAAGTGCCCAACGAACTCGAATTATCGTTCGAGCGAGAGATTTTTGTCTGCGCCGGAAGGGACCCTCGCCCCCTCGCATCCGTGCGAGAAGAGAGGGTAAACTTTACCAAAAGCCGGGAGAGACACGTATCGAGGTGTAATAAAAATTCACGTTGCGTCTGACTACGGCCGTGGCCCCCCTTGTATTAACCACCGCTAGCTGCCTCGAGCGTTTTTCGCGGCGCGGCGAGTCGAGAGCGCGCGTGGTCGGTGAATAAAGCGTGTATCTAGCTCCGAGCAACGACACCGCCCCGGTTTAATTTTATTAGTCGGTTCGAGGACTCCGGTCTCTCGGTTACACGGACCCTGCGCCGAGACGCTCGCGCTCGATCCGCGCGGTCTAATTTTCGGATCGCCATCGATCGCTCCCCGTACGATTCCCGAGAGACGGCGTGTACAGCTCGACGATCTCGAGACGGTCCCTACGGTGGGGAGAACTCCGGCCACGCCCACTCCCCCCCACCAGGTGTCCTCGCAGAGTCGATTCTCTCGTTAGCGGCGTATCTTCGGGAACGGTGTTCGTTTCAAATTAACGGTATATCGTTGACGGTGTCACGAATCTGAACACGGGGATGCAATAAACGCGAAAGTCGTCTTTGCTCGTAATCGCGTCTCTTTCAACCCCCGAAGATCGAAGAACATTTCTTTTCTTTACAAAATTCCATTTTTCACACCGTCGGTAAGCAGTGTTTTTATTGCTTTTAATTAAAAAAAGTAACCGTGCGAGAGTCTACGCGGCCGAGGATTACGCTGATGTAACGAATTACCCTACGAATATATTCGGTAGAACCGTGGTCGATACCACCGGCAACGCTCGACTCGTTTCTTCGAGGATTTGTTCGAAATTATCGAGCCATACTTCGTTCCGCGGCTTGTCCTGTTTTCTTGTCTACGCGGAGCGCTGGCTTAAGGAGTAAGTAGCAGCAGTCTGTCTTCGATTTCGTCGTTCGACGTTAAGACGTGAATATTTATCGGGAATCCGGATCGTCGTTCCGGTGTAATTGAAACACGATTCCTCCATTTGTACCCAACCGCCGGTGTTCACGGATCCAAGGGTCGGCCCTCTTTCCCGCGAGTCGAGTTCACGCGGTCTACTTGGATTATCAACGAAGCGGGATTCTTTCGTCAGCTGCGACGCGACGAAAGGAGAATCGACTCGATCGAAGGACCGAGAACACGCGCCATCGCTCGTTGCGTACGCTCGAAAATTACGCGTACCGTGGCACGTTGCGAGACACAAGGTGTTTCGCGTTAAACGAAGCGAACCTTGCGCCAGGATCGCGCTACGATACGCTTTGGTGCTCCGTTTTGAGCTAATTGGATGTAATTGTTACCTTCCGTCTTTGTAACGCGACTCTTTCCAGCGAAGAAAATTGTGCGTCGAATTTCCTAATTTTCTCAAAGGTGTTCGAAGGTTTGTACTCGTTGCGCGAGAGTGACGCACTTCACTCCGGGTATCGCGAGAAGAAAAAATTCCCGAGTGTACACGGAAAACCTAAATGCGTTGGGAAACTTTGATCGTGTTGAACGAAATGTAAAAAAAAAAACAAACCTATTGCTCTTTCCATTTCGAAGCAGCGAAATATCCGTTCGAGTGACACAAAGTGATCTCGAACGCCCGAGAAGATTGTTCTCCTCGTTAATGGTGGAAAAAAAAACGACGGCCTTTCGCCGTTTCTCAATTATTTCGATGTCTGGCACCGAGACACCCCGTACATCGAGGGCAACTCAACGCGTCGCGACGTTCTCCCCCGCGTCCGCGTAAACGACCTTAACGCATTAATCGCGAGAGAAAAAGAAAAAAAGGAAGAAAGAGAAAAGAAGTTAACGAGCGACCGTTGTTTGTAACTTCCCGGCGCGATCGTTACAGATTTACGTATCGCGGGAGAGGGAGGGCGTCGTCGGGCGAAAAGTTTCCGCATCGACGGAAACGTTATCGCCGCCTCGTTATTATCAAACACGATTCAACCGTTATACCTTTCAGCCGGGCTCGCTTGTACGCGCCCGGCCGTCCGAATTTTATAACGTATTAAAAGCACCGATAATGTACGCGCATAATTACTTGATACAATATACATAATACCATCACTTTAATAGCCCCGGTATCACCTGCACCGGGCTCGATGCGACGGGAATCACGCAACCGTTAACAACCGTGAAACTGTGTACGAGCTTAATGGCAACTTGTCGCGGAAACAAACTTCAAACTTCGATCGATTCGCGCGGAACAAGCTGCGACGCTAAACGTTCTCGCAGGGTCGTTTCCCGTGCCCGGGTAGCGTCCGAACGAAATTTTTTTCTCTCGCGAATAAAATTGTCCGCTTCGTTGTCGTATCACCTTCGCGCGATTCGTCGTTGATTTATCGTTGCGCTCGACGGGCGATCGTTCGCGCGTGCGCGTTACCCGTTCACGTGCGCGCAGAGTTACCCACGTGTAATAGATACCGAGCGCGCGACGCAAACCGGTACAGCCGGCGACGGTGTAACGTGCATTGGGCGTTTCGCGGACCGTGTTGTCTTAATGCGTTTAATACGAACGACGAAGTTCAACGTCTTCGAATTACACACCGAGTACGGTGTGTATCCCTTCCCCGAGGCGTTTTCGCGTTCCCTTTTCGACGTCATCGGTCGTTATTACGACGCGACCATAAATCTTCCTTCGATAGGAGCCGCGCCGATACCGAGAATCCACCGCGAGTTCTTTGCGACAACGCGAGACCGTCGAGGATTCCCCCCCGCGGTCGATATTTCTTCGCGGCGTTCGAGAAACGTCGTAACGTTCGCCTGGACCGATTCCCCGTGTCGTCGTTCGTCGCTTCTTTCGTTTCCTGTCGCGTCTCGATCCGGATCTCCCCGAAGACCGGGGGCTCGCGGCACTCGTGTTTCTTCGCGCTCGCTCCCTCGCTCGACCAGTACCAGCCGGCGCGGTTGACGCGAACGAGGGAACACGTAGAGAGAAAGGGAGACTACAACGAGACCGGGCTAAGAGCATCCTAATCGCGTCTTAATCCAGTGCGGGACACACGAGACTAACCCGTGATCCATGGGTCCTGCGTCTCGAAGGGACAGCAGTTCGGTATCGGGGTAGGGCCACGCCTACTCCATCTGCAACGAGCGAGGCCCTGCGCTTGATCCCTCGCACGTAAAACTAAGTCTCGGAATAATTCAATAACAACATTAGCAAAGGAAACGCCCCTTTTCTCCCTTCGTACGTGTGTTTCCCTCGCGCTATAAGCCAACGCCGTGACTGACTCGTGTCCCGCTCGAGCCGAATTACCGAGCCGTGGATACCCACACGCCCCACCGTGGTGTACTCGCGCGTTCCCCCGAGATGGATTCGATGCTAATACCGGCCGACTAATTGCACGCTGCTAAGAATCAACGAGAACACGACGCGACGGCGCGCAGCGAGACGGTGACGGCTCGCGTCAGCCGAATACCATCCTTCAAAGGGGGATCGGTGATCCGTACGAGACGGGCCGATCCGTTTTCCCCGGTTCCTTTTCCCGAACGAAAAGGCTCGAGTCGTACAGGAAATAACGACCGATGATTCGACGGGACGCAACGCGGATTATTTTCTCATCCACGATTCGCAGTTTTTCACGCGTTCGACGAGCTGCTCGATAAAATTGCGAGGAATGGTTTTAGCTTTATCAACGGAATCGTCTTCTTCGGTAGACTGTTTTACCGGTGAGTAACGGTCGACGTTTAAAGAAACTGCGAGCGCGAGTGTAACGCACATCGGTCGGCTGCGACGTAACGTTACCGTCTTTTAAATAGGTATAGGTTATATTTAGACGAGCAGAAATACAACGATTTATGCGTCGGCGCGTTTAAAAAAGTGAAGGGCGCGGTAATCTCTCCCCTCGAACGTCCTACGTGTCTCCTGTCGAATAAAGGGGCCCCTTCGGAGAACCCTACGAAATCCGGTCAGAGTTTCGTCACCGTTCCCGATAGTCACCGGGTGGAAAAGGAGCTTGTTTATACGAGATAAAATAAACGAACGATCGTAAAATACGATCGCGTGAAAATCGAAGCAGCTCCGTGCAGGGACCAACGATGAAATCGTCGCGGGAGAATCGCGAACGAGCTCGAAAATTCTTATCGGTCGGTTCGACGCTCGAGGCTCCCGAAATCACGGAACCCGAAGAGCTAACGAGCTTCCGAACTGTTCGTCCAGCGCGTCCACCCTTAACGGCTCGGGTACGGAGAGACGATAAGAAAACTCGCCCTCGATCACCGATCGGTGAATTTCTCTCCATCGAGTGGAAGTACAGCTCGCGCGTAGCTTAGAAGCGCATATCCCCCACCACCCACCCCTCCCCCCTGTATTGTACGAGACGCGAGTAAATAGATGCATATCGTGAAATATGAGTCCGAGGAAGCGGAGCAATTGCATATCGCAGCATTCCAACCGGCGGCACGTAAGTAAACTGTCAGCCCTCGCAAAGCACAATAAATCTATGAAATGTCGGTAACCTGAATTTTCACAATAATGCGCCTCGAGCCGCTCGCCGGGGATGTATAAGGAACGGTGCAGCCGGATGCATTTCGTCGTATCGGGAGATCCGCTGGTGCATCGCTCGCATAAAAGTTCGTCAAATTACATATCGGCGTACCGAGCCCTTAAGACCATCGATCGACGTCGATATTACTCCGATGCGTGTGCATCGCGCGCGCCTTAATAAAGTGCCTCTTTGCGAGCGTCCCGACGCGCTCGCGAGCAACCCCTTCCCCCTACGGTTCGTGCCCCGCTTTCGTCCGTACCGCGTATTCTGCGCGAATACTCGCTTCGAAGCAGCCAACGTCACGAACGAAATAATCTCGAGAAAAGAATCAATCGATAGTTCCATCGATCCTCGATGTTGACTTGAACTCGTAATATCGGCGATATTGAACTCGTAACATTGGCGTTATAATACGCTAAGTTGAATCAACCCTTTGATGGCGCTCTTGTTAGGTGACCAAGGGGAAAGGAAAGGAAAGAGCGTTTCATCGACATATCGGAAAGATCGTAAGGACAGAGTACCCTAAATCGTATCTGATAATTTATAAGTTACAAAGAAGTGCAAAAGTAATCAGTACCCGAATTCACGTATGCATCTTTCGTCGGAAGGTATACCCTCTTCTTGCGCGTTTCACGTTGCACGGACTGCGAGATAATTAGCATCGAAAATGGATCCGAAAGTGTTATATTTTGTCGTACGCATTCGTCTCTTTGAGAAATTTTATCGCGCCTCTTGTACGGTTCTGGGCTGTCGAGGAGGTGTCTGGTTTTATGCCGCGTTTCCGACTCCGTGGTTCAATTTCTCTGCACCCGTAGAGTAATTAACTGTGAGAATTTTCGTGCACCAAGATCTCGTTCGATTCTCTTAATTAGACGTTCGTGTATTTTTCTTTTCTATTAATATCGCAGTCAGAGTCGATACCAGTCCCGTATCGCGTTACCTATTTTTGTTTCTTTTATCGCGGTCCAGATTCGGTCCCATTCTTTTTTTCTTTTTTTTTTTTACAGTTTCTTTTACATAGTTTACGAGGTCGTGGTGTGGGATTGGATTCGTTCGACCGGTGGTAGAGTCGTTGCTTTTTTCGCTGCAACATCTGCGTCTTGGTTGTCCGTTGTTCCTTGGCGCGAAGGTTTACGTCCCTGTTATTATCCCTTAGTTCTGTATACGTCTCTTGTATTTCTGTTACGACCTCACGACTGTTTTTATTGTTCGAGGTTGTAGGACTTTTATCTCCAGCTCGTGGAATTCGTGCAAACGGCAAGATTTTGGGGATCGTCGGTACCGGTGTGTACCGAGACATCAATTATTACGTGCACTTTGGCGGTAAAAATTGACGTCGGTTCGGAGAGACCATGTTTTATCGTTTCATTGTCAGCGACGATGCCGTCCGCTTGATTCGGATTTCGAAGCGACGGTGTAAATTTGGTTACAGCGAGAGTGGTTGTTTTTTAGTTCTAGGAATTTGCTTTCACGCGTCCATTCTGTTTTTCTGATTTTTCGAACGATCGACTGCGACACTCTCACATTTTACGGAATATAAACGAACGTATTTGTTCTTTAACGCGCTTCTAGAACCGTATCGTTCGTACGGTGAAGTTCGGTTAGAAACTATATCGACATAATTTCCCGATAATTTCCCGAAAAATGTACATTTTAAAGTACCGTTCTATTCTACGGTAATCGACACCCGAAAACTTTCCAATCGTTACTTAGAATAGTAATAGCGGGTTCCGCCATTTGTAGGGACGATACTGTACGGTCCGTATCGATTAGGAAGGTCTCAATGATCCAAACGACCGTGGTTTCCACGCGGAACGAACGTCACTGTCGGAGGTTTTTAAATTTTCTAACAGAGGTTGCGAGTGAAACAATCCTCGAACACGCAGAGGGTCGTCGGGTCGTCGGATTCCACGTGAAATTCGATGGTCTTAATTGAAAACGCGACGAACGGGAGCCACGGGTCCGCGGTAGACCCCTCCTAAGAGAAATCATTTGTACCCATTAGTCTTTCTCAGGCTGGGTAGGCGGCTGGCGGAAACCAAAAGCGTACAGCGCTAACAAGAAATTGCGCAATCGCGCCGTTCATCTCCGGCTCACTTTTGATCTGCGCCGGTTTTTGTCTCGTAAATAGCTACTCCAGACAGTGTACACGCAGCCGAACACATGGCCGGACACGACCACCAGAAAGACTCGTCCTGGGCGGTATCCACTTGGGAGCATCTGGTTCTGCAGTGACGATAGCCTCGTTAGTCGCGCCACTCTCGCTCTCTCTTGTAATCTTATTACCGACTCGTAAGCTGGCTCGTTCGGAGACCAACGCTTCCAATTTTTATTCCAATGCTCCGCTTTGTCGTTCGAGCCAGAACCCCGACGACTTGCTCGTTCGAACCGAGACCTCGCGCGTCTCTGGCTCCTCTCGAGAAATTCTTTCCTACCTCCTTCCTCGCGTCGACGGTTTTCGTTTCATTTTACGCGTTCGAAAAATTTTCGATTCGTTCAAAAAGATTTCGATCGGCTTGGAAACGCCCCTCGTTTCGTAGGGTCGTTCTTTCGAAGAGTGTCTGGAAAGTGCGTTGATCGGTACGCGTTTAGGGAGAGACCGTAGCGTACGCAAATTGAGTTGGCCGCTCAAGGCCACTTAACCTCACCGCACGTTCGTACGTTCCGTGGCGCCATCTCTGATCCGTCGGCGCAAACCCGTGGCCACCGCGGTCTCTGTCCCTCGAACGCCAAGTCGCGTGGCGATAGCGTAAACGACAAGACGGTTTCCGACGTCGTTCGCAGACGCGGAAATAGCCTCGAGCGACGGCTATTACCCGAACCGAAAGCGACCCCGTACTTTCGCGCCACGTTCGAAAAACAAAGAGTGCTCGTCTCGCGCGAGACGAGACGAAAAAACGGAATCGTACGGTAGGGTGGGGGAGGGGTAAGTGTTTCGGTGACCTTGAGCGGAAAATTACTTTCGATCGAACGTCGATCGTCTCGTGGTGAATTTCTTTGTTCCCCTCGAAGTGAAAGTGACCGCGTATTTTGACAAACGGATGCCCCGAGCTACAAAGTCTTCAACGGATGTTGCGAATATAATTCCCCTCGAGGACGGAACGCCGGTGGAATGATCCTACGAACGAGTCACGTACGATGTCGATTAGAGACCGTGGAACAGTTTTTTGCAAACATTCTATCACTGTCCGAGGGACAAAGTATTTTAATGGCCGGTCGTTAGCATGCTAATAAACGGTGGCCTCGCATAATTCGCTCGCGGAACAGGCCGAAAGAATAGGAAGAAATATGACAAGAAGGCCGTAGTCGATGTTCGACGCCCGAGGCGATCCGAGACCGGTAAGGGTGGGGGCGATTAATTATCGCGGCCGGACTGTCACGGCCGATGAGAAATCATTAATTTCTTCTTGAAATTTTAACGCGCGGTTCGGCGCCGCTGCACTCCCGCTCCGCTCGGCTCGACTCGGGCCAACTGAAAACGACGTATATGCGTGCGCGACGGGGAAGCGCGAGATTCCACGGTGGATATTAGGTTGAGGTAATTACAGCCATTAGTTCGCGCATACATCAATTATCGATGACACGATGACACGAGTCTGCCGCTCGGAGGCATCCCTCACGTTGGGAATGCCTGGGCGCTCTCCAGGCACCGGGTATACATCATCCACGCGGAACCGCTTCCTCGCGTATCCTCCCGCTTAGTATTCTCCGCGGTAATGATTCGTCGGTTCTGTAAAGCGAGAAGACGACCAGATAATCACGAATACGGAGCATTTACGACAAAGCGACCAACGCATCGATGTTCCTCTATCGAAACGACGAACGATGAACGCGTACAAAGTGCGAACGAGTTTCGTCGAGACACGCGTTGCTATCGAAGCTGGAAAACGTCGAATGTTTCTTCTTTATTTTTTAAATAAAAATATCTATCCCTCTGTAGCTCGATTTAGTCCCACGTGGACGATCAACCGAGAGAAACGTCTCGATCTCGGTTACTCCCGTCCGGTCGGGTCAAAACGAATCCTAAACGAGCTCGACGTCAAACGAGACCCGAGAAATCAACCTTCTCTGTTTCATTGCAGCGTCACGGCTTTGATCGTCCACCACCACGAGAGAAAAAATTAAGTCGACGCTGTCTGTTTCTACCGAGCCGAAGATTACCCGAAACCGATGAAAAGCTCATTAGCCGAAGTCGGAATTAGAACGATGTTACCGAAGCACACCTAATGGCGGCTGGCCCCTCTTTTCTTTATCGAGTCATTAAGAACCAATTTCGGCGGCTCCTATTAATCACGTCAGGTTGGAGCACCGAGCCCCACGATGATATCTGTGACCGCGTTATTGGTCGATCCACGTCGCTCTCAAAAATACATTATTTCAGCCCGAACTCCGACAGCTCCGATTTAAATATCGCGCTTTACGGTCGACAGGTTTCGATCGGAGTCGGATGTTCAAACTTTGTTAATTATACCACCGGTCGAATAATCGTCCCTCTCTATGAAATCGTAATCGCGAACAAGTTCGAACGATCGCTCTTTCTCGTCGAAAAATTACGAAAATTATGTTAATAATCAACCACGCGCGAGTCAACGCTTGCCTCGATCCCGATTGAATAATTCTCGTATTTTTATTACGCGCGTTAACCACGCAACGTGTTCACCGTTTTCTATATTTAATATTCGGCCGGTGAACGCGTACCAATTACTCCTACCATAAATTGCTACGCACTACCCCTTTCACCTTGCTTTCTCCGCGCTCGAGTACTTGAATTTGTATATTTTTCATCTCGTTACGGCGAACGAACTCGTTATAAACTCCCGATCAATTTAAAAGAATAAACATCGTACGATTAAACTTTTTCACGGCATTAAAAATTCTCGTAGCAGACGCGGTCTCTCCGCGTTGCGTGCATTCTTCGTTTTAGATCCGGATCACACCTCACGGAGAAACGTAAGAGTGAAACTTCGATTCCAGGATATCGCTGTACAACCGGTCGTTAATTTACCTTGCACTGCAATTTACGGGCACGAAGACTACAATTATATTTATCCGAGGAAAAACAACTTTTCTAATCTATTTAACTTGTAATATATCCAAATATCGAAGTATATAGTATAGCTTAAATAAAGATAAAAGAAATAATTTAAACACCTTTTCTAATCCGATTAACCGGTGGTGTACCCAAGTGTAGTTACCCGTAACGTTTGCTCGAATAAAAATTCAAATTTTAGAGCAAAGGTAGAGGGCAGAAATGTAAATATCGATTATTAAATATTAAATCTATTTAACCTGTAATATATCTAAATATCGAAGTAGCTTAAATAAAGGTAAAAGAAATAATTTAAACACCTTTCTGTTCTGAAAATTCAATTCTCAGAGCAAAGATAGAGCGGAGAAATTTAAATATCGATTACTAACTATTAAAAGAACAGTCTCAACATTCTTCGCTCTCCGAGAAAAAAGAAAAGAAAATATGGCGCTCGTGTTCGTGCCGTTGCAGAAACTTCTCAACATCTCGAGACTCGTTTCTCCGGGCTCCCCCGATGCGCGCGACATCTACGTCTTTTTCTCGTATCCGGTCCCACGGAGTATAATGCAAACCGCGCGACCGATCGTCGCGGTCCCCGATCGAACCGGTTCCACGTTATTGAACCTATTTTCCTGTAATATAGACGAGCGAAAAAATGAACGTTAACGTTAAGTCGTGCGGGTATAATTGGCACTGGGGTTCGCTTTCCCAGTATTTATATCCCGGTCGCGACGGAATTACTTAGGCTCGCATGAACCGGTTCGATTTCCTGATAGTTAATGGACCGCCGGGCAATCGAACGAAGTAACCGCGCCGCGATACGACTAATTCCAACGTCTACACCGACCGTTGCAGCTGACATTTATCACGTTGTCCGCGCCGACCAACTGTACGAAATTAAACGTCTGTTGTTAACGTATAATCTCGTTGGTTGGCCTTTTACTCTCCCGCGACGAGCGCCGGCACGACCGCGCCTCGAATCGATCCCGCGTTAACCCTTTCCTACTCCTACTCCTCCTCACCCCCTCCCCTCCCCGACTTCTCATTTTTCCAGATAAAAAAACTGATTTTTCGCGCGCCGCCGCATCGAATCGTTTCGAATTTCCTCGCGTCGCGGTTCGAGTTCCCAGCGTGTACTAAAATTAACACGTTGCGACCGAACGATCGATAAAACACCGCGTGGAGATTTTTCGATTAATTTTCACCGATGCGTACGATAAACAATAACGTGGCATTAACGAAAGAAACTTATCGAAACTATTAAAATACAATTACCGCTTCTCCCGTATCGCTTGATCGGTACGATCTTGCAATACCAGATTCTACTCTTTTCGAGACACTTTTTTGCACAATTATTCTTTTCGAAAAGCTTCAAGAATTTATCGAAAATTCTATTTTTATTTATATCGAGGTTCGTGTAGTTTCTAAGAATTCTACTTTTATTTACATCGTATCGACCTTGCAAACGTCGCAGGACCCTTGTATTCTTTTGTGCACGTTAACATTCTTCGGTAAAGATTGTCACGAATATTGTTCCAAGTGTGTGCACTTAACTCTCCGTGTACTGTTCCGGAGTCACTGGCCTCTTCGTCTCGAGAGCCGATAACACGTACAGTGACGGAACTGTGCGTAGTTAGTCGCAAATGATCAAATTGATTCGGACGATGATCTATTACCGCTCGCGCATAAATCGCTGTCCATTCGGGGCATTAATTTTCGATAAAATCGTCTACTCGACACAGCCAATTTCCGTTGTACATAATAATTAACGGTGCCGTGTTTCCGTACGCGCAAAGAAACCGTTAATAGATCGTTTATCGTTTCGGACGAAAAGGTACCTATACGGACATCTATCGAGAATACGTCAAAACTCGTAGTCAGTATATCGATACGAGTAATAACTCGAGCGGAGAATTTCGAAACGCGATAATCGAAGAATTGAATGCACGTGATCGCAGAAGCGTGATTTTTTTATTTTTCGTTCGGTCCACGATACATTCTTCTCAATTTTAATTAATTTCTCGTAACAGAAAAATTTGAGGAATTTTTCAGGCCCTTTTGCTGCAATAGCGATACAAGTTAAAAAGACGCAACT
This sequence comes from Ptiloglossa arizonensis, assembly GCF_051014685.1. Lineage (NCBI taxonomy): Eukaryota > Metazoa > Arthropoda > Insecta > Hymenoptera > Colletidae > Ptiloglossa > Ptiloglossa arizonensis. Next base: position 19,507,742 of record NC_135050.1, read on the forward strand.
TGTAAACTTGAACTGTTTATCAACTTACATTATGATCGTAAATCGGTAGTTGCGGTCCTTTAAATTATGTCATTACGTCGTTGTGAAACATTTATAAATGGTATCGTTCGCATTTTCTTATTCACCTTCCTACACAAATTCAATCCGATGAATAATCGCGAGATTTGTTATTTTAATGCCTTACATCAAGTAAGACACGTACCTACCGAAAGGAAACATATCCTCTATTCTACCAACCCTTCGATTATCCTTTTACCTCCATTGGATCGAATAATCGGAAAACTGTATCCACTTATAGTAACGAGTGAAACAATTGTTTCCAATTTCGTTCAACTTTCGAGCACAATTGGAGGTTCAGGATTCAACACGGTGTACGAAAGATTTTCCTTGGACATCCTCGATAAAAATCCCCCAAATATTGTTGTTCTCTGTCCCTCGTTGTTGTTCTCGGTTGAGAGTCTCTCGGGGCAACGAAAAGCGTCTCGTGTTACACCGCGGGCAAGAGTTTCGGATCTTACGATCGAGGCATCTTGGCTCCCAGCGAGAGGACACTTCATCGTCGTGGTCGAGAAACCGTCGATAATTAGAAACGAGGCTATCGAACCTCGCCGCGCTACACGAACGCGTCCCAACGATACAGAACTGCCCTCCTGGGTGAATAAACCCATAGATATAAAGCATGGACATCCAGTCGAGCGAGCCATGCGATAAGATATAGGGAGACGCCGTACGAAGTCCCTTGGGACCAGTTGAGGTCTTAATTACTACCCTCTCGTGTTGGAATGCCGCGTTATCGTGCGGTTACTTTTGCTTGCCCGTGTACGTCCACGGGTTCGGACATTGAGTTACACTTTCCTTTCCGGTGGACCTTTCCAGCAAGCATCACCCGTTCGATAAACGTGTTAATTACACGTGACGTTCGAGAGTCCCGTGGAAGAAACGGACCCACTCGTGCCCGGTGTGCAGAGAGCTTCGAGACTCATCGATCGACGAAAAAGTTCACAGCCGGGTAAATTACGGAGCATACGAAAATATAAGTTTTCACATTTGCTGGGAATCCATGTTTCGAATTATCAACGAGTTGTCCGTCACGCCAGTTTCCCATATTTGATCCCTTGTCGGCCTAATGCTCTTTAATCGACTGGCCCGTGACAGTCACGGATCAGCTCGACGCTCGTCAACCAGCCTGTAACAATCACAGAGTTTTTACCGTACCGATTTTCTGGCACGGTGAGAGCGTTTAGATGGTCTCTTTCGTGTAGTCTTATGAGAAACAATCGTAAAAACTTTACGAGAATCGATAAGGAGCGCAACCCTGTCCGCCTGAACTCTCGCTCGGTGAAACACGATCTAGTGTTTATATCTAAGCTTAGACGCGAAACAAGAAAATATTTTACGAACGTTTGACAAATGTATTGTGGATTGTCTTTACACGGATTTTGCTAAAGAAGCATAATTCCTTTCATTCTTTGCAACTGAGAAACCTTATTTACCGCTTGAAATCACTTTTCCTTTACATCGGTATAACGTAATCGAACAATTTACGAAAAAAAGAAACGGGTGTGTCCTCGGCGTTTGTTCGAACCGTAGCGTAAATAGTAGAAAAATTCGATAATTTGCCGGTGTGATTGTTACTCCGCGGTATTACTAAACGTTGTTTCAAAATTTACGAGCAATTCTTGCGAGCCATTCGGAGAAACGTTGTAAATTTAAAGCGGCGGTCACCAGTGACCACCGTGGCGCTCGATGCGTTAACGATACCGATACACGTTATCGGTGTATCGAAAAGATGGGAGATTCCTTGAGTCAACGTTCCCCGAAGAGTTGAGTCGCGAACTGGGCAACGTTTCATCGATGTTCACGGTGTTCGTCGATTCCCGCGAAGAGACGAGAAAACGAAAAGGGCACGCTTGGCGAACAGTGTCGCGCAGGTAAGGTCCCTCGATGGCCTTGAGCGGCCAATCGAATTTCTTCCGACTCCGGTAATTACATCGAGTCGGATTATACCCGTTGCGAGTCATCGGCGGAGTTTCTTTAATTCACCGTTACCACGGTGAACGAAGCCTTCGGACAATCTACGTTCGTTTGTTCTTTCCCTTTTGTTCTGGATTCCCCACTTTGAAGTATCGATACGTAATTAAGAATGCCTTTGTCGCAGCCGGATTTAATCGAGCGTTTAAAATTTCAGAGAAAGGGACCCGGTTAACGTAGCCGGCGACACGATTCTCTCGAAACGTCGCCGTTTAAAGGCGTAGATATATATAAATATGTGCGTGTGTGTGTGTGTGTGTACGTGTACGTGTGTATACACGTAGCCGCTAGAACCGACTGCTAGAAATTTAACCGGCCGACCGAAGTTGTAACGTTACACGACAAAGTGATTAGTAAACTATGTATAGCGCGGGGGACAGCTTTGATCTCGAGTACGAAGCTTGTCAATGGCGAGCTTCGATAGACCGCAAGAGCAGCTATCTGGACATAATGCCATACGTATATTCGCCTCGATGTGCATCCATGCTGGAACACGTATTTTCAAGTTACATTCTCCCGTTATTGAAGCGCCGGTTAGCGTACGCAAGGTACACGATCCGTGAAACTCGAGAAGAACCAACGCACGTATTTCGTTTGTTAACCATTTCGTTCCCAACGCAGACTTCGGTCGAGGTCCCCTTGATCCGAGCGCCGACCATAATCGACATCCACGTAACGAATCTTCGACCGTAGCTTCGACTTTGCTCTCGGCTCGATCGTTTGCACGCTGTCTAGAAAATGTTTTTACACGAATTTCTCCCTACGTCTCTTAAAGAGTGCTCTCTCGACCGAGCGACAACGTGCATTCGAAACAGTCAAGCTCTGTAACGATAAAAGTCACGACACTGTGCGACAGTGTAGCAATCGCGAATTTAACCACGCAACACTGGGACGATTCTGTTTTTTTCTTTTTTTTTTTTTTTTCACTTTTTCGTATCAGAACTGTCGCGAGTTTTATCACTGCCACAGTCGGATAAGTTCGATTTTCCGACAACTTCATCGATTAAGACAACGACCGTTGTCTAACACGCGTCTACGTACAAATAGTAGCTGCGGTTAACGCCGCGTGAAAACGTATCTTTGAATCGATGTTTTTCACTCGAAAAAACACGTTAAGTCGAGTGCAAGCGAAAACAATTCGCGACATTGCACGAGTTCAAAGAGACCGGTACAGTTACAGATAATGTTAGAAATATTTGCGAAAATTTTTTCGAAGATGGAATCGAAAGGTTTACGGAAAGACGAGGGAAAGTTACCGGAAGCGATACATCGACGGTTAGAAATGAGTGCTCGCTGATTACTCGATCGGAAAATGAGTACCTACATGTGCTCGCTAATTTTTTAATCGAAAAACAAGTACAAGTGCTCGCTAATTTTTTAATCGAAAAACAAGTACAAGTGCTCGCTAATTTCTTAATCAAAAAATAGGTACAAGTGCTTGCTAATTTCATAATCGAAAAATAGGTACAATTGCTCGCTGATTTCTTAGATTTTAACGAAGTACAAGTATTCGCTAATTTCTTCATCGAAAAACAAGTACAAGTGCTCGCTAATTTCATAATCGAAAAACAAGTACAAGTGCTCGCTAATTTCATAATCGAAAAATAGTTACAAGCGCTCGCTAATTTCTTAATCGAAAAACAAGCACAAGTGCTCGCTAATTTCATAATCGAAAAATAGTTACAAGCGCTCGCTAATTTCTTAATCGAAAAACAAGCAAAATTTTCTACTATTCGAAATCGTGGTCGGAAGACGAAATTGCTCGTAGGATGGATGACCCAGTAGAGGCGCGTTTTGGTCCAGGTCGTGCACCACGACCGCGGTTCGGGCCGAACGGGTTAAGACGACCGATCGATGGAAGCTCACCGCCCGAACAGCGTCCGAAGCTTCCTCGTTTTCGTCGAGGACGAACAACTACGAGTCCGCGCGTGGATGTAGATCCGACAGGGTGGAATTAAAGCTTCGAGAGAGGATCCGTAACGTCGGTGGTGTCCACCGCTCGTCTCGGTGCTGATAAACGCGCACGATCTGGCATCGGTAATAGACAGTTTACATTCGGCAATTCTGGTGGCACGACGAAACGTTTACCAGCGGTAACCGATCGTTACATCGGCCGTCCGTTCCCCGATATCCAGAGACCACTCGTGAGTTACCGAATCCACACTCGGCCAACACGTAGCTACGAAAATTTACAGGCTAACGATCAAAGCCGCGCAAGAACCCCGGTATCGTCGCGTGTCGTCGGCCGATTGTTTGCGCAAACACACCCGGTTCTACCCCGTTTACATGAATAATCGCACCCGTGCAACCGGGGGCGTACATTATCGTCGACGGATCCCGCGAGCGAAAATATCGACGACGACGACGACGACGTCTCTCATCGACGAAGTCGCAACGAGAATCGGTCCTTCGACCACTCAAAGACGAACTTCTTGTCTCTTAACCGTGAGCACTCGCTAATATCTCGCCCGTGACTGTCGCGGTGTTTTACATATAAGAACTATGTCTTCCATTACCACGCTAAAATAAATTTTTTAATCGTGTTCGTAATTTTTATTAAAATAAAACGTTACGTACATATTTACATATCGTTCTTTCGTTTCTTTCGAAAAAAAAGAAACTTGCGTATCACATGATACTTTTCTTTTTACATCGGAATAACATAATTAAGTAATTTATGAAAAAAAAAAGAAGTAAATATTTTGCGGAGAAACTGGCAAGAGGTTAAGTCTCGTGTTTTTCGATTCGTCGAACGATTCAGCCTAGAGAAATGCCGCTAGGGTAACTCGAATAACGAGGAAAGTAGAAATATTCGATAGTTTATCGGTGTACGTAAATGGTTTCTTTACAGTAACGCCGAGGACAGTGCAATAAAGATGCATTTCTTCCCTATCGATGAAAAATACATCCACGGGAAAATTCGTCGAAAAATTCGCAATTTCCAGAGAACGACCATAGTCTCGAGGCTCCGGATAAACGTAACTGTTACATTATACAGTTAACTGACAATGGAACGAAACAAAGCGGAACCACCAGCGGGTCACGCGGCACCAGAGTTATCTTATATTCTCGCAGTACCCCCGTGACACGCCTGTGGTCACAGTCTGAATATATAGATGTACAAATGGCTCGGTGTAACCCGATTTTATAATATTTCGTCGAAAAATAGGTCTTTTTTTTTTTTTTTTACTACGCTGTACGTACTACGGACGATAAGTCCGAGAGAGAAGAATTAGAACAGGCGCGGCAGCGAATACGTTAAAGGGTCACGCGTCACTATGGCGAGGTGGACAATTTTTTTAAATTTTTTACCAGCAAACGGAAAGTCTTCGACAATATTTTCCATTCGGTTCCGCGTAGATATTCGAACGAATAACCGAGATACGAATTTTTATCGGGAGGCGTGCCCGTAAAGTGACCCCGCCGATCAAAGGCGGGAGCCCCCGTTGCTTTGAAAATTTTAACCTCAAAGGTGGACCATGTGTATTGTACGGTGTACGACAAACGCGCTTACAATATATCGTAGCAAATTAGGCGAGGATGAACTCTGCTTTTTAGCTCCCCAGGGATAGGGGTGATTTAAAGGGTTGCAGCGGAACTCTACGCCAGAATATCGTAGGACCTTTAGAGTTTGCCCAATTACGTCGAAATACGGGGCCCGTAACAAGAGGAGCCATTTTCTTATTTTTTAATCAGAGAGTACGGTTTCGAAATTTCATACTTTCTCTCCCGAACTCGAGTTAAAAATGAAAACGTCGTCCTTTTCCTCTATCGGGGAGACTTTCTTTTTTTTTTTTTCAGACAGATAAGAATGGAAAATTACGTATATTTTGAATTATTTTTCACGGGACGTGTTAAACCGTATCGAATTTAACCCCTTCGTCGAACTGTAAACGAACTCGTCGGGAGCGCAAAGTAAAGTTAGAAACGAGTTCGAAGATCAGTTCGAAAAACACGAAAGTGTAATTGTTGCTCCAATTGTGATCCGACTCGCTTCGTACGCAATTGTAACCGAACGATGCGATAACGTTTCATAAAAATATCCCATCCGACTCCGATCCGGATACGTACTTATCTCGGACACTTTTTCCTCGTACAGGTACAGTTCTTTATTTTTTCTTCGGCGCAAGTACGCGTTTTCTTGTTCGCTCGTCGCTCGTAAAAATTTAATCAGCGCGAGGACGTGTAACGTTTCGTTATCGTCTACGAGATTGCGCGTCGCGGCGCATACTATTTCGTAAAAAAGAAAAAAGGAAATCACGAACTTCGTCTTTCCTTTCGGCCCCGGCGCAGCGGTGTAACCCCTTAAGAAAATCGTGGCGTATTCCAGAAGCGAAGTTCCGCCGTTAGAAATATCGTGCGGGAATCGTCTGTCTCGCGACAGAGGACCGAAGTAAATCGGTTAAAACTTCGTCCTCCTTTGCCTCGCTTAATTGTGTTCCGGCTCTAGGCATGCATTATGTATTTCACTTTGTTGAAGACTTCGAGTGCCTCCGGAACTTTTGTCTTCCCCGGGCGGGAACTTCGCTATAGAGTTTCAATTGTAACGCACCACTTAAAATGAATTATCGATAACTTTCCCGAAAATCTCCTCGGGAGATATCCGACTCGATAGGAACGATCCAACTTTCCCCCAGAGGGGGGTGGCGGAGGTGGTGGTGGTGGTAGCTGTGGAACGAATAAAGGGAAGTCCGAGGTAAATCGAGACCACGATACTCGAAAGACATCGGGACGCACGGGCACCAGGTGTGTTGCAACGAGGTTTCGAATTCTTTCGAAGTCGTGTGTTCGATCGATCATCGAGAAGAATCTAGTCACGGTAAGACTTTGGAAAGGACTTTTTCCAAATTTTCCATCTTTGGTAGCAGAATCGTGGGTCAATCTCTGCAAGACTCCTCTCAGAATCTCGAACTTTCGAACGTTTTCGACAATCGCGAAACGAGATTTCGAATTCTTTCGAAGTCGATGTAGATACAGTCGTAAGATGAAATAGATTTTACGTACGATATTCGCGATATGTACTGTCCGTCTGCAAGAAAGATACCGACGAGTGTTCAGATCATGACCGGTAGCTGGTAGAGACGTAGACACTCGTTATTCTTCACGGCGAACAGTAATAGGTTGTTCGATAAGTTTCATCGTTCGATAAAACGTATGTATGTATATATTTATAAACGTTCGGAAGGATCATCGGCTTCGAGTAACACACAGAGACAACTGTCCGATGGATATCTTTGCTGTAATGTTTTCCAACCGAGACCAATCGCGGATACGAGTGTCTCGCTGCACGCGTTTCGAACGAGCCGCGATAAAGAAAAGAACGATGATCGTTGCTTCGAAGAACCGTTCGTATCGAGGTCTTTTCGAAAGATCGAGACACACGGTGCCATATTTGTGGGAGGAGAGAGAGGGTTCGTACTTTCTTCGAATTTTTGGTGGCTCACCGCCGCCTGATGGGGAAACCAGGGACACCGATGAAGCAGACGCGAGTAAAGGACCGTTTGGATTTCAGGTGAAAAGCCTTGGGTTGCACGTGCACGGGACCGATCCTGGTCCGTTTTAGGCGCAACCAGGCGCAAGTAAGGCACTTTGAAATGAGATGGGTTCGTTATTTTGATAGCCTCCTCGATGCTCGCTGGCGCATCCACAATCGTGCCTGCTTTAGGCACCGCGGAAACGGATTAAGCCAAGGTGCAATGAAGTTCCACGAAGTCGTCAAAAGTTTGCAGACTCCTTACAGGTATTCCGTAACGCTCGTTTGACGCTCGTAACGCGATCGATAATCGTGGTTACCGAAATAATGGGACGGAGAAAAAATCAACCGTCGAAATAGACGGAATCGGACGATCTTCGTGTTGATTTAACTCGCAAGAGGGTTTGCGATTACGTTGGTACATAGTTCGTTTCTTGGACCATTTCTTCGACGCGCCTCGAATATTCGGTAGCTACCGCTCACCATTCCTAAAGATACACCGAATTGGTTTATTCGTGTCTTGATAAATTACTTTTGCGAATTTCTTTATTTCCTTTGATGAATTACTTTCGTATTCCCTGCACGAGAAATGTTTTTTTTTTTGAATCAATAAACGGTATAAACTCGAAGAAAAATTAGTATTAAATGTACAGGGTTAAACGTGAGCGATAAAAGGATACACCAATGGGTGTTTACCATTCGTATAATAAAGAAAAACTAAATTTAAAATCGAAGTGGTTCTTCGAAAGTGTGTCCAATTGAATGCTTAGAGTTTTTAGACGGTTCGAATGAAACTCGAACGTTCGAAAAATACCGTGGCGTCTAAATTCGTGTTTGCGCCATTGAGCGAATATAAAAACCGCGCAAACTTTCTGGGACAAGTATAATACACGACGGAGAAACGACGATGGTTTGCGGAAGCAGAACTAAGGGCTGAACATGTTGGTACATATACCGGCCAGCGCTTCTCTTAGGCATCATCTCGAGCATGTAATGCATCTATGGTCCTATGAACCCAACCTCCTACCATAAGTACGTATCCTTCTCTTTTAGCTATAAACACGCCTGCTGTTTATGGACCTGTGAACAATTTGAAAAAGTTCTCTTACCGCTATCCCGTCCGATCGAGCCATTCTGAATGTTTTGGTTGCCCAACTACTCCAATACTTTTTTTTTTTATATCGATCCAATACCCGCGTGTAGCGAAGCGTTACATCTTCACGTTACGTCGATGGATCGTCCTTTATTTCGAAAATACTTCGATACATTTCGATAACGCAACCACGCAAAAGTGGTATATATACAGCTGAAATAAATTTCATTTTTCAGAGAACATCGATTCTTCATTATACGTTACGAAACGAATATTTTGAAATTTCGTACCAAAAGTGATTTAATTGTAAAAATAAATATGAAATACGGTATATTCAATTTCACTACTTTCTTTGATTATTATTGTATTTAATGAAAAACTTCTTACGTATATTCTGGAATCTACCTAGTCTGTTTAAAAAATAGAAATGATTGGAAACGTAGTTTTCTCTAAATTGAAATATCGTAGAAAATTTGATATTTTCGTAGGATAAAGTAAATCTATATGAATTAGTAGCGTAAAATTTTCAATTTAATTTCCATAAATTGTAACGATTATCAATTATAAATATGAAACTCGATGAGCAATGACTCGTTCCCAATGATATAAAGAATATTAAATAGTCATTTCGTGCAACTTTAATCCGAGTTTGTAAAGTCTTTAAAAACTTCGTAAAGTTTTCCAATTTTCCCAATTACCTAGTTAGGAAACGCATTTCAACTGACATTGCGTTAATCAAATTTAAAAATTTTTTAAACTGATTTTTATACAGAACTTTTATCAATGTTCTCTACTCTTAATGAGAATTTTTACAACGTCTTAGAGTTTGGTACATGGAATAAAAATATGTTTAAGAATACAAATGTACAATTCTTGAATAAAATAATAAATGGTTTTTGATAAAAAATTGCGTCATATTATTGACCATTTTACTGTATCTACTTATTACTAAATATCGCTTCTAAAACAAGGATTGTTCTAGAAATCAAATTAGAAATTTAACTGCATTCTTGACAAAGTACGTGCGAGACAATAACTTGTACTGTTACTATGCATTATATGCAGACAGGAGAATGCTAGTTTACATAAGCAGAACTAATTGCAAACAGTGAACTTAGTTTTGCAGCATCGTCCCTACGACCGCTACTAATAATCATCGTTTTAAACAAGTAATACAATTAACCGCACACTGATTAGCGTTCATCGAATTTTAAGACAAATAATTAACATTGAGCATAAACGATATAAAATGTCATTATCTTTCACCAACAATTATACAATCTGTAAACATAAAATAAATTGTCCAATTATAAAAACGTTACCAATTTTCCATCAGTTTTTTAAAAATTGACTTCTATTTCATTTTTCAAAACGATCTACTTCACAATTCATTCTCTTCTTTTAAATCTAACTCTCATATTAATTTATTATCAAACATCAATATAAAAGTTAGTTTATTTATTTATTAGTTATATTAATCAGTTAGAAATCTAATTAAATTTTTTCATATCTATTTGTGATTTCAAATAGATATACATATTTAGTAATGAATTCGTTAGATCGGTTATTGAAAATAGACGAGGGATGATGATCGGTAGTAGGAATATTGGATTAAATCTACAAACAGAAATAATATAAAATATTGTATTCAAAAAATTTTCTTATAAAAACTTGATGAAATTTTAACTAAATATCAAAGACGTTATTTAGCACAATAACATCGTTAAAAGTCTCGTGCAATTATGAAAGTGCAGACGCTACGTTCAGCACATTCTTATTTGCTTAGTAATCATTAGGCTGAATTCGCGTTAATGTTCGTATTTCCTACTCCAGACATTCACTTACTGAATTATACGAACTTGGATATTGCAGTTAATTAAACGTTGTAGTTTTTTAAAAATAAAAACAGATTTAAATATTAAAGTAACATGTACATGTATGTTAATTATTTAATAAAATGTTATCACACTATAATTTGAAATATATTAAAAGAAGTTTCTATTGTGCCGTATAATAAAATGATATAATGCATAATTAAACATCATATAATAAAAGTCAAAGACTAAATTTTTTGCAAATAAGCAACACAAACACGAGTATGTAATAAATATACTTAAACTTAGAATGATCCAAATGCTAAATATTAACATCAACTTATAATGAATATTTGCTTATTTTACATACATTGTAATAAATTATTACTAATAACATACACACATCCAGAAACTAATATAAAATACTATGAAATAAATAATGTTAACAGTCCCCACTTCCGTTATTTTTCTTTGTTTCGCCTTCATTATCCATTCCATACTCGTTTTGTTTTCCATTGTCGATCTTCAAAAATTTAGTATTCGTTATTATATCGCCACAAGATAAATCTTCATGCAATTCCTGCAAACCACTGTCTGCAACACTGTTTTCTGCGTCATCGTCAGTTTTCGAAATTTGTACAGGTTTTGACTTTTCAATTTTCGATGCACCTTCTATCGCTGATACCTGGGTTGCGTGAGGAATCTAAAAATAATTTTTATTTATTTGTGGTTCTATAATATTATACGCAAATATGTCGATACAATGGATCGTATGCATTTTAAAGAATATTGGTAAGAAAATTTAAGGCACTATGCATTACCTGAAGAATTATTTGCACAGGATCTCGTTTGTCTACATTTTGTAAAGAATTACCTTTTCTATCTTTTCTGCGATAGCCAATTCCGAAGTTCAATAAAGGCCCTAAGCCTAGGTTTATAGATGCACCAGTTAAACAGAATGGTATTACTATTATTACAATGCCAACACATGAAAAAAGCATTAACCTAATACTCCATCCATAAAGCCATGGAAGATCCTCTGAAAGATTACGGTAAATTTTTATACAGACGAAAATAGGAAATTATAATTACAAACACAGAAGTAATACACGCATGTATTTAATTTTTCTAGTTTCTAAATATCAATCATTATACAATTACCTGTAGCATTACTTATAAAATGAGAGATAATAGTTCCCATATGTGTAATTGGATGAAGGACAACACTAGTAATAAAATGAGATAGTGCATGTGCAGGTGTAACTTTTAATTTTGGATTAGACATTGTTACCTGATAATACTTTTCACAATCTTCGTTAGCTATAAAGAAATTTAATAAAATAAATACATTTTAAGGTATACTATACTCTAATACATCATACTTACAAGTTACGAACGAAACAAATTTATCCCACAGGTTCATTTTATCTGGATGACACGAAATTGGTATGTTTGCAAATTTCATTTGTTCTGCGAGAGCCTTAATTTCAGCTTCCTTTTTGAAACATGTCATGGAAGCTTAGTAACAAATTTCTATACTTTTGGGACATTAGTTACTAGCTAATGTTATTTACCTGTATAAGTTGCCACCAACACATAAAAAAGCTTATTACAAATAGAAATTGTATAATAATAAGCATAGGAAATCCATGACCCCATTTAATCATCCTAAATATCAGATAAGACACTAACATTGTAAACATAATTATAGCTCCATCTGGCTAAAACATTACAAAGAGAACATGTTTATTCATGCAGATTATAAACAAGGAAAATAATAAGATAAAATATATGTAAAGTTTATTACATGTCTTTGTATCATTTGAAGTACCATCTCAAACTTTTTAAGTAAAACATCAAAAAAGGAATGCATAACTCTAAACATGTGATTATGTAGAGGTTTCCTTATTCCGTTACTCATAATTTCATCAATTTTTCTTAAAGAAATTTTTTGATCATGAAAATTTTGTAATATTTCCATTTGTGAACGAGATACTTTGATTTCTAATGTTCCTTCTACTGATACATCATCCTCTACCTATTTTCAATAACCCAAATTGTAAACTTATTATTAAAAATGCAATTCACATAAATACATGTTAAATTTATTTAAATATCTGATTACTGTATCTAATATAATTCATTGTTATTACCACTATATTGATATTTGACAGTAACAAATTAATAAGACGCTTATAAAATATTGCTTCATGATCGTTACAACTATCTACTTGCTTAGCATTTATGTATTCCTTTTCAGTTTCATTATCTTCATCCACAGAACTGACTAATCTGAAAAAATAAATGCTTATATCACTTATAAATGATAATACTTTGTTATTTTAAAAAATTATCTATAGTACAAGATATCAAAAGTATAGAAATAAAATATTATATCTTTGGATCTTATCTAACTTATAAATGGTTTGAATGTCATATGTGTGTTATTAATTTAAAAATATATGAAACTACCCAAATAATAGTCTTTACAATTTTTTAAAAGTGTGGTACTATTATGATGTGCTGTTTGTTACTTTAATGTAAACTATTATATTTTATACAAACGTTTCTGCATTTGTTTCTTGAATCATCTTTTTGCTTTGCTTATCATAATAAAATGAATGTGGATCTACAAATGTTTCTGGATTTCTGTAAAAATAAAAATTTATTGATTATTTATTCATATGCAGTTGCCAAAATATTTTAATAATAAAAATCATCATTCGTTAAAAGACTTACGTTACATCTTCAAAATAGTTTTCATCTTCACAATGAACTATCAAAATAACAGTAAAAATATTGACAATCATACAAATTAATTCACACGAATACTTCATGATATTGCAATGAAAAACTTTAAACACAATGATCTAAACAGATTCGATTTGTGTACAAACTAAGAATATCGATGTTGTCATTTGCTTTGTAACCTTTCTCACACTTTCTACTACGCACTTTGAACAGATATACAACGAAAATGTTAATAAAATAAAATTCGCATTTTTTATTTGTATTTAATAAGTACAAATAGTTGAATTCAAACTGTGAAACGTAGTAATCAAAACGTGCAAAAGTTTCATCGATCACCTTTAGTGGTATTAAGTAGTAAACAACGCAAATAAACACATTACATAAATATTATTGACTAGTTGACAAACACATAGTATTATAATATAATAAAAAATTATACATTAGGGTGTGTAACTTGTCAAATTGATAATTTCCCGATTTAATCATTTAAATCACTTTAAAATTCTTTTAAAAGACTGTTTTTATATCCGTTTCCAATCTAGGTACTTTTGAACATTAATGTTGCATAACGTGAAATTTCAAAATAAAAGCGGTAACAAAATATTCATAAAAACGAGACAAATTATGTTTAACACAAGGTTGAATTTAATACTAAATAATATTAATATATAGTGTGTTTTAACTTTAAGAAAAATTCTACAAGGCTAATAGTGGGAGAACATGTTACAATAGTACCATAACATATAGTGAAGTGGTGGTGGGGAAGTCATAAGATTATTAGTTTTATTTCATTCCATTGATATAGGGTTAGGGTAATTAGATTCCTCTAGTAGAAAACTTTTAATAGGGTTTTCTTTTAATGATATGAACTTAAATTTATAATATTGCTTAAACGTAGAAGAAAATATGAATGAAGTTTAAAAAATCATTCACTCGCATTATTATTATAATGTAAAATATTAAGTACTAAAGTATTGATAAAAATTATATAAAGTTTAAATAAAAATTCGATATAGTGTTCACATTGTTTGCTGAATTTTCAATGACTTTCATTGCAAAAATGTTAAATAATGGCCTTTACTGCTAAAAAAAAAGAAGTTCAACACCGTTAAACAATGCTAACCATCTTCTTCTGCATACTTAAATTATTTTTTATTTTTCCACCTGTATAATATCCATTATCAGTATAAATGCCAACAATATTTCGAATTGGCATATTATGCTTTTGTATGGTATACTCAAAACTCTTGTACAAATTTTTGGATCAACCTCTGAATGGTCTATTTATACCATCTAGGTGTAGTTTCAGTGAATGTTTATATTTATTCCTAAACGTGATTGTTATTAACATTTACTCGTGTTTTGAATATTAATGTTGTAATATGCAACTTAGTTATGCATTATAAATAATTAATTAATCTACAAAAATTAATTTTGGTCGAGACTTGAAGTAAAAAATGATTACTGATTTGTTTCTTAAATAAGTAAAATTCCATACAGGTTCGCCTTTAAGTTTTGTCCATTCGTTCGTAGTTCCACTCTATCTCGCTTATTTTCTATGTAGTATTCTATTTACCACTCTCATCTGGCGACTCATTATCAGTTGTGAACAAAAATTAAAAAATTTGAAGAATCATGTATTGAACAGAAAGAATATTTAATAAATTTAGAATTTTTTTTTCTTAAAGACCCGTATATGTATGTATATTTTTTGCATTACTCAATAAAAGTATTATAAAAGATATAAACTAAACAAGCAAAATTTATCTTAAGAAACGTTTTACATTTCCATAAACTCTTGTGTAAATTTGAAGTCCCTGTCATGGAGCTTGAGACAACTGACTTGACTGCCCAACCCTCTTTGAATTGGACTTAGATACTTGAAACTGATATGTAAAATTTATAATTCATACATTTGATATTTATTCTTACTTATCTTACACTCATCCTATACTCTTCCTATACTTACACTCGCCTACATTATACAATTTATTTAATTATAGAAAAGAACTACAATATATATTAAATTCACTAGATAAATTAATATAAATTTTGTCTGCACTATTAATATAGAATTGTAATGTATTGATGATTGCCATTAGTAATATTTTTATTAGAAAATTGTACCAATTCTAATGAAACTCGACGAGGTAGAAACTTTTCTAACTAGAAATGCACAAACTGTATAAATTTTTGTATGTTTCGTAGACATAATTCTATACAATTTTTATTTTTTGAAATAAAAAATGAACTATTAAAATTTAACTTTTACTTTGAATTGCTAAAACAACTTTAAATTATTATAGTTCAAAAATTAATGAAGAATACTATTAGATAGACGAATCATTATTTTGTGATCTATTGTTAAACAAAATAACAGAAAATAATACAATTATTTTTCTGGATTATCTTCACTGAAATGTACACCAGGAGTAGTTGGCATATTTTCATAAATAAACATTTTTGGTATGTTTTCACCAAAATAAACTTTTGCATTTTGTGCTAGTGCTTTGTACTTCTCTAATTCCAAAAACTCTTTAGTAAGAAGTAGTAAATTTGCCTTTGCTTGCATTGTCATTTGATAATATTCAGCCTCAGTATGGACTTTTTGTCTCTCCAAATGTATTGCATTATCAATCACAACTATTTTTTGGAGGGCTTCCTTTTCCATAATATTCTGTGTGTATTGAATTTTTGAAACTTGTGCCTTCTTTTCTGCCTCGATAATGGCTTTTCTTCTGTCAATTTCTGCTTCCTTTTCTACTACTTTTTGATGTTGTATAGATATTAATAATTTTGTTTTCTCTGCTTCCCTATGTAAATATATATACACATGTAATCATTACCAATATTCTTAAGAATGAATAACAAATTGATATCAATTGTATTATTAGTTTAAATTCATACTCACATTAACTCATAATTTTTTCTTATAGTTTCTGGAATCTTAGGTTTAGTAACTCTAACAGCATGAATACTTAAGCCAAGTGCCAAATCATTTAAGTCTTTTTGTAAAGCAGTTTTCAAGTTTTCATCTATTTGATCAAATAAATCTATATATACTTCGTGCAATGTGTGCACAGAACAAAACTGATTCAACTCATGATGTATTTTATTAAATATTAAAGTTTGATCATAGTCTGCCGTAAAGTTTTTCACGATAGTATAAACTACATAATTAAAAACCTTGATTAGTACATAAAATAGTAACACTTCTTATTATACAAAGTGTTCCATTTTATGTGGGAAGATATTTATAAATTCACTTGATCTTATAATCTCAAATGGAAAAACAATACACTCTAATAATATCAAATTGCATTGTATCTACATAACATGTAAATAAAATTATTGTAACACAAAATATGCTACAACACATAAATAATATTTTCTTTATTTTAATCTTCCAAATTTACTTCTACCATACTTCTCACATACAATGGAGACACTGTATCATAGGTAAGATTATTACCACTATTTGCATCTAATATATTTACAACTTCTATACGATCAAAGTAGATCATCACACCACCGCTAGTACCACATGGTACATTTTTTACTTCATCCGTTTGCAATGTAACTTGTACTGAACGATATATCGTTAAAAAAGGTATCATCATGTGGAATCCAGGACTACTCATTTCAGGCAATAATGCCCCACCCTATATTATAAATGAATGTGCATACAATGGTATGGCTTACATAATGTGATATTGATAAATAAATACTTACCCTAAAGTAAACACCAACATGACCTTCTTCTATACGGTGTAAAGAGTAATTAGAAATTACTGCTACGCAGATAAAGAAGCACAATCCAATAATGTTTTTGTCGATCATGTTACTTATATGCTAAAATGAATAGAAACATTCCATCTATAATATCCAGGTTATGAGTCAATGAAATTAATATGTTTCTTTCGTTATATGCAACGTACATTTTTATTTACTTATAAGTGCTGTATTTCATCGATATTGTCTTGTAGGTGTCAACAATAATTTGCATAAGATTTACTTAATAAAGTAGTAATAATTTATTTACTTGATTTATTCGAATATATTATATAGGTTATGTTACAGAACTCTGTAAAGTCTGTAAAGTAAATAATATACTGCTTGTCGTCAAAAAATAAAAGTAGTATATTAGATGATAATAAATTAGCACGTATCGATCTTTAACAAAAAAAATTTCTGCAGTCCCGTATTTTCAAAATACATTGCTTATATTTTAACCGGTTATACTGCTCAAATAATGTAGTTGAGTAGTGACATATACTGTACAAGTAATGTATTGATTTCTATTACAAATTGATTATTTTCTAAAACCTGCAGGTTACATTCAGATAACAAATATTTTGTAAATTTTTATTTAATTTCATTAAATCCAAACAGAGTTTTGCATATATGTATAATTTTATATCATATTTTATAAAGGCGGGAAACTTGTAAGTCATTAAAACGAAACAATTTCAAACAGGAAAGGAATATTTTAAGTTGGAAAACAATTATACCAATGACTTTCAAGAACCCTAATTAGAATAGATCTGGAAATATCTCAAATTAAATATCAAAATTTTGATATTTGTACTGATTTGTATATCTATGCGTTAACATAATATGCAACTACATCATCTTGTACTTTATTGTGTAGTTTGAAATACTGCACAATAATCTAAAACCTTTTTTTCAAGTATACGTATAAATATTCCTTTTTAAGAACGAAATAAAAAAAGTACAGCGGAAAGAAAGGTTTACTTATGTATCGATGAAAATAAGGACAACTTTTTGCATGCATAAGTACTTCAGTTTTTAACATTTATGTATTCGTGTTTGGCTTATTCTTTTGCGATTTCCTTTTATTGTAGGTACGTGTATTTTCGGTCGCGGTAATAGTTTTAACGTCGGCTATATTTTGATTCAGCGCTTTTAATTCATGTAGAGCTCGTTTAGCCAATTTTCCCTCTGGCGTGTCTGATGGCTCTAAAAGGAGCATTGTTAAGGACTTCTTCAAGAGACTTCCAGCTTCTTCCAGGCGCGAAGCTAGTTCCGCCGAAGAAATTTCACGTGCGGCGTATGCTCGGTTAGCTAACAATATCAACGGCAAGTGCATTTCATACAACATTATTCCTGAAAATTTGTAATCGTCAATGTTTGCAATATTATTATTCCTTCTTATAGAAATTTCCCCAATTATTATAAAAACGACCAGGGAAGAAGTACGAATACTTTAAAATTGGATTTTATAATCAATTTTAAATAAACAATGCAACTAATATTGTTGCATTTATGTGAAATATGTTCATTATTTTTTAATTCAAATGTTAAGACACTCGTACCTCAATAAACATTAGGAATAAAACTTATGTTGCGTAATACTTTTCGTTCGAAAATTTGCTTCATTATCCAACGGCAAAGTATTTGTATTTCCTTTTAGTTTTGCCTTTATATCAAATGGTTTTATATTAAATTTCAATACGCTTACAGAATACGAAATTACCTTTTAGCCGAGATATGCCTGGCTCAACTACTTCTAACACGTTGCACATCTCTTTGCATATGTCTAACATCCTTTGCATAACTTTCTTTTGTGGATTTGGTGATGCCATCTCTTTTCGGTATGCGGCCAATAATTTCTGCTTTAAGGCCAACATTAAAAAATGATTCGAATGCAGAGATCGTAACAGCTTCGTTGTCAATGTTTCTAGACCCTTGGAAATGATTATTAAAGAGCGTAAAATTTACAAATTTAACAAACAAATCTAAAATTTTTGATAATGATAAAGGACAAACTTTGATATCACTATCATCCGTATTATCGATCAGCGTCCTGGTTATGTCCAAAGTAGCTCGTACAAGACGTCCTCCGATGCTTCTTCTGCACTTATCACATTGCCACTTTACACCCCTTCCATATGGATTTATCGTTAAAGGATTTTGCACTCCTACGAAACCTTCCCTACACCTGGGACACAAAATGCTGCTCATGTGCGATCCCATTTCGTAAGGATCACTACATAATAAGCACACACATTCAAAGTACTTTCCTCCTCGCAAATGCTCCCTCCTACCTGATGTCCCCTGGTAATGAAATTACTCATTAAATTAATCATTAATACAATAGTTAATGCTTCTTTAAGAATTTTCCGATGATAGTGCCACGAAGGATATCTTTCAATTTTTCAATTTAACTTTTAATTTTTCAAACTCGATGGTAAATTATATTTGAAGTCCCGTTTGAAATTTAAATATTATACGGATATTAACGAACCAAAAGTGACGATGTGTAGTTAAAGAAAATAGAGTCGCCTTCTTTGATCGGTAAACTGGCGTACACCGTAAGCTGAAAGTTGTCATCCACGGTAAGATGAGTGTTTCCTCTGCAATCGTGAGCCATAAGGGAGGCCTCCGTATATAAACCACGCAAAAGAAGACCATCCAGACCTCCCGGGGATCTCAGTTCGAAAGTATTAACGTCTAAAATTCCGCACAGCTGTTGCAAAAAGTCTGTAGACGCGTCGACTTCGGGTATTAAACGAAGCACTCTTATGATCTGTTCTTGCAATGTCGTAGAATTATTATTGAAAATGAATTAGTTGCTCGTGTTAGATAGCGATTAACATACATTTATAACATTTTCTTCTCTGTCCTTCCAAACGGACGTGTTTCTCCTTTTATCCATATGAGCTTCCATAGATTCAACTTGTTTCCATAATTCCCGATCCTTTTGTTTCAACAGCCATAATCTTAGAGGCAATAACACGCCAATGATGTCCATTGTGTTATTGGTCAATAGATCTTTATTATTTTTAAATATTTCGCACTCGTCGGGTGTATGATGCTTCAGTTGTTTCTAAAAAGGTCGGGAATTATTAATAATACTTACTCGTCGTTAACAATCGATATTGAGCGCTAAAACGGATGTATTGAAGAATAAAAATTCTAACTAAAATTTGAAACGTCTATTGAGAAGAAAAGAATAACACATGTACAAAATACAATAATATGTAATATAGTAATATAAACATATACGTGCAGGGTGGGGTATCTAACATTACAACTCTACCTACATATTCTTTTGTATAAAATTAGTATAATTTTACGTTTGTTTAAAGTAGAATTTAGAAGTGGGAAGTAAAATATATTGCGCGATTCAATCTTTAATTATTTACCTCGCAGACCGTGCTGCATAAAGGTGCAACATTGCATTTGGAGCAAGTGTATTGCGTACCCTTTTTAATTTTCGGTAATAAACGTAAACAAGCGAAGCACACGTAATCTTTACTGGTTGTCATTGGTCCGACGGCAACCGGTTTTTCTCGAAGTATTACTTCACCGGCTGCTAGATTTTTTGCTGCTTGTAGATACCTTGTAAAAACAATACAGTATGTAATAGATTTCATAACGCGATACACATATTATTGTATGTAATAGATATTATAACGCGACACACATATAAAGTATTAGATTTCTATTCTTCTGTTCGCGAATGTATCGTATTTGTACATATGTATTTCATCTGGAGATTTATTCGTATTACACGTGCGTCGAATGAAATTGCAAACATGCATTTTCAACTTAAAGATATCAGGTCAAAGGTAAAAATAAACTTCTTTTATAATAAATGTATAAAATGAAATAAATATCCATCGTAAGTGGAAAAAAAAAACAATTACGCATATACCTTTATACCGATCGAATATCTATAACGTTATTATTTATTACAGCTGATACCGATGTGTGTATATTATTTCTAATTGGAGAGTTACCGAGTTGTATGATATTTCGTGTTTATACCTGCCAAATTTTTCTGAGCGAGCAACTTTATATTTTAACGTGGAAGCCGCACTACTTTTTGCCTTTTTCTCCATCATACCTAACGACGATTCGTCTATTAATTTTTTTAAATAAAATCCACCGGTTTCATGTAAATCGGAACAATACTCAGACTCGTGAAAGTCGCGGTGTCTTGCGCATTTCTTACGGTTTGTAACTGACACCGAAATACAGGAAGTTGGAGCAGGAGCCGTCTCTCTTTGGTACACTCTCGATACGCTATATTATTAGAAGTCAGTGTAACACGCACTTGCCAATGCTCGTGACAAAACAATGCGTAGATATTACGATCGGAAAATGCAGCGATTAGCGATTATTAACTTTCTTATTAGTTTCGTTTTTTTTTTTTAACAAACTGTGCATACAATTTCAACCATAACGAACTTGAACAAATGTGAACAGTCAGAGATAAAATGTTTACGAAAACATTTTGAAATGTTCTCATTTTGAAATTTTATACTAGAGCTGAAATTATAGTTTATCTACCTGTGAACATTTCGGTGGTCAGAAGTCACATTTTTAGAAATTTATCGGTAACTATAAATTTTTGATTTCATAGAGCTTGATACTTTTCTATTTAGCAAGACTAGAGGAGCATTCGATACCCTTACGAATTTCCAAATTCCATTGAAAAAGAATGGAAAACATTTGTCTTAATAAACAAATAAGATAATAAAAACTAATTATAACTTTCGTTTGAGATATTGTCTTATCAAATAAACAGTTTATGAATAATTTAAGACCCTCGAGTTACGTGGTTTGTCCGTTTATTTATTAACAATTCATACAAATATTAATATATTTACAATAAATACTCAGAAATTATTAATCGATTCCTCGAGCTGAGTTAACGATTCACGTGCAACGAGACCTATTTGACCCTCGGGCGTATCCGGTGGTTCCAAGCATAAAATCGTCGCTGACTCTTTCAAAATTTCAGCAGCTTCTATCATTTTCGATTGTAATGCAGCTTCATCTATTACTCCGTAATTCCATTGCGTCTTAGCGATATAAAGCAAAGGTGCATGGAGCTCGTACAATGTCATTCCTTCCACAACAGGAAAAAAATTTCATTTTGTATTTCATAAATATTTATGATTCTATTATAAGTACAAATAGAGAATAATTTAATAAATGCTTTTAAGAATACAAATCATATTAACATTAACAAATAATAAAAATTGAAGAGAATCATAAAATAATCTTTACCTCTTACACGAGAATAACCTGGTTCTATAACATCCAATACTTGAAGCAGTAACTTGCACATATCGATTTTATGCTCTAATACAACGTCGGGCAGATCATCTAAGAGATATTCATCGACACGGCCGTACAATTGTGTTAACGAATGCCTAAAAAGAAATTTGAAAAATTACATCCAACCTCATTTTATAATCCTTGTATTATAAATTTGTCGAAGCGTGTAGGGCTGTAATCAAAATTTTATCAATTCATTCAAATCGTACTCAATTACATCCAAGAATTAACTGATAGGTGTTCCTCATTGAAAATGCCAAGAGAAGTTTGCTCACACATACTTGCATAACGATTTATTATTTTAATAATGTTTAATATAATATACCTCAACATGGTATTGAAAGCATGACGGGGATGCAGAACAGAGTGATATTTCTTCATAACCGTCTCTCTTTTGTGAATAGCATCAGCTCCATCGGCTCCACTGATTGTCTCCACTGCCTCGACATGCGCATGTATAATTTGCAGCACTTTTCGTACAGCTGCTCCACTGGTTGTAAATTCACAATGCGTGCATTTCCAGGCGCTATCAGGATCTGTAAAATGTTTGTAATTACTTGTTAATTTTTTAAATCAATTTTTATCTACTCTTACAATATTATTGCTATTTGATAATTGTAAAGTATTCGTTACTTTAAAAGCTTGTATACGTTATATATAAGATAAATGGTAAAAATTAATTTAAACCATTGTGTATCTTATAAAAAATATTGACAGTATTAAATACATATTTACTTTGCTCGAGTATTTATTTAGTTCGTGGGATATATTTATAAACATCCGTTCTTATTGTTTTCATTCAAGCGTTCTTACATAATTATACTCAACATATATACTTCCTTTCTAAATTTATCCTATTATCGTAAAATATTTACCTAAAGAATCTAAAGATAAAATGATTCCATTATCACATTTGTTACACTTTAGCGAAGACATATGAGTTCCAAGCTCAGTGGGATCCGAGCATCTCGGACAAGCACACGCAAAGTGTTTTCCTTCGAGAAGGTGTTCCCTCCTTAGCATCGTCGGTAATAATGAATGCGTGTAACTTCCATAAAGTTCACCACCTGGAGGAACTTTAACTGTTGAACGCAGTCGTATTCTGTAAGCGTAACGAATAAAATCTTTAATAACTCTCTGCGTATCGATGATATGCATATTTTCTGAGTACAAGTAAATCATTTATTTGATCTTTCTAATATAGAAAGCTTATGAATATATGCCTTAAATACGAACATGCGGAATGTTTACTGATTTGAACGATAAATTTTCTTTACCTTTGATTCGAATAATTTTATAAAACGTTTTTTTTTTTAACAAGTGTATTTTACCTGAAATCGCTTGGCGAAATACTGTGGCATGTATTCGAGACACAAGAATGATTCATTAGTGCGACTGTTGGATAAAGAGCCCTAGCGCTGAATCCGGCCACTGTTCGTATTTCGAAAGTATTTATTTCCAAAATTCCACAAGCTGTTTGGATCAATTCTTCTGAGAATCTATAATGAATAATATAATTTAGAAGTGATGGCATAATAATTTCGAATATCTGAAGAATTACGAATTGAATTGTTATTACAAACAATGTTCAAACAGACTGGTTAAATATTGTAACTGTTGCGCGACAATTAAAATTTGTGGACCACCAATAGTGATAAACGAAAGGAAAAAAAGAAAAGAACAAGAGAATTTTAGAAGACGAAATAATTTACATTTTGCGTGAAAAATTAAATATGTAGTTGGAACTCATTGTTTTTGCCATGAAATTAATAAACAATTTTTACCTATTGAGTTTAAGTCGATTTCTTAAATATTCCACCACGTTTACATGATCAGATTTCCAATGTTTCTTTTGGCTCCTTATCTTATTGTGAGCCTCCATGTCTTTAATTTCATTCTTCCATTTTTCGGGACTTTTTTCCGATTCCAAGAGTAATCTTAATGGTGTTATACATTCTAATTGTGGAACCCCGTTTTCGTTCGCTTCTTCTAAAGCGGCAGACACGTTAAATTTTTCATTCGCTTGTGCAAATATCTAAAAACAGTACGTTTACGCATTATAAAATCTGTAGTAAATCCTAAAACCTTAATGAAACATTTTAACTTTCATTGCTTGTATTCTCATGGATTGTCCTTTACTTTTGTAAGTATTTACATTATTGTTACATTCATTGATAGATGACGAAGCGCGTTTATTGATTTTTTACTTTGATAACTCGTACCTGACATTCGTAATCTTTATGCTGTGGTTGGTTTTGACATTCTATGGAGCAAACTGGCCACCCACATTTAGAGCAAAGTAATTTATCGTTTAATGTTGTCGGCCAATCTGTGTAACACGAAAGACATACAGGATAACTAAACGCTTTTGGTCCGACCACAAATGGCATTTCCGAGACGATTTCTTCGCCCGCTGCTAATTCCTTGTTAGCCACCATATATCTGAAAAAATATTCTACTGAACAAACTTTTCATCTTGGAATGAAAATTATTGAATATTTTTTACTTTTGATTTGCATACATTGATAATCAACGGGGCAAACAGTACGAAGCGAATAATTTAACGAAATAATGCAATCTATTGATTTATAGATAAGTGACTAGGTTTCTCTTAAATGACTCGTATGAAGCGATGATAAAATCTGAGTCGTTAAGTTATAAATTTACAAGATTACAAATTCTGGTCAGTAAATCGATATTAATGTCGTTAGTACACATTTTGAATTTAAAGTGAGAATATTTTCAAACAATTCTGGTGGAAATACTTCTTTGCAACAATTTCTATTAGAAATTCGACCATGATTATATGACTTAAAATAAATTACCTTCCAACTCTGTCATTTTTAAGAACTTTGAACGTTGCGGTACTTTTCATCTCTATATCTAACATAGCTCTCTAAAAATAAAATTATTATGAATAAATTATTAATTATGTAGTAATATTTTTTTTTGGTTTTATTATAGCTTTATTGCATCTATACGTTTCCGTTTAACGTATACTTTTGGTTAATATCGTCTTTGCGCAACGACTACGATGTTCAAATCAGCAGCTTTCTAAACCTTCTATAGTTATATACGCGCGCATATAAATTGCTTTAACATTCCACAATGATTTTATATAGTGTTCATATTATAGATTTCGTTTTATTTTTTCATAACGTAAACCAAACATTAAATGCGAACTAAATCAATGCGTTATAAAACTGATTCGGAATTGAAGCAAATTGAATACATTATTCGATAAAGGTCGTTAAATCGTCTGCTAAATTGCGACGCTAAATCGTAATGATAATTTTGGAATCGCAAATCGATGATAAAAAGTTTGCAAAACACTCTTAAGTTAAAAAAAGGACAATATAGATGAAATTTGTTTGTGATTAATTTGCAGTGAACACAATAGCTTTTAACAATTGAAACCGAAAACATACCGAACTTTGTTGCGACATGATTGATCGGCGATCAATTAATGCTGAAAATAAAACAATTTTTTCGACTCTCTCCAATTATGTACTGTCTACGTTCGAATCGAATTTCGTGATGCACAAATGCGGAAGGATTCAAACAGACTGAAAATCGAATCTGTACGACGCTTTATATATATATATAAAGTTATATATACATATGTATATGTATACGTCTACGTCTTATTAAAAATATACCATGCACCGAGATTGCCAAAGGTACGATGTTAGACCGTATTATCATCGTCTTTCGTGAAGTCTTGGTTCGCATAGAAAACGTCCTACAGCGCTGCGTCGAGTTCTGCTCGTGTATTTTTGGATCTTGAAACGTGCAGAAAGATCCAAAGCACTTCGGTAACTTCGCGGGATGATCAGCGGTCAAACGTCGTCTTCATTTTTTGAGAGAATTCATAGCATACAAAGCTACTATTTTGTCTAATTTCGAGTCCCAACATAGAGAGAAATCGTTCGATGAGTAATTGGACAAAAATAACAAATTTCTTTGCTTTTTCAGTCATTGCGCAATTCAAAGACAAAATTTGTATATACGTATATGGTTTATTTTTTAATAAATATATAGTACACAGTTATAAAATCTGAAAACAGATACGTAATTTCTGTTGTGAAACAGAATATTATTACACACATTGTAAAAACAAACAATAAATGAACACACATATTTATTCATATTGTATATATCTATCATTAGTTAGAATATTAAAATTTGTGATCATGTATTGTATATGTATTCGTGTGATATACATTAGTTGGTTATAAAATATGTTCAAAATCAACTCCTTAATTGTAAATAATCAAATACCTTGATATATATTTATAAAGACTCTACTCTACTTTATGTAATAATAATGATGTCTGTCTATAGATTCATGTGTATGTACGACAGGAGCAAGATTAATGTTTCGATTATTATCAAATTTCTAAGAAGAGTAACAAATTTTTCATTCTATCGACAATTGTATATTCAATTTAGCTTCTGAGTTAGTACCTTTTAGGAAGATAAACTTTATTCGTTGTCCTTACCGTCTCCCTAAAGTTCAATAAACGACACAGAGAACCGGATATGTGCAAAATCCACGCCTACAATGGTAGTCTTCGAGGTTACGTAACATCCAGAAAGTGGATCAATACAAGAGTTAAATCATTAAAAATTTATCTTTTGATGCAAAAATAATATTTTCAGATATATATTGCTTAATTTTATTTTGTATATTTTATCGATATTTTCACATGAAAACAAATTATCAATTTTTAGAATTTATTGTTCTGCGCAGACGCAAGCCCAATTGCGCGCAGGTCATATCTTTCTTTCTCGGGGGTGTACCGTCTCACGTACGCAATTCTGAAGCGAAGTCACGCAGTTTTCTGCACTCGTGTCTTATAACATAAAACAGTAAGTACTAACAAATTACATTATCCAGGTACATATCCTATTATCCTGGAGACGTTTGTTTGTATACGCAGGCCGCGTCATTTTTAAAGAAAATTAAATTTTTGTGAAGCCGGCATGGGTTAATGATAGTAATGTCGGCTGTCGTCTAACGATACTGTGTGCGACCTTTTCCATTAATTTTGTCAGTTCGAATGAGTTTGAGTATTCCGTTCTTGCTTTCTAATATAAGGAATTACGATTTTTGTTGAAAAAGAAAAATCTTGCACATAATGATGTGAAACTGCAGTCATTTATGGTATTGTAAGTGGCTGATTTTCTCCTTATGTAATACTCAGGAGAGGTCAATATCACTCCATTTTTGCTCTACATTATTGTAAAATTATTGTTAGATCATTGTTTATCTTCTATTTGATCGTTTTTTTTTCAAATAGTAGTATTAATAGTTTCTTGTAATTATAATATTTCTATAACAATCGTTACAATAAATGTATTATTAACTAATTAATTTGATAATAATTTTTGCATCAGTTATATTAATATTATCAACGGTATCATTTATATTATAATTTAATTAATGATTGCATGTTATGTAAAAAAATAGATTCATTATGAGTTTATTATATATATGTGTGATATCACTTTAAAAACTATATATTACAAGAAATCAGGTCTTGTATTATCTTGTACTTTATAATAACTGTATATGTTTATATAATTATGCAACATATTACCACTTCACATTATTCATATAACCTTGCCTTTATTTATTTTATTATCTGAAAGTTTTGTGATTGTAAACTAATTATAATTTAAATATTTCTTAATTGATTATAACATTATTACTATTATCATTTATGAAATTAAATATCACTTTTAGGTTAAGGATTACTATTATTAGAATTCTTTAGTACTGCACTGATTTAAATATATAATTGCAAAAAGTTATATGTAAATGTTCATTGATGTTACTATTAAATCACAAAATTTATATTGCATACAGTTAATGTTATTTTAATTCTTTTTCATTTATGTATAGAAATATATTTATAACGTATAACTAATTTATATTTTATATATGAATAAAATATAAATGTATATTATTTTCACAAAATTGATTGAAAATTTTTTATTATCACTTAATATTCTTGCATAGATCATGGCTCCACCAACATACAGCGACTTGGGCAAAAGTGCACGAGATATATTTAGCCAAGGATATCATTTTGGTTTGGTGAAGTTAGATGTTAAAACAAAGACCAGCTCTGGTGTTCAATTCTCTAGTGGTGGAGTATCCAACCAAGATAGTGGAAAGGTATTTGGTACCTTAGAAACCAAATACAATATTAAAGATTATGGACTCACATTTAGCGAAAAGTGGAATACTGATAACACACTTGCTACTGATGTGACTCTTGCTGATAAATTGCTCAATGGTCTTACTCTTGGTTATAGTTGTACTTTCTCTCCACAAACAGGGTAAAATATTGAATTGTTAATTTTGTTGATACAAGGATTAAATTAAGATAAAATAAACAATTATTTTAATATTTTCTGAAATGAAATTATACTTTTATTATTGCAGGACCAAGACTGGAAAATTGAAGACAAGTTATAAACATGAAAATGTATCTGCTACTACTGATTTCGATCTTAGCCTTTCTGCTGGTCCTGTAATCAATGCATCCTATGTTGTAGGATATCAAGGTAAAATAAAAATATATATTATTGGTTTTTGACAATTACATTTGACGATATATTTCTATGTTTTATACTTGGTAATGTCTTTTATTAATAAGTTTAATATTGAAATTAAGACATATTAAATATTTTTATTATTTAAATATTTAATACTTTTTACAAGTTTATCTGTGAACTCCATGCAGTTCCTTGTAATTTCAATTGAGATTCTCCTTTTTTAATTCCCAATATCCAAGATATTTCAAAACAAAAGAGTATAAGATGATAGTATAATAATCTTATATAGGCTAAATTTTATTGAACTGTAGAATATCTTAATTTCATTGTAGGATGGTTGGCTGGTTATCAGACTTGCTTCGATACACAAGGAAATAAACTCACAAACAACAATTTTGCACTTGGATTTACAGCTTCTGATTTTGCTCTTCATACAGCAGTGTATGTATGAACTCACGGATTCTTAGAAAAGAATATCAAAATTTTAGCATAATTTTTAATTTTATAACATGCTGTGTTCAATTCCATTAGGGATAATGGTCGTCGTTTCAGTGGCTCAATTTATCATAAGGTAAAACCAAACCTACAAGGAGCAATTGATCTTTCTTGGACTTCTGGTAGTAATTCTACAGAATTTGGAATTGGCACAAAATATAATCTTGATCCAGATGCAAGTATTAGAGCTAAGGTCAATTCTTACCTCCACATAGGTTTGGGATATCAACAGAAGTTACGTGATGGTAAGTAAAAGTACACTTTATTGGAAAAGTATGAATACATTATAATTTTCACGCATTGTTAATATTTTAAATAATTATTTTTAGTTTAGTAAAAACTTCATGTTTTATACTTTTTTCTATTAATTTTTTGGATATGATTTATTATAATCAATATTAAATTATGTTTAAGTAATTATTCATTTAAAATATTTTGTTCAACATTCTAGGACTTAATAACATAGAAAAAGTCCTGTGCTTTAACATAATAACATATTTTGTTTCTATTTCTAGGTGTAACTTTGACACTTTCTACAAATATTGATGGAAAGAACTTTGGGTCTGGTGGGCACAAGATAGGTTTAGCATTAGATCTTGAAGCTTAAATATGAATGATTTCAGACACAAAAGGACTTGACCCATTAAATTATTTCATGACCTTCGTGTCATAAAGACAGTATCACTTTACATGCTTCAGATAAAGTATTGCCTATAATTTTTAGACAAGTTTATCCCAAAATAGATGCCACAAAGTATCATGCATCATTTAAAATTAGTTAAAGGGATAATAGTTTAAAATATACACAACTACGAGTGTAAAACTACTACGATAACAGTATCTTATCATGAACAATTTAACTCTTTAAGTGAAACTCAAGTGTTCTTTTCTCTGTAATTCTTTTACTCATGATATGGTGCAGCCTTCCAGTTCCTGTTGAAAATATTCACTCTTAATGAAATCGAAGTTTAATTACTTTAATGTTAAAGAAACTGAAAATGCATAGGCACGAAGCAATGTTGATTGCAAATATTGATAAAGTTAATACAGGGGAAAAAATGTGTTTAAATTATTCTGAAATAATATTAAAAAACATGTAATAAGTATTATCGTGTTAACATGTCATTGTAAACTTTATAATTCATTTTAAAGTAAGAAAATTCGATATGTTCCATATTTACTCTTATAACTATGCAAATAATGTTAATGATTGGATTTATTGTAAAAATCCTTGCACTTAATATTATAGAAAATAAATAATAACTACATACAGGGACTTGGAATTAAATGATATCAACATGAATTATATTGTTCACTTTTCATTTTCAAAATGAAATCAACATTCATTCCTGCTTACATAACTAATATAAAACAATACTGCCAGTGTGGCTATCTTAAGATTGAAACTTGTTGTGAAATCCATATTTAGTTATAAAGACAATATTCCAATAATTTAAAGTCCGGTGTCTTATATAAATATTTCACAGTTTTAAAACAATACAATATGAATAAACACTTTTAGTTATAAACAACACCACAGTCCTGTTTTATGTAGCAATTATAATGAATGAGAGGTTTGTACACATAACATTTTATTCTTTTTTGCATCAACAATTGTTAAACATTGAGCAGAATTTAAATTAAGCTTTGTCTAGTTTTTAGAATAAAGACAAATTTATTCTATGTGGAGTGTGAATGCTTTATTTACAAAAAAACGGTACATTATTTTCTTAGTTAGAGTATTTTTGTGTAAACTTTATAATAACTTTACGTAAATGTTTAACAAACAATTTTTTTAAGTATATTTCAGTAATAAACTTTTATTCGTGTAGTTTCGTACTTATTTCATTTTTTAACTTTTATAAATAATAGACTAACTATTGCAATAAAACTTAAATT
This sequence comes from Ptiloglossa arizonensis, assembly GCF_051014685.1. Classification (NCBI taxonomy): domain Eukaryota; kingdom Metazoa; phylum Arthropoda; class Insecta; order Hymenoptera; family Colletidae; genus Ptiloglossa; species Ptiloglossa arizonensis. The sequence goes on from NC_135050.1 coordinate 19,538,958, forward strand.
ATTGAAATGCCTTACAAATCTGCTGGATATTTGTGTATACATGTCATGATAAATCAAAATTTATTGATCATACATGCATATTAACATAGAAATTAAATAGCATGTTAAATATTATGTCGCTCATAATACATAAGCTTTACTGTCGAATTACGATGATGATCCTTTCTTATTGCCTCCAAATTTTTAATAGCGTATTTAACAAATGAATGTCCAATATGTGTTTATTTAATATTTAAAAAATTTACATCAATGCACCATTTGATCTTCCATTGCTTTCGCTATCCATTCTGGTTCAGTTTGAGCGATTTTTTCTATTATTTGGTTCACCTGATAGCAAAGAGACTGTATTTGTTTATCCCATGTTGGTAATGATTCTCGTGCTATATGGAAAAGAAATTATTATCAGATTACGTTTATTAAAAATACGATTCGTTTATCAATTTGTTCTTTAAACTTACTTTCAAAATGTACAATAGAGTCAATTTGATCAATGGATCCATTCATTCGACTTTCTGTAATCATTTGGCTAGCAATTTTTTCTGCTTTTGTCGGTGGAATTTCCAACAAAGCACCCAATTCTTCAAAAGTTATATTATTGTATAATTTACTAGCAGATAATAAGTTATGTTCTATAACGGCACGGTCGAGAATAGTTGATCCTAATCCATCGATTGTACATGCTTTTTGGTGAGGTTGTAATAAGGCTTCAAACTCTTGTAATTCAGAGCGTCGAATGATACGGTCCAAATACATTTTTTCAAGAATTGAATAAGCAGGAAGTTGTTGACAGCGTTCATCTTTAAACAAGGTAGCTAACATACGACTCCTTTGTTGTCCTAATATTAAAATTGTGTTTATCAATTATTTTTGTAAGTACAGCATACTTAACAAAATTAAATACTTGCCTGCAGAAGCTAGTACTGTACAAATTAACGCGTTCCTAAGTGCAGTCATACGTTCATCTTCATGTATAATAGATCTATATGATAATTCATTGTATCTTTGAGCTGCTTCGATAAACTTTCTTCTGTAATCTAATACTCTAGCATAACAGACTTTATAGTAAATTTGTAACTGTTCATTTTTAGATTCAGCCTAAAAAAAAAATAAATAAAATGTTATACTGACATATGTGATAGAAGGTATAGTACAAGATATAGTAATTGAAATATTTAATAAATCTAATTACCACATACTTGTAAAAGTGATGCTCTATTGATAAATGCTTCAGCTTGTACTGGGTCATCATCTTCTAAATATAATCGTGCAATTTTAAGATAAGTTTCAAGTTTATAGTCAACTGTGTATTGCCTGTAAACAATTATAATTATATATAAAGGCATTGAATAATTTGAAATTTCTATTGACTTAAGAACATAATGTTATTTACTTTTGTCCTGTTTCTAACGGTATTCCCACTAAAACATTAGCTGCTTCTCTCCAATTTTGATTACGTTCATAAATATCTGCTAAATGTTGTCTTATACTAGCAACTTGTTCCTCAAAAGAGATGACTCGTGGTTGTATCTAAAAATTAAATAACAAATATTATTATAGTATACATTAAAATCAACCATGTTTCATATAAATATGAAAAACCATCTTACTTTGTCCAATGTATAATGTGAAACAGCCTTTGATATCTCATCAGGTAAGAGTAACAAACGATTACTAACATCTGTTAAAACTTGTCTTGAAATCACCAAACTAACATATTCATTTACAACTGCAAAATAAAGTTATTTATCTTTACATCAATAGTACAATATTTTTAATATTGTAGACTTTATAAATGAATTGAGTTTTAAATTTATAAATTGTAAAAGCAAATATATCATTGATAATATGATATATCAAAATACCACTATCTAAATATGTATTTAAATCATGTAATGTGTACTCAATATATTGTATACAAAGGTATGCATATAAAATAAATACTTCTACATATATGTACAAAATACGCAATTAGTTTTTTACAGATCGTTTTTATTATATCAGTCTTTGAAGGATGTATTTGTACACCTGTTATAACAAGAAATATATTTAAATAAAAGTGACATACTTGCTTCAATGAATATCTTTAAAGCATCAACCAATTCTTCGCCGGACGATGATAGTATTGAGTCCAAAATCGCTCGATATCTGGAAGTATCATCGTTTATACCAAATATTTCAAAAGGTATATTTTTGATCCTATTTTATAAGCTTACTTTTCCGCTTGATCTTTATGAGAGCCACCGGAATACGCTAAATTCATGAGTTGTTGACGTACAGCAGCTGCCGTCACCACCATCTTTTCTACATGAATAACCAGAAATTACTTTTGTGTGCTTACGATCATGAATCACAAAAACTGGTCAGTGGAATTTCAGAGTGTAGTTGTTAAGGAAGATAAATACCGTCTGATAGTACTTTAACGAAGAAAGTTAAGTTTCTAGACTTATTCCATTTTAAATAAAATTAACCGCGTCCTCTTTAAATATATATTTTAAAAATAAATTATGCAGTAATAACAATTTTATAAAGTATTTTACTTCAAAATATTATATATTGAATGTTATGATATTAATTTTATTTATATGGAAAACCATGATATAAAATTCTTAAGATTTTTCCGTTGATATGTATAATTAAAGATGGCGCTTCATAAAACAACTAACATTCGTAGTCGATGAACTTTATTCGAACAATCCGTGACTCAATGAGAATACAATTAGTGTGGACTCACATGTAAGCTGGCGAGTGAATGCAGAGGTTATTGCTCTTTAACTCAAAGTGTTAACGAAGTGTTATAAAGTAATTCAAATAGAAATGTAACAAAACGTTATTGTTTTATAGTTCACTGAAAAAAATACAATTTACCGTTTCCTTGATTAAACAAATGTAATGTATGGATTTGTGTCTATGTACTAATTTTGAAAACTTATAATTAAAATATTCGTGAGCGTAACACACTTTGCAAAATGGAAAGTGGTGCACATTTCTAATATATTGCAGAATATTTACCAAGGAATGTACCCTACAATTTTTTAAATATATACTTACAATTTTTACTATTATATCCAAGAATATAACGTTGTTATGACGACTATAATAATTTTATTGAATTACAATTTAACACACTTATTCATCGCATTACACTACATCCGCCAAAACTGACCAACAGGTGTATAAGTTTCGTTATATTTGAATTTCAAATTCACCAATCAACGATTAAATTTAATTTTAACAAAATTTGGCTAAAATTTGAAAATAAAATTCCAATTATTGTTACATAAATTTGAAATTATATTTATATGAAAAAAAGATTGAAAATATTTTTCTATAATGTTTATGAAGAATAAATGGTACGAATGAAAATACAATAAGTGTAAATGTTTTTATTCTGATATTTCTTGATTTAGCGATGAAAATTTTGCAATAAACAAATACTTATACCTCTAATATCATTACTTGATTACAACTCATTAATCATTTGATATTTCCCCGTCGATATAATGGTGTCATAGACTACCATATATAATACAATAAGTTAAACTTATTAGTATTAAGAATGTCGTAAATACGTAAATAGAATATGGAATTTTAATTCTTTATTTGAAAAAGTCTAATAAATTCTATTAAAATTCATAAGGTTTTTTATGACGATGCATCTTCGGGCGATATGTTGCATTTAAAACGTTAGAGTTTTCGGAACACTTGTTTTTTTTATTGGAGTCAGAGGGCGCTATAGAGTTGACGTGTTTTTAGCCGCGGAAGAGCGAAAATGGCGAAATCGAAATTTGCAAAGTGCGCGAAAATATTGCTCAGTTTTGGCGTAACATTTAATTGAAAAAGTTGATGTTTGACGAATTACATATTGGAAAAAATTCATTTCAAAATAGCAACTAACTTACCATTCCTACTTTAATTTGAGATTTTAATACTAAACGACCTTTGGGTCTGTTTGTACACAGCGGTGCGTAGTGCACTGTGGGACAGCAATGGTGGGCGCGTGATTTTGAACAAATTCGAGCTATCAAGGGAACACCCAGGTATGTATTAGAAAAAGGATTAAATTACTCGTTAGACAGTTTCAGAGAAATTTGAATTTCTGAAAAGCACATTAATAACTTCTTCGAATATTGTATCATAATTAAAATAAGCTTCGTGGCACGCCCCCACCCAGCACTGTACGTACCTGATATGAACTGATAAGTTATAGGTTAAGTTGAATTTTGTGCAATTGTAAGACGAATACTGACATGAAGTATATTTTCTATTATTGTTTGATGTATTAAGCATTCCATTTTTCTCTACGTATCAGTGTCGAATTGATATAAGGCCATTAAAAATGTTAAAATACAGGCAGAAATTCAGTTCGTGGAAAATGGCGCGTTCGAGTAATAAATGGCGCTAATGTTCCTAAGTAGACTATCCTTCGAATTTTTCTTCATTATTCAAATTTTATCGTTCGAATTTTCGAAAGTTCAAATTTTACTTGATCTTTGCATTGTTGAGTGCATCTATAGACAATTCCATTGCTCCTCGTGTTTAGAGAATGTATATTTGCTTCCTAAAGATTTGAATTTTTGAATTTTTAAATTCTCACTGATTCACTTCGTTTTCACATCATTTCGCAAATCATTTTACATATTACCGTTGATATACGATATTTTTTTTTATGTATAATCTTTCAACGTTTAAAGCTTTACATAAAAACGATTTACATTCCTTAAATTTCTAACCTGCATGTGCATGAAGTACATGTTTATGATGGAAGATACAGACATCTGGAAAACTTTCTTTTTAACAGAGATAAATTCGTTTTTAGTATAAATGATTATACACGATTGTAAAGTGTTAAATATTATTGCAATAGTTTAATGTTCATAAGTTAATATTTTGTAATAGAATATAAGTAGTATACTTATAAATCTGTCCATCGTATGTTATCATCGTACTTAGTTATATAATTAATTTGTGAATTTTGTTTACATATAAATGATTTTCATGACAACAATAAGTATAAAAGAACATTTCCTTCAAATGGGTAGATGTTATATATTCAAATGTTTTTTTTTTGTGATTATTTCATAATGGATCAAATTTGTATAAACAGAAATAGAGTTAAACACATGAATGGAATGAAAAATTGTTTTATAGATTGCATTATAAAATTTATATAGTATAACTTTATACAATTGCACATGTAAATGTAAAGAAGTCTACTTTGAGAAATTGGTGTTATTAAAAACAATACCTATACTTTAAAGTTATAAATTAATAGTTGTAAGTGTTTGTAATAAATAACATTTTGAATAGGCACGTAAACATGTCTGTAAATAAAGGGCAAAATGCTAGAGCTTTGGTTGAACCATTAGCTCTTGATTCACGTACGCTTGGTGATGGAGATTTAAGTGCATTGAGTCTATCGCATAATAATGAACAATATTCATCAAATGACTTTGAGGCATTTGCAAACATTCAAGCTGAATTGGAATGTATGAATGCTGAAGAAGTTATGACAACAGATGAGGAACATATAATAATTGAACGTAATATTGAGACTGAAACGATTGTACCTGATGTGGAGATGACTGAAGTTTCAGAACAAGCTCAAGAAGAACATATTATCTATACAACAGCAAATCAGAATAATCAAAATATTGTATTCCAAACAAAACCAACTTTGCAAAGGCTTCCAACATCTACAGTACAGGTATAAAACATTATTACAATTTATAAAGTAAATAGTGTTGTTTATAGTGTAAAATTATATTTTAATCTCACAATAGGTAAAATCTAATGTTGGTCCAGCAACTCAAAGTCAGTCTATTATGATAGTATCTCCTGCTGGTGGTCAAGGTACAAGTCAAATTTTAAAAATTTCACATCCATCAACAGCATCAGCTGGTCAATTACAGTCACTGGCTCAGACTCTCATAGCAAAGTCTGCCGATGGAAATATAGTTCAATTAAGATCAGCACAGTCTACTAAGCCTGTAATGGCAACTAGCCATTCAGGAAACATCACATTAGGAAACGTTCAGAATGCAAAAACAGTTCAATCAGCTATAAAACGAACTGCACAGAGTACTCAGCAAAATCGAAATGTAAGATTCTCATTATATTATTGTTTTCTTATATTTTCAAACTTAGACCCTAATAATATTAAAATGTAATTTTCATTTATAGTTAATACATATACCATCTATTTTATAATATTATTTTAGGTATATACAAAGATGATATTAGCTGGAAATCAAACACAATCAGGTCAACAAGTTCTAATAACTAGTTCACAAAATGAAAATCAGCAAACGCAAGCAATAAAGTTTTTAAATAACAGTGTATCAAGTCAAGATGTTACAAGTCCAACAAAAACTATAACATTGGCACAAGCACAACAGATGGGATTACTTTCTACTAATAAAGTCCAACATATTCTACCCTCATCACCACAAAAACAAGTAAATATTGAAATCTGTTTTTATCATTTTTATAGTAGTTGTATACATTAGTATAAGGAAATTAATTAACATAGAGTAATTTATTAAAAGTAATAAATTTATATTTATTATTCTTGAAGGGAATAATTGTAAATAAATTAGTGCAATCATCAAATACTCAGGCCTCTAAAATGACTATAGTTCCAAGCAGTACAATCAAATCTCCTACAAAAATATTACCTGCTCCATCATTGAGTTCACAAGTTAAAACTTCAACAATTTCGAATCAACAATCTGCATTCTCTTCCTCTAATAAATCATCTTTTCAACAAAGCCCACAAAAAGTGATTATACGACAGGTTAGTTAGTTCATGTTTTTATTAAAATTTTCACTATAAAGCATTTTTAATGTTTTCTTCCTTGATATTTCAAATGTTTTTATATTAACCATACAATATTTTTTAGAGCTCTTTAAAACCTGGAACTGTACTTGGAAGTGGACAAGTTATTAGAATACCAGCTAATCAAAATATAGTTACTGGATCTAATCAAGTACATCAAATACAAATGCCTGGAAGACAAGTAATATAACTTTTATGAAACAAATTATATTGTAGATTTTATTTAAATGTATCATAAAATTATTGTCTGATAACAGGATAACATAAATTAATAGTATGATTTGTAAAATATTAAAATTATAAACATTTTGAAAACATTTTTCTTCCAGGTGCAATATGTAAGATTAGTCAGTACTCCATCATCTGGAACTACGAATGTTGTTACTGTGGGTAAAACGAAATCACAAACAACTTTACAAACTGTTGGTGTTAGTCAAAAAATAGGAGGTCAGCAACAAATCGTCAAGGTTTGTGATTATAGTAAGAATAAAATGATTAAAAAATAGTATTAGATTGTCATGTACAATGTTTTCTTTCCAATTGTAATACAGGTAGTTCCATTAAATACTAGTAATCAATCATTAAGAACGGTTGCACCTAAAGCAACGTTAACAAGTAGCGGCCAAAGGTTATTAATTCCCGCGACTGCAACTGTGGGTAATCAATCGAAAAATGCAGTAGCTATTCCAGCATCGGCTTTGAGTCAATTAGCATCTGGACAGGCTGTTCTCTCAACAAATTCAAATATGGGAAACATTGTGGTTTTACCTGCTCAATATATTCAACAACAGGTGTAGTATAATAAATGTTTAATTTTTAAAAAATAATAAGTTAATCATATTGATTAAATATATTGACGATTGAAAATGTAATATACGATATAGTGCAAAGAGTTATATTAATTTTTTACAGCCTACAGATGAACTAAAATTGAAACCCCAACAAGTTACACCTAGTTTATTGGGTAATTCACAAAGTTTACAAAGTTCCACAGGAAATTTATCTGTAGGATCTGTTATAGAAAGTAAAAGCTCTCAAAGATCGTACGCTAGTGTCGAGCCTAATGGTATTAGGCCGAGAAAAGCATGTAACTGTACTAAATCACAATGTCTTAAATTGTGAGTATAATGTATATTAGCACTATTAAATCGTAGTTTTGAAATAACTCTTAAATTTTCACATGTATATACTATATATTATTGTAATTCATCTTTCAAAAATTGAGCATCAACTCTTTGCTTTTTTGTTACTTCAATTAATAAATGACGATCAGTAATGAAAATAAAAATGCATATTTAGTTAAAAGATTATTTTGAGGTGTAAGTTAAAAAATAATCGCGTCGTTAATAAGGAGAAGTTTTAAATGTGTCTTGATAAATGAAAGTGGTGAATTATGAATATATTTTGTCACAGATATTGTGATTGTTTTGCAAATGGAGAGTTTTGTCATATGTGTAACTGCAATAATTGTTCTAATAATCTTGGAAATGAAGAAGAAAGACAACGTGCTATCAAATCTTGTTTGGAACGTAATCCAAATGCTTTTCGTCCAAAAATTGGCAAAGGTCGTGAGACTGGCGATGACATACGAAGACACAATAAGGGTTGTAATTGTAAACGCAGTGGATGTTTAAAAAATTATTGTGAATGTTATGAGGTATTATGAATGGTTCTACATTCGAAATACAAGTATTTTAAAAAGCGATGAAGTTCTTCTCTAATACAAAATCTTTCTTTTTAGGCTAAGATTCCTTGCTCTGGTAATTGTAAATGTATAGGATGTCGTAACGTAGAAGAACCGAACTTGGAAAAGAAATCTCTAAAAGACTTAGCAGAAGCAGCCGAAGTTAGAACGGCACAACTTACACTAAATAAAGCAAAATTACAACTATCGGAAATGGCTTTTAGACCCCCTGCTACATCAAACACTGGCGCGAGGTAAACGTAATTACAATAAATAAACATTAAAGTAAGTTCTCGACCTATACGGTTAATTTCTTTTGAAGTTTAAATTAATAACATTTTGCATAAGACAAATACTGAGTAAGTCAAAACGTATAAATACGATGTATTATAGAAAAAAAGAAATATTAGTCGCGGATTAAGAAGAGCACAGTACTACGAATAAACAGAAATAAGACAGTGTTGATTAATTGTTACTTAATCGCAGATCTTACGAAAGTTGACTAAAACGAGTCGCAATTTCTTCCGAGAACGATATTTTTTTTTTCCTATAATGTATTTAGTATACGATTTAAGTTTCAAAAATCAATTAAAGTCAAACAGATGCATATGTACTCTTTTATGAAGAGAAAAATTAAAAAAAAAAACTTTATTTCATATTTAAATATATACGTATATAACAAATATGTATAAAGATATAAGCAAGCGCATAACTGTGTAACTTCAAGTCGCGGTGTATTTAAAATTTAATGGTTGTTAGAATTGGAGTATCATTATTTAAGAAGAGTTTGGCAGATATTATATTATGGAAACAAGTGATTTCTTAATAAAAAAAAAGCATTTCAACAACCATTATGAATGTTTTTGCAATTGTGGTGGCTATAATATGTTATGTTTATTAATTGTTTAAAATAATTATTACATGTACATATTAAGTATATAATTCTTATATTTGTCATAATCATTTTAATGCTTTTTATTTTAGAATATATAATTTTGTATTTTATACATATTTGTATTTCTTTTTTTACAGACAACCGTTCAACTTCTTGACCGATAAAGTAGTAGAAATAACGTGTCAGTGCTTAATGGCACAAGCTGACGAAGCGGAACGGAACATGTTCGATGATGAAACATCTCAGAGACTTATAATCGAAGAATTCGGTCGTTGCCTGAAGGAAATTATAGAGTCAGCACATAAAGCTGAAGCTACCTAGCAGGTACATTCCGAAAAAAAGTTTAATGGTGAAAGTTTTCGATTCTTACGTACGTATGCTGTAGTCAGAAAATTGGAAACATTGATTATTGGTACCTCCTAATCTAATAATTCGGACATAACAATTACAAAGCGAAATAAAGTGTTATATACCAAAGATAATGGTAAAAATATTAGAACATAATACATTCAACCGGTTAATTATTGTTATTAGATGAGAAAATTTTTCCAAAAAGTAGTTACAGTTATGTACCCTTTGTAATTATAAACTTATTTTATATGATATAATTAATGTACTATTAAGTACAGTCTAGAAAGTTTATTACTTAATTAATTATTTTCGTTTTTATTAAAACGAAATAATAATAGTTTTGACATAAGAAATTGTAAATTATCTTACTAAATAACAGTTAGTAAAAATATTAGAAATGACACGGTTGAATGCAATATGACAGTAAAATTTATAAAACAGGAGTATAACATTTGACGGTACAAAAAGTGTTTATATATTTGTCGGCCACACTTGAGAAATGAAAAGTTTATTCAAAATTTAGGTAAGAGACTAAATTATTAAAGAGGTATAAATTAATGCATCTATCAAATAGTATTGGTTTCCTAAACATATTTTCATTTTATGTCATGTGTTTCTATGATTAATTTTTTAAACGATTATTTCTATTGGCGTTAATATTCAGAGTTCTTTTTTTTATAGGAAAAATGCATACATCTATAGAAAACTGTAGATAACAAAAGAATTTTATAGGGTATAAAAAATATTTGATTTTTTTTGTGTGATGAACAATATAAATAATGAGCGTAAAATTTAATGGATTTAACTTCATGAGTGAAGTGAATTATGTTATCATGTTATGTTGTAATTGTTTAATATTGTATGTTGATTTCTCTCTACCTATTGTACATTATAAAAATTGTTTTTTCTTTACTAAATTAGTATTTCACTATTTATATTTCACGAATAAAAAGGACTATAGAAAAGAAAAGTAAAATAATAAATTTGTTCATAACTATCGTCAATATTTAAAAAATTTGAAAATTTTGAGTTACTAAAAAAAAAAGATAAAAAAAAACAAGAGTTACTTAAGTCATTTATATATGACGTTGCATTTTTAGTTTTGTATGTACTGTTGTTTAAAGTTTGGTTTTTCATTTGTAATTAGTATCTACAGATTTGAAGGAAGATGAAACTGTTTTTTTTTTCACTTACTACTTATTTATAAAATAAATTTTTGATATATAAACTATTAAACATTCAATCTGAGTTTTTTTTAGATTTTTCATGAAAATACACGTTTCACACATTTACTTATTGATTCTATAACAATAATACTAAAACGATTCTAATTCCAAAACAGTCAAATCGCTTGTTACGTTTACATTAATTTTCATTTAATTACGATATTGTATATGTTGTACTTTGAATCACTCGCAATTTTGAATACCAAGTATTATTTAATTAATCAATGATACAGTGAATGGCATTGCACGGAGGACGAAGGTATTTTGATACTGTAATTCTCTGATATCAGTTTAACAGACACAGGCGCATAAATACTTTTCATTGTGTACTGAATTAATCATCACTACAGTAGTAACACTATCTGTCTGCCATTAGGGGTAATACAAGTATAACTTATATGTAGGAAATTAATATAAAGTATAGAGAGTTTATATATTATAAATAGGACAGTGTAAGGACAAATGTAATATAGAGGTACAAATATAAATATATATTCGTAGAATTCGTACTTCAAAGGACAGCGTTTATTTTAAGTATACAAATTGTACAGATTACTGATTCGTAATATAATTATAAAAATTATGATAACGAAATATTAATTACACATTTTTACTTGTTACATGTCATTTATATAACAAGTCAAGTATAAAAGTATGAATTTTAAATTAAGGCTAAAAACTTTAGCAAAAGATGCTACCATATGTGTATAACAAATTACTGCTATGTACAGATAATATTCGTATATCTAAATATATCTTTGTGATTTGTCTTCTGTACATATACAAAATCTGATATCGCAGAGTTAAATAATTTATTCCTTTATTTTAGGAAAATTTATTTAAACAACTAGGTAATTTCACAATTTCATTGTACAACTAATATGTAAAAAGTTTTAACTGATTTATAAATTCGAGTACAATGTAAATAAGCAATATATAAATTAAAAACGTATTCATTATGTGAATGTTTGATATCAGATTTTTCGAGATATGATGGTGTTTAAATAACACTAAAATGTACGTATGAAGAAAATGTATATGTATATATATATATATAGGAAGGAATATATATATATATATATATACATGTCAAACACATGTACCTTTCAATAAATCTTATGTTTACATTGAAAGTGTTTAAATCACTAAAGTATCTACCAAAAGGACCATTTTACGCTTTATATAAGCGTGTATATTATATCTATCTGGATTATAAGTTCTTATTAAAACTTTACTACTTTTTTCAACATTTTGTCATCTTTCTTATGGGTAATCTTCACATTATCTCCCAAGGATTCTACATTGTTATTTGTGATCAAGTTTAATGTAATGGTACTTTCTTCTTTTTCTTTATTTAACTCTGGACAATCTTTCTTCAAGTGTGTGACATCTCCACAAATTTTGCAACAACCTCCTTGAGGATAAATTCCTTTAGGATTATCAGGACACTGTTTAGCAATATGTCCTTGTTCTCGACAAATGAAACAAGTTGCATATCTGAAATCTGTCGGCCTAGCCACTTTGCATTCAAAATGAGTATGTTCAGTTGATCCACATTTAAAGCAGATTCCAGTTCCTATTTGTTCAGATCCAAGTTCAGGACAATCTGACAAATTGTGACCTGCTTTTCGACAATGGAAACAAACACACTTCCTAATCCGTGTTAATGCTTTCTCAGCTTTTCTCCTTTCTAGTTTCATTGCTGTATCTATTTCCTTCTTTGGAATGCCTGCAAAAATGCATAAAATACAATATAAAACAAGTAATTGAGATATAAAATGCACAAACATATTTACCGTTCATGATCATTTTTTGTTTCAAATTGCATAATCTTTCCGCGTCTTCCTTTTTAACTGGAAAACCATCGTACTTCACAATTTCTATGTCAATACCATTGATGACAATTTTTGTAGAACCTGAATCTGTTTTCCTTCTTTTGTGTTCCTTATCATCTCTAATTTTAGGAAGCTTTTTTTTAGTAATTCCATTATTTTTAAACTGTTTTGTATGAAATGTATTTGGAATATTTTTTAAATTATGCAATTTATTTGCAAATTTGTTATTATATTGTTTGGTAACACGATTCTTTTCTTCCTCCTCATTTGCTCCATTATTTTGATTATTCTGTACTTTTTTCCTATTATTAGTAACTTCATAATCAGTAGAGGTTTTATTTTTAAATTTCTTCCACTGTTTAGTAGTATTTTCATCAGTTTTTACAAAAACTGCATTTTTTTCGCAAGAACTTTTCTTCTGCTTTCTCATATTACGTTTCTGACGTTTAGATAACGCATCTTTTTCTTTTTCCAAATTATGTCTATTAAATGATGTATTTTCATTCTTTTTATGGATTTGCAAAGTATCACTGCTTTTCATTAAAGTATCTGCAGAGTTTTCATTACTGTGTTTATCCATAGAACACTCCATTTGGTTACTACTTACATTATTAGACCGATTCTTATCTTTCTTACACCGTTTAAGTTTTACTTCTGCTGTAGTGTTATTAACTTCCTTTATATTTCTCTTTAAAGATGATTTCCTTTTAAGTTTAATATCTCCTAAAGATATTTTCTCCTTTTTCTTGTTTTTTTTTGTTACTGAATTATTGCTCTTGGTTGTCAAATTTTCTTCAAATTCTGCCCAGTCATTATTAACATTACCAACGTCACAGTAAAACACATCCTGTTTTTCTTCTAAAAGCTCCTTCGCAGATTTTTTTATAAAATGTTCTTCTTTAGATAAATTGTCCACTAATTGTTGTTTCATTATATGCCACGGAGTAGCATCATTAGCTACTTTTTCGTTTGAAGCTTTTGAACCTGTTGCTCTTGCATATCGAGTCATCTTCTAAAAGAATTAAGAGTTAATACTTTCCAAAAGTTGAATGTAATATTGCAAAGCATATAATGAAAAACTGCATTATCAGATACAGATATTAAAATTAATGAAAATTCGAAGACTTTCTATTTCGAATAAATATTTCTATTTTTTAACCTACACAACATAAAAATGATGGGTAAAAAATACACACTACCGGTTAAACGGAATATTTTTTCTCTAATATACATATAAACTATAATATGTTTGTATTTTAAACAAAAATTTATATACAAAATAATTATTTTATTTACATGTACTTCACTTTTCGTTATACTAAAGATATTGTATAAATAGTTTACCGTTTATTGAAAATGTATAATTACTAATCAAAAAGGTATAGATGCTTGAAGATACAGATTCATAGTGAACATTAATAATAATTGTGTACTAGAAGCAAAATAACCTAACTCTATCGCACGTGGTCACAATCATTGTGATCAAATTTCATTCCTCAAATTACTGACAGGAGAGAAGGTAGTACGGTGGGAACTGTCCCACTTTTTCATTCATCGTGCGTTGAAGGCAGTAGAATCGCGATCTTCTCTTACTTTAATGCCTTTAATATTTAATTATTAGAATGAAACAATGATCCAATTATTTATAATTAAATGTCTAAAGTACATACATCGACAAGTGTATCGTTCAATTCCCAATTAAATATTGTAGATCTGGTAATATGAATTCGTGCTGTGCGAGGGAAAAATTAGTAAACTTCACTTTCGTTTGACCATTATATTATGCTCATAGTATTGCGCAAATAGAACAAGAGATGGGGTTATTTCAACCTAAGGATAGTTTGCCAATTCACAAGATAAATTACTAGTCAAGAAAATGGTAATGTTACTGTATTAGTGGTAATGTTATTTAGTATTCATTAAATACATTAATGATAAATTTTATGTATATATGTAGTCGTATTTACAATATTTTTAGAAACTACCTTTATCAACTATCGTGTTCCAGTTGAATGTAGTTCCTAAAATTACCACTCTTAAACGTAGAGGTTGCTTCAAATCCACTGAAATTCTACGACGTCACATTTCTTTTGCTCAAGTTCTATGCTATATTTTATCTGTGATTCCAATTGCTATTAAATTTGTCGATTGTCATTGTGTTTAGTTTTAATTCCTACAGCTGATCGTGTAGAAATTTTATTCCAAACTGAATCGATAACGTTGGAATTCTCACGAAAACGGTAATTGAACTCATGAGCGTCTATCCATGAAAAAGCACTCCCTACACGCTTAGTAATATCTCTCCTATGTATTCTCTATTTCGTCTGCAATTCTAATTGAGAGATTCAAGAATTTGAAATTTTATTGCCATTTATCCGAAAAAGAGTTTATGCATGCGTAACGTCGCATCGAATTGATCTCTACGTGCTAGTAGATGGCGACACAGTGTCCTTGCAGTTCGAAAATACGCTAAACAAATGTATCGAAATTTTTATTTGCTTCCAAGCATAAATCTCATTTTTACTGGTATAATTTTTACGAAATTTTCTATAACGTCCCATAAGAAACATGTCGATTAGGTGTATCATAAACAAATATAATGTATAATTAAAATACTGTAAAATATTGAGCATCGACCGAATAATGAATAATTTATTTTGTTCTTTAAATTGACAAAATCAATTACGACCGTGATATTGATCATATTTCCGTAAAATAATCATTTTCATCGTAAAATGATAGTCACCTTTTTAGCGATTCTCGGTAATATATTTAATCGTAGAAAATATGACGCAAAAATGTTTAAAGTTACGTGTTGCTATGATTACCAGATTATCCTATAATAAAACCTTGAATGTTGTATCCTTGTACGGGACGATCGTTTTTTCTTCTCTCCTCCGTTTCCCGTTGCTCCAGTAACCTAGTTATGAGTATGATCGGAGATTCGAGACTACCATTTCGTTTTTCGATTCGTTTCCCATAATTCGGTGTAAAATGATTTATTTTCGTATCTATTCAAAATTGTTATTTTGAAGTTAGAAAATTTCTGTGCATTGACATTAATAACAAATTTCAGAGTAAATTTATTTTATAATTTCGATTAATTTTTTAGTTCTAAATATCTTAAAATAAGCGAGTAACAAGCGGACAAACAACTAAATGTTATTTATGCAACTCGGATACTTCTTGATTAGCGTTTACATAAAAACACTTTGCATGGTTGTGAATGTTGCGTAGCATACGTTCATTAAAAGTTTGTTACCTTGTTACTGTAGACATGGTTGTCACTCTGTATACGTGAAACGCGATTTACGGCTGGACATACACACTTAGATTTATATAAAACGCGCAAACATGTTTATATGCACAGATACAGATCTGATCGCGATTTTTATTCGTGCCCTCCTCTCCCAAGCTTCCTCGTTAATTGCGAGAAGTGGGGGATTGTTTTGACTGGATTAAAGTAATCTGTTAGGAAACGTTCTATTTCGATCGTTTTACATCTTGGTCTTCGAAACAAATAACGTTGCAATAAATGAGTAAAAGTCGATAGCGATGCGAATATATTTTAGACACTCGTTCGATCGTTACACGTAATGAAATAATCCTAGAAAAATATTGCGATACAGGGTTTATAGCGAATAACGAACCGTATCGTTTGTTGGTAGATTGGCAAGTGCCATATGATTTTACTCGTACATCCAGAAATCCCAATAGTCATCCAAATGTACGGATATAATGCACGATCGGTATACGTACGGGTAACAACGCATTATGCACACGAACACGTTAAAACATGCATCGACGGAAACCTGCACAGTGAACACGGTTATACGCCTACGACAGACAATTAGACACTACGTAGCGACACGGGTAATATCGATTTGCATACTGCGCAAGCACGTGCGTTTACCGATGTGTCGGATTCGTTCGGTGGTTTCCCGAGAACACAGGTGAGACACAATGGCGGGGAAAAAACAACGGGTTAATTTCTGATCGAATCGAAGTGCACGCTTTTCGATGAACAGAGAACGAAAGACAAATTAATGTCTGCGCTATAAATTGATACGGAATCAAAGAGCGTTCACGATTTATTGAGCAATCGTTCTTGTTTTTCGAATTTTATTGGTCACGGGGTCAAGGTTCCGTTGCATTTCTTACGCAGTGTCAAATTGCAGTCGTAAGATGGCCGCCCGCGATCGTATTAGACAAAAAAGAAACACAACTCGTCGTCGAATTATCAATATGCGATTGTTCGAGGTACCGATCTCTGTGGAACGCGAATCTTAGATTTCCTTCTGGTTCGATCACTGGACACAGTTACGTTTTGGGACGACGCGCACAACCACGGGAGACGAAAGAGCGTTCACAATGGATATGGTAAATACGCGTTAACGACATGGCACAACCGTGATCGTTTCGGAATTAGCGACCAGCGTCTATTTCTGCATGCCGTTCGTGTCGGTCACAGCTTTTCGCGCGAGCGTTTTGCTATCGGCGCGCGCGACGATGTCGTCGTTGCGAGGTCAGTGGAACGCCGACGATATAAATCGAGCGCTCGTTAAAACGTGACTTACGGCACTTTCACGAGCGACCGAAGTTGGCGGCGTGCTTGCAGCATTCTCCGCTATCCCCTCTTCGTTCGATTCTCGCACTATCCGTTGCCCTCTCGTTCCCTCTACCGACAGCTTCTCATAGCTCGGTCTTTTCTCCTGCGTAGCGATAGAATCACGAAAGCGAGACACAAGCGGTAGCGACACCTTCCTACACGGACCTTACTACTAACATTTCTCTTCCTACATTGTTGGCTCTCCTTTTTAGGATCGTACGGAATCCTTCGTTTCTCTTCGCGCGTGGATTTCGTGGAACTTTTCATCTTCCGTATCGAACTGTTTACGACGAATCGTCGACGATTTAACTCTCGCGGTTTGTTTCGAGCGTGACAATCGACTCGAGCCAATATCGTCGATAATGCTTTTTACGGGTTCGAAAGGCATTGTATCGTAGATATCTACAGGGATTCACCCGGCAATCCCGATAGCTGCATTTGAAACGAGCCAGCGCGATATTCCATTATGTAAGACAGCGTTAGAGCCCTCGATGGTCGAGAGCCCGATGATCCCAGGTTGCTCTATTAATAGACTGACCTTCCTTGCGCGCTGCAAGTAGGTGTGTTGGTAAGATAGCGTACATTGCGGTCGACGATGAGACACGTTTCCTTTTAGGCAGGGAAATAGTTGAGTAAGAAAGAAGGCCTAGGGAATTCCCCTAGCACGGATAATAAAAGAGTTAGACGATGAGCGAAACAATCGAATGAGAATTCATTTATCGACGAAATATATATCTATCTTATCCACGGTAAGTCGAACGGAACAGCTCGACGGTAAAACGAAATCGTTCGTTGTCTAATATTGAAACGATTGAAAGGGTATCGAGTATAAATAATTTGTTGCGCTATGTACGAGGACGATAGAGGGCGTTGATAAATTAATTTCTTTTCGTTACTCGTCGTACGTTTGCATTTCAATGTAACGATCGTCGGCATCATCGTGTTTCCATGCCTCGCTAATATGTACGCATCTACGAGCGAAAGTGAAGAAAGTTCGTTTCGATCGTCGCGTGAACGAACTGGCGCGTTCGTCGTTTCCATTCGCTTTGTGTATCCCCCGAGAGCGAAACACAATACTCGAGAAGGAGGAAGCAGTGGAAGGACTACAAGAGGGAGGGAGGAGATAGAGACGAAGGTGGCAAAGGAGGTGGAGGTGGAGAATGAGGAGAAGGAGGAGAAGGAGGAGAAGGAGGAGAAGGAAGAGGAGGAGGAGAAGGAGGAGAAGGAAGAGGAGGAGGAGAAGGAGGAGGCGGGGGAAGAGTGGGAACAAGTAGGGAAATTGTGTAATTTATTCAGCTGAGCAAGGGGCCACGATAGTTCGGTGTGCACGCGTAGGTGAATCGGATGATGTAAGAGAAGGGTGGCGCCAACGTTTATATCGTGAATAAAACTTTGCGTGCTTTCGAAAATTGCACCAAGAGCTGCGGCGAAACAACAAAACCGAACGCAATCGCCGCTCGCAATCTCGGCGGTTTACGGCGTACGTGAAAACCGTGAGATTGAGGTTTTTCAATTTTTACGCGAGCGTATACGGTTCCCGAACCACTTATGTAATTGAATTTCGCTGAATTATCGTCACGTTAGAACTTCGATTACACCGAACGAAAAAAAAAGTTTACCTTCGATCGCCCGGACTCGAGCGTCCCGTTCGATAATTTAATAGGTACGGTACGAAAAAACTTTCACCACGGATTGTAAATAGTTTCTTTTCGTATCGCGAGCTTTCCCCTCGGACTCGTTTCGATTACAATTGCACGCGTCGATGTTATTCTGGGTACTGTATCGACGAACTCGGTTCGCGAACCAACGATACTCTGCCACGTAAATCGACGTATAACTACAGTTCCAACGGTTTTTTCCCCCGTACCAGATGGCGCTGCACGAGCGATCGACCGTTTGACAAAGTAGAGCTCCGATAATCGGTAATTGATTATATTTTTCCCACGATTCCTCGAAAGAGAGGTTAGCGCTCGTAAGCGGCTACTTGTTCGTGAAAGAAAATCGATCGTTCGTAAAAGAGGCGTAAAGCACGGATTCCGTTGCGCGGAGTTTACCCATGGTCTGGTCAATACGGCAGATCGTCGTTGTTAATCTACGATAGTTCGAACGTTCTTTGTTATCGACGCGTCGTCCCGGTGCAAACGATATCCGCTTAAGAATCGAGTTACGAGACCGCAAAGTAGCGAGACGAGTACCACTTCTGATACGAAGTACATACTCGGATCCCTCTGTGTCTCGTTCCTTCTTTTTCTTCTTGCTCTTTCTCCCGACGTAGCGAGCAGTCGATCGGTCGGTCGGTCGGTCACTGAACCGCCCGCGCCGCCTTGTAACTCCGTGCCATTCCATCCCATCCTGCCGCGATCGAGCGGGTACCGTTAGAATCTTGTCCCAGTCTACCTGGAAACTAATTCGACGACTCCGGCTAAGCGGATTCGTCGTTGGGTTCGTTCTTGACGCCCGCGGAGCCAACGTACCGACCAGACAAAAGGAAGAGCTTCATCTGTGCTATTACACGGCAGACAACCTTGAAATTGCGGCAACGAAAGTTCCCGGAGTACGAGCCGCCTCCGATACTCGAACGCATGGTTTTATTCGCGCGGAAAAACGCGCTTCTTTTTGCGTCCATCGCGTTAATAGATTTCGTTTTTCTCGCACAGTTTATTCGCAGATATCTACACACAATTCAACGTATCGACGATCGATTCTTGGAACGTCCAGGAGAACTCGAATTAAGGAAACGTCTGGCATCGAAACTTGTTCTCGTTCGGGATATTATTTATCGTAATATTTGTTTCGAGTACGAGCAAAATTTACATTTATACTTTTTTTTTTCAAGAGGTTACGTCAACGAAACGAATGTTCTCGGTTAATTTTTCTTCTTTCCTTTTTTTCTAACTTAAGTAAAGTACATCCAAGACTGAAAATTCGATTTTAAAGAAATATACACCCGGTCGGTTACTCACTGGTAAGAAACGGGAGAATTCTAATTCGCGTTCGGTTTTGAAATATTCGTTTTGTTCTCGGACCGTTCGTTGGAGGAAAACGGTGAAAGTCGGTTGCGAAGAATTATTCTGTATAGGTGGAAGCGCAATCGTCCGGTAAACTACTTCGGAGGAAATACTACGGTAATCAGCGCTTCAATAACAAATTCGCTTCCCGATTCTGGAATTAAATTTCGCTCGTGGCCGTTGCGTTCATAATTATGCGTCGAAAGTTCCGTGTAAACTTTCTTGCCCGGTTCGCCCCGCTCGTCTCTCTTTTTGTTTCCTCTAGTCAACTTCTTATTAACTGGCCTGGTTAGTTCGGCCTTACTTGTGGCGGATACAAAGTTTGCGGAGTCTAACGAGGAAATCTCTTGAAAATTCTAATCCCGTGGAAATAGAGAAACCGCGGAGCGACGGAACGTTTTTGTTTCTCGATTTCAGAATTTTTCGCATTAAATTTCTCTCGTTTTTTCTCCCTCCCCCCCCCCCCGTCCCTCCCTTCCTCTTCGTTCTCCTCTTTGACGACAAATCGTACAATAGCACGGTCGGACGTTAATGCTCGAATTGTGATCCAAATTAACCTCGTTCAGCGGGCACTATACCTCGCTCTTGTATCGATCAACGGGTCGAGTGCGCGCAAGTCTCGGCACTTTGCTCGCGACACGTGAAACTTGGCACAATAGCGTCCGCGGAAATCGTCGCAGACGCGACGGCCGCGTATACGTGCCAGAAAACCGTAGCCACCGGAGCGTCGTTAATAATTGGCGGGAAAACGTTCGAGTCGCCCGACCGCTTTTCAATTAACGGAACGATCAATGGACTCGGACTAATTGAACGTTACGAAGACAATCGAGCCACGCTCGCGACCAGAGGGAGCGAGACGAATTGCTCGAAACTTCGACGACGGGATAACCTCACCGATACACCGGAAGTCGACCCTCCACCGAGAAACGAATAATTAATCGGGGAGCGCAATCGATATCGTAAATTGATACAGGTCGATCGTCGAACGATATCGCGAGCACGGTGCAGGATGAAAAATGGAAAAGATAGTCGAAAGAAGAGAAGGGAGGAAAACACGAGGGTAGGGGATGGACATCGGTGGTGGTGGCGATGCTGATGGCGGTAGTGTGGGCGTCGGCAGAGCAAGGGGTGGAAAATGGGCTACGGAGGGTTGTACGAGGCAAGTACGAAGAGGGGGATGGACGCGGTCACCATGGCAACCATGGCTGGGTTTCAGGGCCCCGGCCGATGGTTTGGGTAATGTTCCGCGCCTTGGAATGGATTTCTCTCGCTTCGCTACCAAATGGGGTTAGTCAGTGCTAAGCACATGCCTGTTCTCTCCCCTCCTCCTCCTCCTATTCCTTACTCTTTCTTATTCGCTCTTTTGCACTTCCCTCTTTCCGTTCTTTCGTGTACGGTCGCGCATCGAAACAGTCCTCGTTAATTACGCCGTATTCCCTGTTGCTGGTTATCGTCTAGACGCGATCGGGAACGATCGAATCGGTTACGTTCGCGTGATTGGACGGAGAAGAAGAGCGTTCGACGTTCGGCGTTCGGCGTTCGGCGTTCGGCGTTCGGCGTTCGGCGTTCGGCGCGGACGAACCGTTCGTTTATCGTCGATACAACGCGGTCGCGAGTCGCCCCGCCGGTGGAAGGGAATTCCATTTGTCGCGACGACGATCGGACGCGGTGGTTCTCGAATTATGCGCGAAAGATGGCGCGCGCTCGGTACCGATAACACGCGCGATAAGGTCGAGATTGCCGGGCGTCGAAAGTCGTTGATTAATTCCCACGGGTACGTCATAAAGCGTCCTTTGAGTGGGCGACAAAAGTAGACTCTATGCGAGGCCCCTTAACGACCCCGGGCAGCGAAGGAAAGCCGTAAAGAGCCGTGAATGCAGAAACGGCCTGTTTATTTTTCCGAGAGTTTCAGTCTTTACACATAGAGACGATCGATGTCGTTGACGCCGTGTCGTTTCTATTTAAGCTTCTTACGTTCCGGGAGCAAATACATTTACAGCCATTTCCTGTAATTACTTTAACGGCTCTTTGTTTTTAGCGAGGCGACGACGAGTAAATTCCCTCGCAATTTTTACAGTGTAATTGTCACCGATAATGAGCCCGTCGACTATAGGAAGCAGTTTATTTCGCCGGTTCCTCGTCGCCCGAGTGATTATCTTCGGGGAAGCTCCATTTATACGAACTAATAGGAAAGAGACACGCCGATTTTTTCAACGGAACACTCGAACGAAAAGTGCACGGTAGTTTTTCCGTGACGATAGACACGCTCGTTGACAACGATTCGAAAATAATACGAAAAGATTCTTTTCGAGATTCCCGGCCGGTCCACGGACACCTCTCGGTTCGGTCCTCTCTGCGCGCGGTGTTGCGTTCGATGGGGCGCGCACTCGCGACAGCGGGACAGAGAGTGGGGGAAGCGCTTCACCAGCTACGGGACCCTCCGCGCTGCCCGATTGGTCGAAACTTGAACCGTTTTTGCGAGAAAACTGTTCGCTCGCGACCGATACTTTCTCGACGACTTATTGTTCTTTCGTCGTGCAGGATACGTCGAAATAAAAAGAAATGAAATCCGATCTGAAATTTCAGGGTACGTATCCGTAATATTATGTATCGTTGCCGAGACGACGCGAAATAAAATTACGGGAACACCGTTCGAACGATGAAACGCTCGGGTGAATATTTTTGCTTAATTAATTATTCACGAGCGACAACTGTAAGACGTTCGAGAATAGGGTCACCGAGGTGATTTCTTCGGAAGGAGACGTATTGTTAATTCTGTGCAGAGGATTGCCGCAGCGAGTTGCAGCGACGCAACGAAATCAGCCGACGGTGCAGTGCGGCTGATATACCGGTGTAGTCATGTACTTGATGGGCTTTCCGCTAACGAGAGTTAATTGCAGCATAAATATGCCCGTTATGAACGGGTGAAGTGATTACGATAAGCCCGAGAATCGTAACAGCGCCGCAACGAAGGAAACGCTCGTAAAATCATGGGGGCAAATAATGAAAACCGATACGCGGCGTCGATGCGCTTCGAAAATCTATAAAGCGGCGGGACGATTTATTTGTTTCCTATCGAGTTCACACGATCGTTCGTTACTCTCTTCGATTGTCGTTATTCGACAGCAAACGCGCCCGTAAAGCATCCGTATGCTTTTATCTCTAATTTCTTCGGTGAAACAACACGGAGAATCAAAATACGATACGGGCTTCCGAGCGGTAACTCGAACGTGGAAAACCTGCAAAGGCTTCGCTCGAGGATCTTGAAATTTGTTTTCGGTGTACATCATCGTATTACCGATGAAATCGTTCGTTGAAATTTACCGATACTCGTCGGATGCAATCGTCAAATTCGGAGACCGCTGTCGTACAACGTTTGCACAATCGGTTGAACCCACGTCTTTCGAAGTTACTGCACATCGAAGAGATCGCGTTTAAAAATAGAAGGAACGTTTGGATCTGATGAACAACTTCCGAATCAGCAATTACTAATTGCAATAACGATAAATAAAAAGTTGTGGAGTTCAGTAGTAATCTGGACCCGCGAGCTAAAATTTTCGAATATAGTTTCGATCGATCGTTCCTTCCGCGACTAACGCTTCAACGGTCTTGTAACGCTTCGGGAAACGTTTAAAAATCGTTATTCACGGTTCATAACATTTACACGAGTCTGCATTCGTCTGACACTGTCTATCGGAACATTGGTAAGTAAACCTGAAAGAAATACTTGCTCACTTTGCCAGGCATTTGACCTGGATACCTACGATCCGTTTTCTGTCTACCCTCCCTCCCTTTCTCTCTGCCAATGCCTCGTTTACCTTCCTTGTCCCCATCTTTTCTCCACTCTTTCGTATATAGTACTCGGTACACACGAGGAGCTCCCAAGCACTTTACGTAAATAACACGGCTCATTTACGTGCCGTGTGAAATATTAATGGCACACATCGAGTTCGGGTATCTTGATAAAACGTTCCGACTCGATTTACAAAGATAACGCGTTCGTAATCT
This sequence comes from Ptiloglossa arizonensis, assembly GCF_051014685.1. Lineage (NCBI taxonomy): Eukaryota > Metazoa > Arthropoda > Insecta > Hymenoptera > Colletidae > Ptiloglossa > Ptiloglossa arizonensis. The sequence continues at coordinate 19,563,409 of NC_135050.1, forward strand.
TGTCGCGACGAGATTCGAGAAATTTTTCGTAAGGTGTATTCATTGTTCTAAACACGTATACATACACAGTATTGTCTCGCGTAACGTTGGTACCAAGTAGGAGAAATTTCATCGCTCGAAATTCTATCAAGGTTGCGACCACCTTTTACCTTTTCTATATTTAGACACCTCGTTGGTACAATATTCAATATTCAAAATATTCGGCGAATATAATTGGATCGCCTTCATCGAAGAACCGTTATTCCAAAATTAGCCATTTTTAAACAATCTCGAAACTACGTGCACGTAAAATGCATAGAATTACGTTCCGGGATCGAGAACAATGCGAGAGAAGTTTAACGAGTGCAAAGAGTTATTTTTTTCAATATCTCGAAATGTGGTTTTTGAATTTGTACCGTTCTTCGACTCGTCGATTCGTCGTGTAACAACTGGTGGGGATAATTTTGTAACGTATCACCGATAATTGGAGAATAATCGTGACATTGTAGCAGTACCGTTCCGATGGTAAGAAACGGGACAAATTCTGTGAAAAATATTATAAAATGCTTGGTGATCCGATCCGTTATTTTTGATTTCGTCTACGAAACGATCGAAGCACACGACGATCGAGTGCTTCTAGCGGATCGCAGTTGCGAGACTGTTTGAGGATCTCCTTCTCCAGATACGTCCTCAAGATGGTACACGGTTTGTCAAGGTACGGTTTCACTTTCGTAATAGCGGTCGATGAATCGCTCCAAGTAAACTAACCGATCATCGACTGGCTGGTAGCCTTTCGTCCTTCCATCCGCGATACAAATATACGGTGACGTTCGCGCACACGTAACAGCTAGCGGAGTATAATAGGAACGCGAGCTGGGAAGTCCCTCACAATACCGTTGCCGAGTTTATTGAAAGACCACGATCGGTAGAAATATTTCCAAGTTCCTTTCAAGACCTCTGTCGACTCCCGATATTCAAAGGTCTTAGCGCGACTGCGAGACCTTGACCGCTTCTCGTCCGGAATAGCCGTGGACAGAAGAACAGTAATATTTCTTTGAAACGCGAAAAAAACCGTTGCAAAAGAAACGTTCCTTTTAATTCTCCGGAGTCGGGCGTTTTTTCGGTCGCAGTCGAATTTACGAATTTGACGCTATTTAGAAATTATTGGGTTGTTCGGAAAGTGATCTCGTTTTCCAAAATGGAGAATATGTAATTTAATAAAATGTTTATACGCTCTAAAAAAATCGTGTTTCATTTTCACCGAAAAAAACGAAATCACTTTCCGAACGACCCAATATTTTCCATCTTCGATCTAAATGTGCCTCGAACAATCGAAACATCCGTACTCGGTCGACGATCAACGACGATATAAAATTTTCCAAACTCGTCGCAAGCGGAATATTCCGTTCGTCGATGCAAATGGGTTAATGTACAATTCGAAGTAATTTAGGCTTCTCCGTTTTATGAATTTAAATTCTGTTCGAAAGCCGTAGAGACGTTTCGTAAGATGCGCGCAGTATTCGGAATAGACACGGTAAGCGAAAGTATTACGGTTAAATTTCGTTCGAATTTGGAAAATTTGCTTCGTTTCGCCTTCTCCGGGTGCGATCGCGCGCGAAGTGGACAGTTTACGAATGGAACGGAGCTCGAAAGGAGAACGACCCTTTCTAAGCGAACAATATTGTAAAAGCGGGATCGGCAAATTTGTGTCCACTCGAGAAGGTAATCGCGGTGTTCGTTTGAACGAACAAGGTGCGCGTACGTACGTTCCGACGTTTCGTTTTTAATGCGCGTAGAAAACTGCGGGAACCGTTTCGGTAAACCGACACGGTATATTTCTCCGCGCGCGTTTCTTCTCTGAAAGATCAACGAAATCGCTTTCGATTCAGGGGTTGGGTCTCGTCGTCCTCGATTCCGTTTTGCGCTCGAAACGAAATCGTCGAGCCTCGCGTTCGAACGCCTCGATAGACGACGAAACAACGCGGCCGGTTTTCCTTTTCGCCGAAACGGACGTCGTTGAAGCGGGAACGGGCATGGAAGAAGCGGGTAAGCGGTACGCGGGACCGCGAACGTGACACAGAAACGACGAAAATACCTGAATAATCCATATCCGGTGTTTCGATAAAGTCAGGGCCGTGCACGTGGTGTTTCCAAGGCCACGTGTTCGCACGGCCTCCACGAGTCTAACCGACCACCTCGCCGTGTTCCAGCCGCGATCGGAGTGTCGGGTTTAGACGTGACTTGACCTGCCTTGACCAAGACTCGCTTGACTCGCGTTGATCGTCGTGCCGCGATCACGTTCACTCCCCCTTCCTGTTTGGTCTCGATGTCTTCGCACCGAGCGATGCATTCCGGCTCGTGTGGCGCACTCGAATTCTTGTCGCTCGACGACGTTATCCCGAACGCGAATCTAACGTTCCCCCGTCTAGCGTCGAGGTTCATTCGGGACTGTTCGTTTCGGGCGGAGAAACGTCGAAAGTTTCGGCGAGTCGCGGCGGCGATACGGGACCGAGTTATTCCGGTCGCGTGGATCGCATGCACATTTCTATAATTTTCGCCCCGGCTACAGGTGAATTTAAACTCGGACTCGTGCTTTACCGTGTGACGAACGGTACTCCGTGTTCGAGTAGGAACGTGAGATTCACCTTCACGCGACACGAGCGACCTTCTCTTCCAGGGAGTGAGAATCGCGTTAAGCCGAGTTCACATCGCCGCGGCGACGTTTTCCTACGTGGTGCGACGCGCCGCGACGGTTCCCCTCGAGAATCGATCGATTTCGATGCTTCGCATCGGGACGCTCCGAGATTGGCGTTCGTTGCGTTTAATTCGGTGATACGGACAATGGAAGACTCGTGGAGACCGATACGGACGAGTCTGAAAACGTTGGACGCGAATATCACCAGGAGACACGAGAAGACCAGAGGTCTCGTGGATTTCGAAGGGTCCCACGGGGTTTCGATGGTCCGAAGTCGTTCGGTCTCACCCGTTGGAGATCACGGTTACCAATTTCACGGATTTCTACTCGTTTCTATCGAGGTCTCGTCGGTTCGAAATCCATCGTATTGGGTCCTACAAGTCCGAAGTCTCGGTGTGGGGGACTCACCGGTTCAAAATCAATCGTATCGGGTCCTACCGGACAGGGGTATACCATACGAGGAGATTTACCGGTGGAAAATCTATCGTATTGGGTTTTATAAGGTCGAGGTCTATCGTGAGAGAGGGCGGAAGGGGAGAGGAGATTTATCGATCCGATACCGAGTATATCGGGCTCCGTAAAACAAGAACCATCGAGTCTATCGGATCTCCGAGTTCCCAAGTTTTTCTATATCGGGTCTCGTGGGCCCAAAATTTCAAAGTCGTTCGCAACAAGTCCCACGATTACGAATCAGGATCCCCTATGTTTTATCGTGGTGCGCGTTTCGGTACAACGACCGTTGAAACGATCGTGCTCGTACGCGCAGCTCGTTGCGGCAGTTTAAACGGACCTTAGTAAATGACCTCCGATGCACTTTCTCGCTGCAATACCAGAACCTACATAGGCAAAAGAGTGATTGCCTTTCGGGAATCTCTTCCGCTAAATGCGTTCTCTCGAAGATTCACGTTTCTACTTGCGCGCGATAAAATATTATAGCGCGATCGAAAACGCAAGGTGAATATTATCGTGGAAACCGTTTCGTAAGAGAAGAGGGCAATTAGTCGTCGGTCTTTCCTCGCTGCATACGCATTAGGTTAATTAACATTTTTATACACGAAGCTGACCGTCGTCCCACTTTTCTACAGTTCGAATCGAATTTAAAGAAAAGTATCAACACCGGTTGCGGTACGCTTTATTATTTTATCCGTGAAAAATTACGCAAGCCGCGTTTTAATCCTATGGTGCGATTCTTTTTTTTTTAATAAACGTGAAATATTGGATGGTTACGATGCTCGGCGAGCGGTCGGTCGGTCGTTTTTACTCTTTAAACGGCATACGTGAATATGTACATTTTTAAGGAACACGACTGTCCCGACTTCTTTGGCAGTCGTCGATGCGTAAATCGAGGTCAGCCAAAGGTTAACGCGACTGAAAATAACCGGTGATAACTTCTTCGACGCCGTGCCATTCGCTCAAAAAGTAAACAAATACTCGCCCGTACGCGAGACGCGACGTTACATCGACGAGACTTCGTTGGACAATTCTGGTACCTGATTATCTACGTGTCGCGCGATTCGAACCGCACCGCGAAAAAATGATCAAATTCCACGTTAGAATTGTACTCGTACATTTTTTTTTCTTTTCTTTTCATTTCTTTCACGCTGTAATTATTTTACTCGGGATTCTTTTCGTTCACGCTAGAATTAATTTACTCTAGAATGTTTCGCGCGCCGTAATCGTTTTACGCTCTCTTCGTCGCGCGTCTCGAAATCTCGATAATATTCCCAAAAGTATTCTACGAGGTATACCGGAAGATTTACGACGCTACTAAAGGATACGTCTATTTAATTCTCCTCTTCGGATTACGGTTTGTAAACATGGAGGGTACGGTACAAGGTACAATCAAACTGCTACATCTATGGAACGACTCTACTCCTGGTCACCTACATTCCGTCCGATTTCAAAGTAAAGGTGCAGGCACACGTACACCGTTCGTAAGCTGGGCTATATAATTAAGCAAGCACGTGTGACGCGTTCGGAAGGGCGGATGGGTGTGTGCGTTTGCGTCAGACCTCTTGCCCGGGGTACTGACCTACCCTTGGTTAGTCCTTGAAGTTGTCCCGAGCCGAGCGACGATCTTTCATCGAAAACACTCGAACCTTCCTTTCGAAAAGTATCGAGATAAGATATTGGCCAAATTTCTCTCATTCTTTATCGCGATCGGTAATCTATGTTTTCGATCTCCGCGCGTTACGAATCGATTTCGTGAAATTAATTAACCGCGCGGTCGTTCGACAAACACGCTCGAGTTCTCGCCCTTTCGAACGAATCGGTGTTATTCGCGATTCGTTATCTACCGAAAACTCGTTCCGGGGAAATTAGCGTGCATCGAACGGTTCGTAAGATATTTACAACAAGTCGATCCAGTTTCACCGACGAAGCAAGATATAGGATACGCCGGAGGAAGAATAGCTAAGCGAGGGAAACAAATCGGAATACACCGTTGTACACCGTTACGAAAGTTATTAGAGTGACACGTATATTTAGCACGGTTGACTGCCGCAACCGTGGACCTCGACAGTGGACTCGAACTGGCATTCAGCCACTATTCCCACGCACCGTCACTTCGCGAAACCGCATTATCCCATATATCCCTTCATACGCACAATTTATTTCGTCGCTGTATCTCGATTTGCATACCTTTAACGTATACGACGGGAAATCGCAGAGATCGTTTCGCGGATCGGCCGAGAACGTTTCGTAGAATAAGTAAATCGCGGGACGATTTACACGGTTCGATATCGTTGAGCTCGTTTTGTCGTAATCAACGATGCAATTTCTAGGACGCGATATCTCGCGCGATATTGAAAAAGGTACGACGTTCCGTGGATCTCACGACCTAGAAAAACTTGTCCCGATAATTGAGAGTACAGCAGAACCTACCGTATCTGAACTAATAGGGAGACGTACAAGGTATTTAGATAACGGAACACTCCACCGGTACTAAATTTCGTTTACACGGATAGAAACGGAGAGAATTGGAAATTTGTTTCGATACTCGAGAACCCTATGTTTCTACGACAGTTGTATCGTTCAAATAATCGTACGTTAAGTATTCGAAGCGTTCTATTAAACATCGCCATGCTTTGTAAAGGTTTCGACGTAAAAATGAAACGATAAAAATTAGCAACGAGAAAAAAAAAATTGTTTTCTAGTTCGTAGCCGCGAAAACCGATCCGACGTATCTGTCCGCGTTTATTATTTCCGCAACATTGTCGCACGAACGCGATCGTCGTTCGTCCGGTAATGTTCGTCGCGCGACAAAACTAACCGCACGCTTTCGACGGTGCGCGGTGTTGATATCGTCGTCGCATCGCGCTCGATTTACTCCGGCCGAGCACGATGCAATTTCCACGGCACGATACTTCGCGAAAGTCTATTCGTATCCGAATCAAATCGAACGGAACCTAATCCACTCGAACCGGCGGGCCCGCGCGGCGTGCAAAAAGAAGCAAAACGACGCAACGAACGGGAAAATTCGGAACGCGATTCGTCGGTTCGCGCGCGGTAGCGAAGTTCGAAGGCTGCGAGCAAGAGAGCGAGAGAGAGAAGGGGGGGGGAGAGGATAGAGTGTGCGTGCGCACGCGCGTCCCGGCTCGCGGTTCTATGGGAATGCCCGTGATCCGATGGCTTGGCAACAACGCGTACGGTGCGACGGTGTACCCGCTGCACGGGAGGCAACGTTGCAGCTGTCCGATGCACGGCTAGCGTGCACGCGTGGATCGTTGCCGCCGCTAGCCGGCGCGTTGCGTGCTCGCGTACGTGCTCGCGTACGTGCGTGCGTATGCGTGAACGCGTCGTCAGAAATCGAAAGACAGACCGAACGAACGAACGACCGACCGACCGACCGACCGACCGAGCCGAACGACCGTCGGAACGTCTCTGAGCGTATCGACGACGAGAGCTTACTCGCGTGTTACCTTGCGCTTACGAGGCACGCGCTCGCGAATCAAGTGCACTCTCAAGGCTGCCGGCAGAAATTTCCTCTGGCCTCGTTCGAAAAACTCCCGGAGACACGTGTTTCCGCTCCGATCGGTCCCGTTCGGGAATACTCCTCATTACGTATCTAGTAGCACCGGAACAGCGCTTTAATTTCCACCGCCCATCGAACCGTGATCACGGATTTTTCCTCGAACCTGAAATCGCCGCGCTGAGGGAAACCGATGGAATTAAATATCGACGAACGCTTCGTCAGATTTTCACCGTTTAAAAATAGAAAGCAATTCCGTCCGTGCTCGGTAATTTCATTTTTATACGTTGCACGGTGGCTTCTGTGGAAACATCGTGACGTATGCTCGCGATTATTAAACAACTTTTTTCCACGTCCATGGAACTTTGTACATTTTTCTACGTGCTGGTATTTTTCAAAGTGGGACGATTCGAACGAGAGAGGGGAGCGATAGAAAATTCGTAACGTAGAACGATACGAGTAATTCCCGTGTCTCTTTCGATCGATATATTTATATATCGAATCGTCGTTGCGATTTAACGACCGTTAAACGAGTGCTTTCTCTTTCATCGCTTATTTCCGACGGTAGACATTTTGTTCAGTTTTTCAGAATTTGGAAACCACCGCTGCACAGAATGCTACAACTTGGACATATGTATGTACGGTTGGTGAATTTTGTACAAGACGGACCGAATCAATTTTATGTACTTTCGAGTGCGTCCGGTAATTGTTCCGGAACCTATCGAAGATGCGAACCGGTCGTTTGTTTATCGCGTTCGAAAATGTATGGAAGTGAACGGTGATCACGGTGAAACTTTTACGCTTACCGCGAGCGTTTTCGAGAGGATACGATCGGATTCGGCCGTTTATTCGATTCAATGGAACGAAACGGTAGCGTCGATGAAAAATGTCAGGGTGTAAGGAAGGGAGCCACCGTGCTATTATAAGGATACCGACAACGTTCCGTACCGCGCATGAAATATCAACGCTTAAGCCCCAGACAAGGAACATACCTAATGCATGTCTGCGGCTCCGTGGTTTTATTTGAGGCTCGCTCGAGATTCAATTGGAGAAAACGAGGAAAGCTCACGGTGAAACAGAGTATTCGCTCGAGCGGGGCTCTCGAAACGCTTTGGGCACTTTCATGCATTGCGAAAGATTCAAACGGAGGCCGGAGGAGAATGATTTGGGTCGTGACCTAGATTTGGAGCATTCTGTTCTCTCTTTCTCCGTCTTTTCCTTCGTTTTTGCACCGTCTTCATCCACGTACGCTTGCTCGGACGCGTTGCTACATCGTCGAACGCCGTAATTGGCGCCGGTTGATCGCCGCCGTTCATAGGAATTACCGACAATCTTGCAACTTTGCGAACCTGGACGCGATATAATCGATCGAAATACTCGAGCGGCGGTCCTACGTACCGTGAATTAACGTAATCGATTTTAACGTCAACCTTTGGCTCGATAACGAGTAAGACGTAACACGAATCGAAAATACGACGTCTCTTCCACGTAACGTTACGTAACGTCTGTATTATGTATATAGTACGTTTATCACCTTACCAATAACGATCGATTTATCGTCTCGGTCGATTTCAAAGTCGAATTGTGTTAAAGGTGAGAGTATTTTTATTCGTAAAAATCTTTGCGAAAACGGTACGCGGTGCTTATAAACAGGCCAAGAAAAAGTTTCGGGAAAGTTCGAGAGCGAACTTTCGAACTCGAAGTCATCGTTGTTCGATCGATTTGTTCGGAACAAGATGTTTAAGGTACCCAGGCATCTCGACTACCGTGAACCACCGTGAAAATGTTGGCTATCGACGCGAGTCGGAACGATAACCTTCGTGGAAGACAAAGTTCGCAAGGTGTAAACGTTAGGTATTTCGAACGTTAGCTCTTTCTTCCTTTTGTAATTCGTCGCTCTGGTCTAACCGTTAATCGTCCGATCAAACGTGCGACACTCGCGCGCGTCTCTTTCCTGTTTCGAACGAAGACGGACTTACAAGTGTTTGGCCCCAACGAAATGACTCATCTTTAAACGGCGCTGGGAGATAGATATGCACGAGATCGTCTTGTCCTCGCTTCCTTTGGTAATCCATACGTGAAATTTTCACTTTGGAGGAGTGCCAGTTCATCCGTGCGTCTACCGGGCGGGCCGTCCTCCTCAAAATCGACACCGGGTTGTCTTCACCGCGCGATCGAAGATGAGGCGGATGACGGGCGTTTCGTGTGATTAATGTCGTGCAGTCTCTATCGGTTGTCGTGTTTACCGGCGCGATGTCGACAACTTGTTGGACATCGGCGCGAGTCGCGACTAGACACGTACGAAAGTTACTCAACGGCTTTGGTAAGTCGGCGTGGTTTCGCGTAGCCGTACCCCGTCGTGCCTTGGATTTCGAAGGTGGTAGAAAAAGTTGCACAAACGCGCGTAACGTGCAATTTGCCGATCTTCGATACGATCGTCGCCCGGGAACGAAACGGATTTATACGAGATCGTAACGACCGTGTGCGACTTCGTGTCCGCGGAATTCAAGGACACTGCCATTTGCAATTTCGCACCAACTCTTTTACGGAGACACGGGGTAATTTTGACGATTCTTTTCTTCTTTTTTTTTCCCCCGCAACGATTATTCTCAATTTTTCGAGATATTTACCGAGAAATAGAGACGTCGAGATATTTTTTGTTTTTAACCGTAATCGAAAGCGAACGGTTTCGAGTCGAGTGAAAATGTTGGCTAATTTGGACGTAATTTAACGAGAACGGTATCGGATAACATCGAAGGGTATTCAAAGTACAAAGGAAGAAACGATACGACGTTATTAATTTCGTTTCGGTTTTTTTTTAAAAACAGACTTTCGCCGATATTACACGAGGAGCCAACGCTATACATCTTCTGGAGAGTTTCCAGAGGCAGCCAGGAGCCACAGCAAAGTAATGATCTCTTTTTTTGGAAACTTTCCAATGTTTCTCGATTCGATAGTTCTTACATTTCTCAGCGTTCGCGATATTTTACGTACGAAGGCGCTCCGCATTGTATTGTTTCGCAATGCATCCATAGGACAAGTGTTATTGCAGCGATACCTTTGGACGTCGTTGTAATTCACTTTTACAGTATTACCGTATGAAAATACTTTTACGGTGTACCGTGAAAATCAGCGCATTCTTCGATCGTTTACGAAAGATAGGGGTATAGATCGTCGTTCGAATTACGAAAATTGTTGTCGGAAGTATGTTCGAATCTTCGTGAAATTTCATTAATCGACGAAGCAACCGGAACGTTGGAAATTAACAAGTAGGCAAAGTTACCGTCAACGTGTAGTTTTGCAGTTACGTTGCGCGGCGGATAGTCGAGTTACGTTATGTTTATACTTCGATAATTATGTACGCATACATCGGACCTACGATATATAGGCGAGCACACGCTCGGCTTTTGTCGGCTCCGTTAGTCACTTTTCTTCTCTTCTTCGTTGCGTTATATACCGCATCTCATAATACACCCGTGTAATAACCTATCTCCGCCTTGTATCGTTTATCGTATCATTCCGTGGCAAACGAGAGAGACACGAGCGTATAAGCGGTGCACCATTAGCATTCGTGGCTAAACCTTCGTACCGATTCTCTCGAGAACAGAGTTTCCTCGGTAAGCGTCAAACACTACGAAACCTTTTCGCAGAAACGTCTTGCCGTAATTTCTTGCCCGACGACGATGCGCTGCCAATTATCGATCAGAGCAGTCCGAGTACATGCAAGAAATTCGAGCACGGTAAAAACTCGTTACAACGAACCGAGTCGAGTACTCGACTGCTCGACCGGATAATTCGAATATTACACCGCGTATTCGAAAACACGGATAGCTTCATTACCGCGATTTCACGCCGTCTGTTTACACTCCACGGTTAGAAGGAGCTTCTTTCGACGCCGATATTTACAGTTCGACGACTAGACCCGGGTACGCGTTTCTATGCAGAAAATTTACGCGAAAGAAAAACCGAACGAGAGAAAGGATTTCCCTTGTCCACTTTCAACGCCCGAGTCGCATAACAGCGAGGCCGTCGTCTGCTCGGCAATTAATTACCCAACACCGCGCGATCGACAACGTCTTGGGAATCGAAAGCAACGCTTAATTACCGTATTCTCTCCCACCTCTCTGGCTGGCTACCGATCATCGTCGAAACGATACTTTCGCCGGTAGATTGAATACGTTTGTTCGGGATCTCGTGTACTATCGGTATTCCCGCGCGCAGCATTATCGTTCCGCACGCGGTCGCTTACGAATTCGGAGTAACGAGTAAATTCCGATAAGTTACCGGTGTGTCGGAAACTTTGGTGGGACGCAGCGGTGGCCGGCGGGGGCGGCGCGGCGCGGTGCGGCGCGGCGGCGAGCTTGTTTCAGAGGGGAAAGAGCGGGAACGCGAGACCGAGCGGGAGGACTGGCGCGGAGCGCGCGGCGAGGAAGGTGGGCCGTGTGTTCGTGAGAGGGAAGAGCAAGAGGCAAGAGGGTGGCGGCTGTGAAGCATTGGCGAGGGTGCGCGGGAAGAGGGGTAGAGGGGAGGGGGTTGGTAGCGAACAGCAGGCGGGCGGGCGGGAGGGAGGGAGGGAGGTAGGGACGTTGGGAGGAGGGCGACGGGAGGGAAGGAGGAAGGTTGGGTGGTAGGGAGGAAGGGGAGGGAGGGAGGGAAGGAGCGCGCTATCGGCGAGCGCCTCGGTTCGGCCGAGTCGGCCGACGTCGGCCTCGATCAGCCGCTCGGCGCTCAGTTCGAGTCGGACCTCCGTTGTAGTCGGATTGTGACGTTCTGCCGCGCTGTCTCTCTCTCTTTTTCTCCTTCTCCTTCTATCTTCTCTCATTCCCTCCCGTGGGCACGCGCGCGCGCGACAGTGTGTATGTGTGTTCCTCGTTCTCCCTCTGTGTTCCCCTTTTCCCTCGCAACGACAACGAGTTCCGCCCAGTGAAAAAGAGCCGAGCTTTCCTGCAAATAAGACGCGTCCTCGACGGCAGTTGTTTGTTTTCTGGTTTCGCGGTGTCGCGGTGACACAACAGCGAAGCCGAAGGAAGGGTCCCGCGCGCGTCGCGAGGAGAGGAGGAGAGGCAACGAGCCGCGTGTACCGTACCGTCCGTGTGGGTCTCGTCGTGGTCGTTGTCGCCGCCGTCATCGTCGTCGTCGTCGTCGTCGTCGTCGTTGGTGGTGCGAAGAGTTTCAGTCAACGGAAGGAGAAGTAGGTTAGCACACGGTGCCTTTCGCGTCCGTGGTAAAATATACCCGGTTCTCCGACCACTTCTCTACGCCTTTTACCGGGAGTCATGAGTGTGTACCATCCTGATGTGACGTTCAACCGACGCGCACTTCTTTTACGTAACGAAAGCGCGTTAGAACGCGCGCGTGCGCTCTATATGTAATCCGTCTCGGTTTCTGTCCTTCTTGTTTCTCTGTTGCAAGCGAGAATCTTCGATCATCGATAGTACATCGCGTTCTCGTACGTGCTCGTGTTCCATCGGATCGGCCGATCGGTCGTTTCGTTAAGCAGTGGCTCTGTGGATTTCGCGTCGCATTGCTTTTCCGCCTGTCGGCGCGCGATACGCCGCCGTTTCGGAGTGTGATTCGAGTCTCGCGCTTTCGACGGTTCGCTTCGATAGGTGTAATCGATTTCGCTCGATACGATTCGGTTCTTTCGATTCGACGAAGTTCACGGAGCAAAGCGCGCGTCCGTAGTAGGTACCGCGAACGCGGCAGTTCCTTCGAAGATTCTCTCGAGTGCGGTCGTAAGTAACGTTCGTGGTTTTCAGTAAGGAGTTTTCTTCGCACGGATACAATACCCAGGCGTTTTACGTACACACGCACAGACATTGAAAACCTGGTGCTATTCAACCAACGACTTCTCAGCATCGAGTACTCTTCATTGATGCAATTCCGTATTGTTTGTGGTGCTTCGTGAAAGGTGTGTTCGTTCAAACCTCAAGGTGGTGCGACTGTTTCGTGTGTGATTTGAATCAGTGATTCGAAAGAAAAGCCGATTACTCGGCGATAAAAAAAAAAAGAAAGAAAGAAAAAAAAAGTGAGAGTTTTATCAGTGCAGTACTACGTGTTTCTCTGTGGATTATTGGATATACTATACACTTGCTCTGCGACCTGCCGACGGAGCGCAGCATCGCGGCTCACAATTTATGTAAGTAATAATATACTATTCTAAACGTTACTTTCGTGATTGCGATCGATACCAGTATACGCGGTCTGTCGACGTCGCGAGTGATATCCGCTCTTCGGTAGGTTATCGTTGCGCTGTTTTCCACGGAACTCTCGATCGTATTTACCTTTCTACTATCCGTTTTTACATCGCGGTCTCTAAGATTCGTCCACGAGCGAGGATAACGAATGTAGCTACGAATCGAAAGAACCTTCTAGAAATTGCGTCATCGATGAAGTCGTACTATGTGAACAGGTTTGTACATATTTCGTGGCAATATTCTTTACCGACGTTCGAAAAACATTGTCGCTTTTGAAACTACGATCGCAGCGCTTTTCGCGAGCAACGGTTTCGTCGTGCCGAGTATCGCGAACGAAAAATGGTGTCCGATGTTCGAAATTGTTCTTAAACGTTAACGGAACATCGATGCTCCGCGAGTAATTATTAGGTTAGGGGTCAGTTTCGGGTTGTAGGTAAATTGAATTGGCTTCGATACGGCTGTTGGCAGCAATCATGGGACTCGAATATAAATTCGCTATAAATTCCGTTCCGATGACTATCCCTTGCGAGTTCTGGCCAGCTTGTGTTTGCAAACAAATTTTTCTAGAGTTTTTGGCAACGTATCCCTTCACGATCGATTTCGTTTTCGTTTCCTTTCCGTAATTTTACTCGATCGGATCGGTTCGGCGACTCACCGTTAACGCGTACCGGTTAATAATAACAATTTTATTTATCGATACCACCGACTGCCTGCCTCGTTAACCCATTTATGCCTTGCGTTCTATATATAGTCCGCCTTTAAAAACTATTCCTTCTATTGATAGAAAATCGTTTTATCGCAGAAAACGGCTCGGTATCGCATTTCAACGTACAGGGACTTTTTGTGGATAAAGTAATCGGTATCGTTTATGTCCTGGACGCGATAATTTCGTTCCGCGTTATCTCGGAACTTTTAAAAATATGAAAAAAAGTTTTTACTTCGGGCAGAAACGGGCCAATAATGGAATCCTTTTTTTTTTTTCATTTTTACTTTCTAATCGTTACATTTGACACCGAAACGAACGGTTTTAGTCATCCTGCCGCGCAATAAGAGTTCGTGGAACGTTGATGCCCGTTTGACGATCTATTCGAGTTTCTTCGCGTGGAAATATTATTTTATCGGAAAAAGAATGTTTCGCCGGGAGAGTGAAACTTCGTTTAAAGACTCGTCGCGGCGTTTCAGTTTCCTTTATTCGTCGTTGTTTACGCGTTATATCGTTCCATTGTCGTAGAATTATTACCAACAAGTGCAACGCTATCGATGTCGGAGCCACGGCACGTTCCTTGGCGAATTAAGCTTTTGCACTTGTACTTACCGAAAGTGACACAGTCGCTACGTTGAGTGCATAATGCGTTGGCTCGGTTCAATAATAAACCGAAGGACACCGATTAAAAAAATTGAAAACTTAAATCATTTAACAATCTTTCCCGTACGGGCTGATTCACCGTAAATAAGTCACGCTTTGCTATATTTTTTTCACATCGTATAATACAAGAATATATTTTATACTTTTTTTCTTTTTTTCAAATAGTTAACCGTATTCGCGTCGTCGATCCCAGTCCATGCATATACATGAATAATTCGAAGGTTCGTAGTATTTATCGACGCGAAGGAATGTCACGTGAAGAAGAATCCGTGAAAAAATACGAGGCACACACACACACTTATATATATATATATATATATATATATATATATATTATTTCATACATATATACATACATATATATAGTATTTCAACGAACCAAGTCGAGCTCACACGGATGTTTGATAAATTTGCATAGAAATGAGATTAAATTGAAGGATCTCGCGACACGAGACAAAATTCCAGAAATTGTAATTAAATATGAAAGGAACTTTTAATACGTAACTACTTTGCGTACAGAGAATTGGACGAACCCGTCGTAGTATTCCCATTTTTCCCCCGACGTTTCGTGTAATCCGACAAATTTTAACGACGCGTTTAAACCGCTGGAATTACGCGACGGGCTTTCTTTTTAATTGTGTTTTAATGAAGCTAGCGTGCTCTTTAATTGACATCGATTGACTTTCGAGTTTATCGAACACGGAGCTATAAAAAGCAACGGTACTCGACTTTCGTCCGAGTTCGAGGGAGAAAAACGATCGTTCCTTTTCGACCGTTCGGGACACGTGAAGTCCCTCGGGATATAATATTAATAACGTTGCAACGTCTTCGTTACGCGAGTACGCAATGCGTACGCGTGTACGTTCATCGCAACGAATTTTACAATCGCTAATAATACCAATTGTGATAACCCAAAATCACCGATGCACCTTGCGATAATTCGATATTGGGTTGTTCGAAAAGTGATTTCGTTTTCCAAAATGGAGAACGTACAATTCGATGAAACGTTTACACACTCCGAGAAAATCGTGTTTCGTTTTCACCGAAAAGAAACGAAACGAGTTTCCGAACAACCGAATATTATCAGAGTTAACGCAATGCTGTACGAAATCGTTGAACCGTATTATTGTAATTATTGATTCGTAAGATCTGTCCTCGTCCTCGTTCACGAATAGACCAATAACGTTCGTACAGCGAAAATACCGAGCTTGCGATATTTTTCTTCGGAAGGTATCGTTCTTCAACGAGTACCGATTTCGGTCGCGTCGAGTTTTACCGCGTTTGAATTTCGAGTCGTTTCGACTCGGCTCGAAATCGTTCAGCGATCGAACCGCGCCGGAGCCCCTTTCCAGAGGCAATGAATATTTCCCCGATAGGCCAGGTCCGACTAAAACGTAATCGCGAGTTTTCTTTGTGGCGCCGGTGAACGCATTTTAACGGGATATCGTCGATGCATCGATTACGAACCACCGAACGGTTGCACTTTGCGCGAGCAACGACAGAGACGGTAGCTAGAACTTTGAATAATTATTCGCAAAGCGCAACCGTTTGCAAGCAAATTAATTGTGGGACGTCCCGGTAACCTCGTTACTCGTGCCTCGCGTTCTGCCTTCTTCCTCTCTGGCGCGCTTCAAGGATCTACACGTGCAGAATCGAGCGAGACGGGCCGTAAAACGATGTCGTTACACAGACACTATAAAATTATCGAATTATCAACTGTATCGTTTCTTCGCTCGGAGGCTGTGCTTTCCGCGCTTATTACTTTACAGTGAATCAAACGGTCCAATTCGCTCTTTGATGTTCCGTTCACGGCAGTATGCTGGAAAACTTTATCGGTTGCTCGAAATATCGAATCGTTTCGTACGTCCTTGCGCGTCATTTTTTCTTCCTTTTTTCCCGCAGAGAGAGAGAGAGAGGGAGAGAGAATTTTATTCAGAAGCAGTAACTCGTACACGCGAAACGTGTCTCGGGAAGTATCGCGATAAAATTGTTTCAGAATCGTTAGAACGCTAACGCGTATCGTATGAGAAACAATATCGTTGAAAATGACGACGCAGAGATCATCGGTTCTCGATTCGGAAAATATCTGTTCGAAATATCGACACACGGATCGATTTTCGTAAAGTATCTCGAAGAATGAAACAATTAATTTTCTTGGAAACGGTTCGACCGCGATACGATCAACGTTGTTCGAAGAGTTCGAACGATTCCGAAAATTGTAACGGAACAATCCCGTTCGTGATACGAAAATTACGGGAACGTTTCTCGAAACACTTGGAACGTGCCCCGTTCGTGGAAACAAAAGGAATTAATCGTACCGGTGTAGCCGATCTCTGAATATTTTCTTTCTTCTTGTTCTTCTTATTTTTTCTCGTCTTCGGATTTAATTCCGCGAGAAACTCTCGTTAAAAAATACCAAAAATTCGCCACGCAAATGTTTCATTTCGCGCAGATTTACGTACCGACACCGTAATAAAGGGAATAAGGGGAAGCATTGTGGCCACGGGCCGAGCCGGGTTGTGTAACCGCGGACGTAATTAAAGATAGTTTTCAGTTGTGTGAGTTATTGAAACGATGCGTGTAGTTCTTATCAGCTCCATACACGAGTGACGTTAACCTTGCACTTTTATCGGGTAGGCCGCGATCAACACTTGGCAGCGCGGAGGTAGGCAGGGGAAGGAGAGTAACCGCGGTCGTGGTGTTTTCTTTCGATGTTTTTCGGCCCGCTCGCCGCTCGAAATAATTAAAATACTCCGTTCAGAATTCTCTCCCGTTTTATCTCGTTGCGTTCGCGCCAAAACTTTCCGGATACCTCTGCTCGCTATTCTCGATCCACAAACTCCGTTCTGGCAACGCATCGACCGTCCCCCTCCTCCCCCTGACAACGCACTCACCCCACCGCGAACGTAAACGTACGTTTTTCGGCCACTCCACCGCCGCTTTTCAGCCACTCGAAAGAATCCACGTTTCGCGAAGTCTTCGTTTCCCAAATATCGCGGCCGACGTGAATACTCGAGAACTCGCCGATACTCGGATACAAGTGTTACACCTTTTCTATCGTCGAACGATTCTTTTACGCGTGCGTAAACGTCTATAATGTATACCGTATTGTAACTTTCGAGGCAACGAGGTAACGTACACGAGTGTTCCTGTATAATGTATACTATATGTATTATCACTCCGGAGGCATCGGGGCGATATACGCGATTCGGTGAAATTTTCCCAAACGTGTTTCAAGTTCGTGCCGCATCGTCGTAAAAGATACAACCAGATGGCACCTCCGGACACGTGTCGTTCGACGTATTTATTCGACGCTATTAAATATATCTCGCACCGAATCTGGGTAAAAAAGAAGTGTTCCGAGTTTAAAATTCGTAGTCGGTGTGTACGCGTTCTGTGCCTCGAGCCGAGATAAAATACGAGCTTAAATGGCCCGTTGTAAAACCTAATCTCAATTGCCGCGTTAATTCCCTCGGTCTTGGAGTACGCCAGAACGTTGCAAACGACGAACGAAATTTTCTATATTCGTTCGCCGGGACACACTCGCGAACGATCGAGCTTCTCGAGTATCGCGGGCAAGAACACGGGACCCGTCTTTTCGCTGCACCGGTGTAATGAAAATTCGGTCGGTGGGAAGCAAGAACTCGCCTCCTTCGCCCGGATACCGCAACTTGCCACTATCCGTGCCGGTCACGTAAACCCGAAGCGATACATTGCCCTATTCCTGGAACTTTTACCTCCGCGAAACGTGTATTTCAAAAACGTGGACCGATTTCGGGTGCAGCCGAAAAATATGAAACCGTGGGTGGGTGGTGGTGTACGGTCCGTGGACACGGGAGTCTTCGATGCTCGTGCTCGACGTTTATCGGGGAGTTATTTCCAACGTTGCGTCGCTCCACAGAAATGCATCGGGGAAAGTGGGGTGAAACGGGTGAGAATACGAGCGAGTAAAACGGTACACCAATGTTTCTCGTAGATAAGAGCCGCGAACGACTCGAGATCACGGTTCGTAGCAGTCCTCGAATCGTTTCGCGGTAGACTCGAGACGTTATTAATCGATCGAGACGATCGGATAGATTTCCCTTGTCCAAATATCGATCTCGCGTTAACTTCACCGACGTCGATTTTCAAATCTTAAATTCGCACCGTGGTCCTTACCGTGCGTTTCACCGGCTCGATTTTTCATTCCGGTTGTAGCGTAATTGTTAAACGTTTACCGAGTTACCCCAAGTAAAGCGGAACACAAGCACCGGAGTAAAGGATACCCGTGCAGTTGGAGGAGAATGAAAATATCTTCCAATACTTATTTATTCGTTCGCAGGATAAAATTGTAATTATTAACGCAATTTCCCAGAGAGTTAATTTCGTATGGAATAATTACGGTGTACAAGAAGCGCGCGTCTTTTTATTTTCAACGAAGTGGTAAGTCGGTCGGTAGAGATTGTAACGAATAATATAATTATGTAATTTTTCTCGTAAATCGGTACCCTTTCGAGAAGAAAGATTTCCGTACTTGTACGCGGTTTTAAAGTACGCGTTCCGTTTCACCCGTACGATTTTCCCTCGTTGGAAAATCGTATTTCTTTTACACAATTGAACAATATGTTAAACGGAGAACGTTCCACTTGTAATTGTAAATTGATCTTTTTCGCCTCCCGATTCTTCGTTATCACGGTCCAAAGTTAAGCGTCCCGTTTCACGCCGATATAGTTCGCGGGGACTATCGCTCGTCGTGTTTTATCGCTACGTATCGGTTTATTTACGCGCTATCGACGATCGCGATGATGTTCACGCGTTAATAATTCCTCGAGAAATCAATTTGGCGGGAACAGGACGAGACGCGGACACGCTGCTATTGCGTGAACAAGAGAGAAACGTCCCGGGCGGAAAATAGCGACCGAGACGTTTTAAGGATTATGGTTTCGAGGAATGCGTGCAGGCGTCGAAGTGGCCGAGCCGATGTCCGTGTGCACGTTCATGTACACGCGCACACGCGCGTGTATGCGCGTGTCGGGGGTGAGAGTCCTCGAGGGTGCGCGTGTCGGTGTGCGCAGTCCGGTTTTTTGAGAAACGGTTTCATTCGAGAGTGTCTAGAGAGTTTGGAGTGGTGTACAGGACGTTTGGGAGGGCTGCTCGGTCAAACTTTACCAGCGAATTTTACTAGCTTTTTTTTTTGTGTTTTCTTTTTTTATAACGTTTCAAAGTTACACGTCGGAGAAAGCGTTCAAGGTGTAGACACTCGTCGAGCGCGCGAAGACAAGCCGTACAACCTCGTCTCATCGGTTGTTGCACAATATCGTTCTTATCGTTTTTCGTTATCTAATTATGATTGTTTACATTCCGTTATCGTATCCCGGGAACGTTAAATAATGTTCACGTGCACGACAGTTTATTCGAACGCTCGGTAGCTTCGCGCTAATCGAAATTTTCGCGTTCGTAACTGGAACGGGTCGACGGAGGACCCGACGACCTATATTTATTCGTAACGTAGAACCGACGAGACGCGCGTATTCGATGAAACGTTGAAAGAATTCGTAAAAGGGAACGATTCTTGATTCTCCTTGAGCGTGAGGTCCGGCGCGAGATTCTTAAGTAACGCGAAACCCAGCTTTCATTCTTTTTAATCGCGAATGGTTTTCCTTATCTTCGTCGCGTAGCTTACTTTATTTTTATATCCGAGCGTGTGTACTTCAGGGAGGTTTACTCGAGGGTTAAGAGATATTGGAGTTATATATCAGCGGGTTTCGGTCGGTGAGTCGTTAAACACGTTTCTCGTTATCGGTTAAGGATCGGTCTTCTTAATTAGACACCGTTCGACCCGTCTACCGCGAATACTTTTACGGTGTTCCTCGATCTCTCGTACACGAGAGTAACAAGAAATTCGGGGTGTCCGATTCCTCGTGATCGACGAACGTTGTAGAGTTAGGCCCGTTCCGCGTTTCGTCGACACAGGATGCGAACGATTTCACGCGTTCGTACACAGATACGCGTCACGACGAAGCCTCGTTCGAAAAGCCCGGTGCAGGTACAATTCCCATCACCTGCTCGCAGATTGTGAGGACATTTTTCTGGCGTCTGGAAAATTTCCCTGCTCGGCTCTTCGATTCACAAAGGGGAACCGGGTTTCTCGAATGTTCGCTGACCTTTGTAACCTTTTATTATACGTACACGTTCGACACAATGGAACGGTTCCTTGCTCGCCGGTGGAGTATTCCCCGTAAAGTTCCGCAAAAGGGAAAAAAAACCGGGGGAGGAGAGAAGAGAAGAGAAGAGAAGAGAAGAGAAGAGAAATATCGTCGCCGAGACGGCGAACGTTAATGGCGTTTTCTATCGGGTTGAATTTTTACCGTGAAACCGTATTTTCGCCTCTCCCGAAACCCTCGCCTCGACTTCAAACGGACAGAAAATCATTCCAGTTTCCTTGCGCCGGCTGCTCGACCGGTCCTCGTTTCTTCGATCTTTAATGCTAATCGGTATTTATCTCGGCCACTTCTCCTCTTATCGCTCCGATTATTTCTTTCCCGTTTCGCGGACTTTGGCCGTGGTAACGCAACCCCTTGCCAGTTCGCGTTCGAACGTTCTACCCTGTAAAATGTACAAATTTACGAAATATCCAGTTAAATGAATTCTCTTCGAAAATTGTATTATTGTTTATTTATTTTCAAACGAGCGAAAAGAAATGATAAGAAACAGAAACGAGGGAGTAGAAAAAGTAAAACGCACGAACGAGGCGTCGGTAAAAATGTTACGAACAAAGTGAAAAATTATCGACTAATGTATCTCCTCGTCTTTTAAAGACGCGCAACGAAGTGACTGATAACGCCATTGGTCAGATTTCTCGATTCGTAGATTTTTCATTCGTTCGCACAAGAAAGAAAATGTTTCGGTCGAACGTAGTTGAAGTTCGTTCTAAATTTCTACGTGACGGAAGAATCGTCGAGTGCAAGAGGTCAATCGTCGACGTTATTTTATCCGGTCGAAGAGATAGAGACGATAACACGGGGAAAAAGTAAACGAGGGGAAAAGTACGAACCACTCGGGACGGTAGGGAGGGGGGTGTGGGGTATCTTTATTTATTGCGCGGAAGCTCTGTGAAAACAGGGGCGCGAATACGCGGCAGGACCGAGAAAGGACTATATCGATTTCGCGGTAAGGACGAAACGTTTCTATGACGAAGTCACCTCGCGGCTCACGGCATAAATCTCGTCGGCTTAGTCCAAGCAATGCCGAACACGCGACCGAGGATCCTTTTCCGAACGTGTATACGCGCACACTGGAACGTACATCTTCGCATCCTTATACTTATTTCTGCACACGAACGCACGGGAGTGCACGAACCGTGCCGAGATGCTTGCTAAATTTTCAAACGGAAAGGAAAGTCGATGACCTTTGTGTCCCCTTCGTGGAAAACGAGGGATGTTGGCGAACGAGACAGAGGAGCAGGTATTTGTCCTCGGAAATGAACCATTTGGGAACGAACGAACGAACGAACGAAATTCGTCGAATTTCGAATAACATCGTTCAGCGTGGCGTAGCGAAGATCGCGATCGGAATTTTATTTTCATTTTACGCGCGGTGCAAAATAATTACCCTGGACCGAACAATCGGTCGATAATAATAGCCACGCGAATTCCATTTAAAACAACACCGACTCGTACCGCGATAATATTTACTTATTCTCGGAATCGTCGAGCACACTTACCGCCATCGTATTCGATGCGTTTCGAATAACTTTTAGTACAGTTACATTAAGCGCGATAACACTTTTCCTGCATCATCGAAGGTATTATTTTTTTCTAATTACATTTGCGATCGAGCAGACCGATGCGCACGAGAAAAAAGAAGTAACGCGTTCGCCGCGTCTAGGTGGCTCTATCTCGGTAAAAATCACCGGTCGTTATTCGTTATTACGTCGATGTTATCGTATACCGCTCTCTCTCTTTTTCTCTCTCTACCTCTCCGCTACCTCGTTTTCCCCTTCTCGCGTTACGTGCGCACTAAAGATTCCTCCCGCGAAAATAAATAAATAACGGTATCGCGATCGTTGGAGCCTCGATTTTGAAAATTTCGATCCGCTTTGCGCGATCTTTCGTCGCGTTAATGGAAAAGTTTTATCGCGATTAAACATGTACGGGTAATTTTACCGATCGGTTGAAAATAAACAGACAGAATGCGTAAATGGGGCTTGTAATTTCATCTGTGTTCCTCTTGCGATACGGAAGGATTAATTTCGTTACTCTTCGTCGATTACTCGCAATGTTAATCTTTCCTTTAACCTTGGCGCGTTTTTCGAATCTTTTTCGACCAAACGCGTCCTCGTAATACAGTACATTATTCCGTTACAATGAAAGCTACTAAAGTACCTTTCCGATAGACACTTCAATACTGTCGCGCCAAATCGCTCGGGGTACCACCGATATGTAATTGTATCGATTCCAGTGTTGGGTTGTTCGGAAAGTGATTTCGTTTTCCAAAATGGAGAATATACAATTTAGTAAAATGTTTATACACTCTAAGAAAATCGTGTTTCATTTTTACTAAAAAAAAACGAAACGACTTTCCGAACAACCTATCGTAATAGATACAATTGGATGCTCAAGTATTTCGTTAGCTCTCTCGTTGCATCGCAGAGTTAGAAACACCGGTACACTCGTAACATTTTTCATCGAAAGATCTCGAGCGTACGGTTGAACGCATAATCGCGTTAAATTTAAAATACGACGGAAAGTTTTCCATCGATCGGATACTTTGAGGTGGGCACGCGAATCGTACGTTTTACGATTACGATTCGATTTTTACGATTCGCGAAAGGAATTGGACGAGATAAAGCGTCGGGGCGTCCTTGCGCGCTTATCGGAAGTTGAATCGAAGCGGCGACCGATGGTGTGGATATCGGGATAATACGCGTATATCCGCGTGTCGAGCCGTTCGGTGAAGATCGTCGAAGCGGTTCTTCTTTCTCGTATCCACTAACCTTGAGTAGCCGTCGGGCTCTCGAAGGTTACCCGATCGGTTCGGCGTAAATGAATCCAGCTAATCCGCCCGGAGCCACTGCGGACTGTTTCAACCGCGGTGTTTACTCGTCCGTGTCTGGGTTAGGTCTCGGCATCGAAAAAAAGTTCAGCATCGAGACGAAGAGTCCCCGGATCTTTGTATTTCGCGAAATTTTCAAATTGGTACTTCGAAACGGGCATCCGTGTTTCTCGAAAATCTCGGATACTTTCGAACGCGAGTGTTTTCGAAAAATTTCAAATACTTTCAAACGCGAGTGTTTGTGAAAAATTTGAAATAATTTCAAATAGGAGTGTTTCTGAAAAATTTGAAATACTTTCAAACGCGAGTATTTGTGAAAAATTTGAAATAATTTCAAATAGGAGTGTTTCTGAAAAATTTGAAGTATTTT
Source organism: Ptiloglossa arizonensis (assembly GCF_051014685.1). Taxonomy (NCBI): domain Eukaryota; kingdom Metazoa; phylum Arthropoda; class Insecta; order Hymenoptera; family Colletidae; genus Ptiloglossa; species Ptiloglossa arizonensis. The sequence continues at coordinate 19,587,019 of NC_135050.1, forward strand.
CAAACAGGATTGTTTGTGGAAAATTTGAAAAACTTTCAAACGCGAGTGTTTGTGAAAAATTTGAAATAATTTCAAATAGGAATATTTCTGGAAAATTTGAAATACTTTCAAACAGGAATATTTCTGGAAAATTTCAAATACTTTGAAACAGTTTTGTAAATATCGAAACTTAATACGTACACACTTTGTCGCAAACAAATTTTGTTAACGTCGATTCGAACAATTTTTGCGTATCGAATAAATTAAAAAACTCTCGTCGTATACCTCTTTCTCGACGAATATTAAACTTCGCTTTTGTAACAATTGTGGATAATGTTACATCACGAAAGTCGACTACAGTCGAAAACGTTAATAAATATTCAGCGTCCCTCCCCCCTTCCCCGGGGGAAGCTCGAATCGCCCCGAATCGATCAATTTTATTTACGCCGTAATATTGAATTTTAATTGATGAATATTATTTTTTAAACGAGAATAAAATTATTTTCCACGATATCGTTCGTTTATCGGGTGTATGTGAATTTTTGCGACCAAATGGCTCCCTTTGTCCGTGTTTTACACTCGTTTGGAGTTGCATGTATTTATTAGCGTTGTTCTTCCGTAGAGTTCCGAACGAACGGAATTGAACGGAGCATTCGAGCGGTCATGCTTTTTGTACGGGGTCTTTCGGTTGCATTCGCTTTGAGGAATGGCTTTGAGAGCTTTTCGGTGCGATTCATGATCCAACATCGACGCTTCGAATAGAGTAACGGTGGTATTCTTTAATGTTCTCCGAGCATAATGCGTTCGCGTATTTAGCGAGGTAATGTCGGCCTTTTCGGTGTTGCTTTCATTTTCGTATGGGCAAGGCCGCGCGTTAAATACGGAAAGAGACGTAAATGCGGATAATACCGCGTTCGCGCGGTGAAACAAAAAATTATTAATATTCCAGTATAAACGTTGTTATCGAACACTCGAGAAATACTAACAGAATCGAAACTATCGCCCGGACGGTTCATCTCGCGTTTCTCTCGTAATTCAACGATCTTTTGGTACGTCCTTTACGCGATTACGCGGTTTAAAATTTTCGTAAAATTCGAACGATTAAATGTCTAAATTTATAACGGGTAGGTTATAAATTTTTCGAAAGAAATTTTTCCACAGAATACAATGATTTTTGTACCGAATGTTGCGTTCGGTTACAGTGTTCGTAAACGAACGTTACACAGCGAGCAACGAATCGTTTTTACATTTTTCTATTTTGTAACTTAAAACGACAAACAATATCTTTCGTCGTGACGGCGTCGCGTGTTCGCGAAGTTAATTATATTTCTCGTAATTGAAAATGCGAGTTTAAGGCTCGAGTTAAGCGAACGTTCGTTTTTCTTTCTTTACGCCGCGCGTAAAAAGAGCCATTCGAGCGAGGAAAACGTAACGCGCGAGGAAAAGACGCTCGTCCAACTAAGGTCTTAACCTTGTCGGCGTCGTAGGTTTAATAAATCGATTACGATTTATTCGGGTTCTCGATGCCCTCGATACCTGTGTCCGCACCGTTTAATTAATTCGTGTTCGGTGTCACGGGTCCTGGATCGGTATCGCGCTTGTCGTCGAATACCTATACGTTTTATCAAAAAACGAGCACAATCGTACCGATCGAGGCGTCCAATTTGTTTCTAATGTATTCTCGAAACAACATTATTCTCGTAGAATTCGTAAAAGTTCCGTAAAAGTACAGGTTCTTGAAGCTGCGCCGTAACTGCGCGCGAAAATCCTTTAATCGTGTTCAAATAAAAACGATACTGACCCGATCTAACATTATTGATATTTCTTCGCTAATAAGAATCTATTCATCGATAAGAAAGTTAGTCGGGTACAAAGACGGGAACGGTTGTGTGAAAGTAATTGTGCGTTTGAAGGTTTTGTTTCATGCGCGTTGACTGTTCCGTTGCTCGAACGGAACCGAGAACTCGAAAATACAATAGGCCCGGAAAAGCCCACGTAGTGCAACGTAACGTCGCAGTCCTCTGGTCGTGTCGCTCGACGTGGTCCCGACACCGCGAACCTTAAACTTACGGCGCGTCTGGTTTCCTTCCAGTATCGTTGCCCTCCAACGGATATTTCTCGGCAAAAAGAAAGAAAAAAAAATAAAAAAAGAAAAAGAAAGAAAAGAAATCGGCCCGCGGTATTATCATCGAGAGAGCCTATCGTAAATCGCGCCAATTGATCTCCGATGGAAGCGATCGATTCGACGGGGTCGATCGATCGCGAAACGACGCACAATAGGCTCCCGTATTCTCGACAGCGTCGTGAAAATAATCGAAACGACGATAACGATATCGCGAACCGTCTCGTGAATACGAACGATGATCGATCAACGAAACCTAACCGTTTCGAGCGTCACTCGTACGGGACACTCTCGGTGGCAATGGGTCGAATTAACAGCGCTAAACGCGAACATTTGTTTACGGTTAACAGAGAGACACGTTCCCGGTATCGATTCAAACGCCCACGATTCTCGATGCGTTTCTTTTGCGCGCGGTTCGTCGAAAATCCACGCTCCTCTCAATGGGACGAAACATCCAACGCGGGATCGATACTCACACCACCCCCGCCTGTCTCTCCGGCTGGAATAATTTACGTACACCCCGACCACCCCTCGGAGGAAGAATTCATCGTACGAAACGTGTCTCGGTGACGGGACAAAAGGGTGGCGGAGAAAACGCGTCGAGGTCGAAAATACAGAGTCGTTGTTTTTCTTTCTTTTCCTTCTTTTTTTCGTTCTTTTTTTTTTCTCTTGTTTCTTTCTTTTTTTTTCAACAGCCTTTACCAGGATGGTAGACGGATTATCATAATGGTAGCCAGTTCCGCGAAACTTCTTTTGATCGTACTCACGAGAGACGAAGGCTCTCCATTGTTGAGCGCCGAGCAGATTTATGATGCGATCCACTTTGCCCTCGCTTCTCGCTTCCGGTTATTACGCGAAAGTCGGGCAAGAAAAGCCCAACTAGGATACGCGGCCGGTAGTTTGGAAGAGTGTGGGGAGCTCTGGATAGGAGGTGGAGAAGGAGAAGGAGAAGGAGAAGGAGGAGGTGGAGAGGGGGACGACTTCTTAAAAGAAGGAAAACTCCGAGCGAACGGATATCCAATCCGTGAAGATTCGTTTCGGCGTTTCTCTCGTGCAACGCCTCGATCGAGGGTGAATCGGAGGGTGAATTTGCGCGAATCAACGAGCTTCTCTCTCTCTCTCTCTCTCTCTCTCTCTCTCTCTCTCTCTCTTTCCTTCTCTCTACCCTCTTAACGATATTCGTCGATTTAATCGCGACGGTATTATCGTCTCGCAGCCAGGGCCCCCGGTGCGGTTTATAAACGGGGCGCGCGTTTCTCGTTCCTTTCTCATTGTATTCCGTTTCTCGCTGCCTATTTCAGCCGTGGAACCGGCGCCCACAGTCTTTACGGTTCTTTGAAATTTCTCGAAAAGCGTTTGTGCGTCCCGACTTTATGGAATTTATTTCGACGGTTTCTCGAACGTATCGGGCCCGCGTGGAGGGGAACGAAAGAAAGAAAGAATCCCAAGCCAGGCGGGACGGTGGTAGGCCGGATAGAAAATAGAGCGGATTCCGTTTCCTTTCGGTCCATTCAACCGTACCCCTTTTAGAATACGAGAAGATTACACGGAGGTTTGTCGTCGCGGGCGACAATGGCGCGCCGCGGTTGTAGAAAGATAAGCGTTTATCGGAGAGGAAATCCCACAGTCACCGTAGTACGACGACGACGACGACGACGAAGACGAAGACGACGACGATGAACGTTCGACAAATTGGATATTCCAGTTGCGCGTGTCGAGATCACCACCGGGATGCGTTCGTCCGAATCGGACGCGTCGAATTCGGTGTTTTTTCTTTTTTTTTTTCGACTCGGGTCTCGCCAATTTGCGCTCGTCACCGTGTCGCGGACGCGCGATTATTTCACGAGCGTTGCTAATATTTCGCGCGACGTTTCCGCGCGAAGAGACGAGAGGACGCGTCCGCAATTGCGCGTAGCGTGAAAAGGAAAGCTATCGCGTTCCCGTACCTCCTCGTACTACGCGCGCTTTATTCGCGCGTACACGTGTACATCGAACTTGGTACCGCGAGAGGAAAATTCATACCACCGACCTCGGGATGTTCTTTTACTTTTTACCGCGTACTCGAGCCGTTGGCAGCAAAAATTCCATCGTACCGCTCGTAATAATTTCGAGCGTGGAGAAAAGAACGCGTTACGAGAACCGGTCGGTGAAGAACCGCGGGAACTCGCGAACTCGCTTCGATTTTCGCGTTTCGAGCTCGATCGGTGTTTACGAGCGGTGAACTAATATTCTGGAAGATGGTCCCTCGCCAACGGGACGAAATTAATTTTTCTCCGTGGAAAGTTACGACTCGACCCTCGATGCCAACTGCGAGGCCAGGAGATCGACCGAGGTGACGATTAGCGAATCCGGAGATTCGTAAATTTTTTCCCGTCCGGATGCGAAACGCGTCCGAGTACACCATTTGAAGAATCCGATTCGGGATCGCGCGACGTACAATCGGGTTCGTTTTCGCGTTTCGACGTCGAAAAACAAACAAATTTCGGTGAAATCGTACCGCTCTCTGTGTGTACTCGTATCGTGTGTACGATAAAGATTCGCGGTCGAGGAGGCGGTTACTCGTACGGTTTAACGCGAAGCTTATTCCCGACAATGTATTCGCGTCGCTTAATCTTCGGTCGAATTGCTTGCATTAAACACCGCGAGCGAGCGAGCGAGCGAGCGAACGAACGTTTCGCGTTCCGCTCACCCTACTCCGCGTCGCGTCGCGTCGAGTCGAGTCGCGTCGAGTCGCATTAACTGAATTCGTATCCCGATATTTATAATCCATTCAGGCCGCCAGAAATAATCCGGGAATAGCGTTCGACCGTTAACTTAATTGCAATCCACCGTGTCAATTCATTAACCGTTTCTCTCGGTCGTACTATTTCCGTCCCTCCCTTACTTTTTCCCCCCTCGTTTCCCTTCTCTCTTTCTCTCTCACACTCCGTGTTGCTCGCTCTCCACTCCGCGCGAACGTTCTCCATGCAAATTCGCTCGTACACCGTAACAGACGTTCCTCCGTTGAATCGTCTCTCCCGTAGCGAACGCCACCGGGACACGGAGCGTCTCGCTATCAGTTTCGAAGGATAGCGCGCATAATGGCGAAATAAAATGAACACGAGCGGATAGAACGATCGCCAGAAATGGAGACATCGAACCGGGCAGATTTATCGTCGGGTACGGGACGGTAACGCGCGCGTACATAACGCGTGTAGCACGGGTAGCGATGGGATCAAGCGTATCGCAAGTCGTATCGAAAGCCGATGGAACGGAACGCTACTTTCGAGCGATCGGATGCTCGCTGAATTCGAAGGATGGCCTCGTTAAGCTCGCGCGGAACGACTCGTAAGTTTCGAAAACGGCCGTACCGATACCCGATCCCGAACAAACGATCGAGCGGAGCCGAGCGGAGCCGAGCGGAGCCGAGCGGAGCCGAGCGGAGCCGAGCGGAGCCGAGCGGAGCGTTCTACTCGCTCTGGTTGCTACTCGCTGAGAATCGTATCGCGGTTACGATACTACTTAACGGTACTCGATCGCTCCTAAGTTTCGAATACCGACGATACTCGATTTTAACCAGCGCGATAGACAGATCGAGCGTTATTCGAGCACGAATTCGATCCAATTGGTTCGTACAGGTACTCACTGAGAATCGTATCGCGGTTACGCTATCGCTCGAAAGTGTTCGATTTTCGAAAATTTCGATCGAAGTCGTCATTCTGTCGCTCGAAACTACGGCTCAAAATTATCGAGAATAAATCGAAACTTGCGGTCGTATTTAATTTGGACACGGTGGCGTACTGGTCGGAATTAATTTCCCTTGAAAAATTCTTTTGTGAACTTTAGATATATGTTTGTACAACAATGTGTTTCAATGTAACGTTTCCATGTAAAAATTATATTTCATAGTTCTCCACAGTATCTTTCAAAACAGTCTCCAACGTACAGACCTGTATGTCCTTTTCGACTACACGTATCGCAAAAATAATTAGTTTCGCGTCTTCCTCAACCAACGTCCTTAATCTTTCCGTTTGAACGTACAGAACGATCTTTACTCTTTACATCTTCGTAGCGCCGCAATACGTGCAGTTTTTCATTAAGGGAAATCATTGAGCCTTTCCTCTTTACTGGATTCAGGTTCGTTCGGACAGAGTGTAAACTAATACATAGTTGAACAAAGTACAAGATCAGTACGGTTCCTTGCTGTGTTGGCCGAGAGCAGACATACGACCGTAAAGGGTTAATAGAGATTCTACGTTCGTTCGCTATTCGAAGTTACGGCTGCGTACCAAAAGTATGCTCCATTTGCTCCTTGTAAGTTTCGAATCCGGTCGAACGAACGTAAAATGGATCGCCACGCGTTGATCTCGATCCATTCGGTGCGTGCGAGTACTCGCTGGAATTACCGTGCGACCACGCTACCGCTCGAAAGTATTCGATCGTTGTCGATAAGTTCGACGAGAGAGTTCGATTTCTACGCAGTTACGTAATTTCGCTCGAAAGCAAATACTCGCGATAGAAACCTATTCGAGTCCAAAGGGGCGATTACGTTCCCCCCGACGAGTAAAAATAAATTTCTATCGTATCGTACGCGCGATCGAACATTCTCGAGCGCCGTTGTGTATCCAGTGTTCCATCATCGGTTAATAACAATCTCCAAGGTCAAGGTGTTGGAAGTTTCAAGGTTACTCCGTCTGAATTAAATCGAACCGAAATTGAACCTACGTTCGCCCCGACGAGCACAAAATCGACGCAACTCGCGAACAGAGATGCGAGCAATCCGACGAGGATCGCGAGTTTCGAACGAAACGACTCGAGGCGGCCCTAATCTTCGCCCCAATTATCGGTGTATTCGAATAACTACGAATCGAATACGGAGAGCGATCGATTCGACGCGGTACGGTACGACCCTTCGATTGAATCGTTCACCTCGACGGGTCTTAATAACACGCGCTTCGAACGTTATCGCAACACCTGTGCACACAAGTTCGTATTGTAACGAGTCATCGGATTCTTTTCGACGTTATCTACGACACCTTATCGATAATGTTACGTGATTACGAAAAAAAAAGGAAAGAAACGTTAACCTTGACTTCCAGAACACAGTCGTAGTCGTAGTCGTAGTCGTAGTCGTAGTCGTAGTCGTAGTCGTGGTCGAGAAAAAAAAATTTTCCGCATCGGCCGAAACCGATCGATCGCTGGCGACGTTCGACCTTTTGAACGATTTTTTCCACCGACACGGTTTTTCAGCGTCCGAGATAACGAGGATCCCTCCCGGAGATGGTCGCGATAAAAGGGACACCTTGTACATCCCTCGAATTCCCTCCGGAGCGGCAGGATGTCGGGTCGGTTGGATGTTTGACGTTGAACAATGCTTGCTTAGCCGCTATCCGCGTCGTGATATATTCGTAGTCTATCGTCGGAGGAGAACGCCCGTGAAAAATCGTTCCGTGAGCGTTTCGCCTCACGCGACGAGCAACAACGACGAGAGAGCGGACGTGAAACGAGGTCTCGACGAGGCGGAGGCGCCCTCCTGCTCTCCCTTCGACTACACCACTCCCCCCTCTCTTCGTCGGATATACATATTTACCGTGAACGCGTTTATCGAGCGAATTGAAAAGAGTTTGCGTAAAGGATCGCCGAGCAGAACGATTAGACGGGAACTCGAAGTGCGGTGGATGCGGAAACGCAACATTCGGAAACCGAAACCGGTTATCCTCGAACATTTTTCGATCGATGGTCAAACGGATCTGACCCGTTTACGCACCGAGTAATTATTTCGATCGAGGCCCGAGCGACCATCGAAAAATGTTTCCAAGTGGAACGGTTTACACAGGGGCGTTTAATTTCATTCGCCGAGCGTGCTCGCGAAAGACGCACGAACCTCGAGTTTATTTTCTCGAAGAGGATTATTTTTTCCCGCGTCGATCGATCCGACGTAACGAAATCGCGTCGAAGCGTTCCGTTCTCGGTGAAAGATTGCGTTTGAAAAATCGATCCGGTACGCGGGCACCAAACCCTATGACCGGCGTTACGCGTTCCAGCTGAACCGTTTGTAGCGTTTCGGTACACCTTACGAACGCATCGATAAGTAAGCAACGACGGGTAAGCCCGATATTGTATCCTGTACGAAAACAATAACAGTGGTCGTCCGTGGTGAAATCCGTAAGGTTAGTCATCGGTTCGGTGTGCACGCGTGCCGAATCGATTTACAAAATTCTCCTCGAAAGTAAATCCATCGATCGAATTTTCTTACTTCGTATTTTCGTCCCGCTTCGAACCAGATAGAACACCACCCTGTACCGAATTTTCTTTCACCGTGTACACGCGCACGGTTAGGATGCACGCGTACCGAATCGGTTTTGAACATTTTTATAAATCCACCGATGCAATTTTCCATCTCCGTATTTTCGTCTTGCGCGTAGCCATCGAACGACCCATTCCCACCACGAATTTCGATCCACCGTGTACACGTGCACGTTCGGAGTGCACGCGTACCGAATTGCTTTTCGAAATTTTCCTCGAAAAACGGAACCTCCGATGCAATTTCGTTGTTCCATATTTTTGTCGCCCGTTTGTACCGCGAGCTTTCGCTCACGGTGTACACACACCGTTCGGTGTATCGTGTATTTTTGGAAACGAGGGTCGCGAATCGGTTCGGGTAAAAACGCGAACGTTCGCGCGGATCGACTCCCCGATCCGAGCAACAAATTTGATCGATACCCGTGGCGATACCGTGGTCTCGGAGTTTGAGTGTCGGCGACGTGGCCGTGGAAAATGGAGCACCGGGCATCGGCCGGTTTAACGAGCTACTTTGTGGGTCCTCGCGGTTGTTACAACTTTTTCGTTCGAGGCGATCGACCGCGTGATACGATCTTGGAGAGAACCTTTTTCGGCCCGGTACGGCCAAAGTGACGAAGCTTTTTCAACCCCTCGGTCAAGGGTGGAGTCGAAATGAATCACACTGTCCTTTCGTCGTATCCGATTCGTTATACCAATTGTGCGCCCGAAACTTTGCCCGTCTAACCCGAGTCGATCCTTTCCCTCTTAACCACGCCTGATTCCAAACAGGAAATTACACGAGGATTACGATTATTCTTCATTGCTGAAAATCGTCGAACAAACACCGCTTACCATGGAACACCTGTTGACGCATCGATATTACAAAACGTTTACGAGTTATCCGAATGCCCGTCCAGACTTTCTACGTTAGATTCTTATTCCGTACACGTTATCCTCGGTTATTTACACGTTAATAGCCCGTAATGTTTCACATTTCCCGGACGACTATCGAGTAAAACTAATCGAGTACTCCCGTACGATTACCGATGCTCTTCTTTCTTCGATTCCGGTTGGAATAATCTCGCTCCAACGCTACCGATAGTCATCCAAAGTTTCGCTCCCGCTCGATAAACTCTCGCGAACGCTCGCATCGTTCAATTTTCCGGATCACAGTTACGCAACGGATCGATCCAAGTAAACGCGTAAGTCGCGTACGAGGTACTTTGTTTGTTTGTTTTTTTCTTCTTTCCACGGTTCGAATTGTCTCCGTCCCGTCGGCCGGGGGAACGAGTGCGGAATGAAAACGAAGTCCGCGCGGAGAGGAAACACAGATTACGGATAATTGAAAATTGATCGTCGCGGAAGGAGAACGAGCGCTCGAGCGGCTCGTCCCGGTATTATTTCGTAATATCTTCGTACCGATGATTCGCGGGATTCGTAACGAGCGTAATTCCGTTGAAGTCTTTTCCGCGAAGGGAATAAAAAAAAGAAAAAAGGGGAAAAAAAGAAGAAGAGAAGAAAAGAAAGAGAAACACAGGTGCTCCGTGAAGGGATAAAGGAGAGAGGAAGGCCCATTGATATTTCCGGCGGTATAATCCTGCTTGTCGGACGATTCCGTGGATGGTAGGGAAGGGTCGGCGGTTTGGGTAGAAGGCGGCAGGGACAAACCATCGCAATAAAGGATTCGTCGACCCTGGAAAACCTTCCCACAGGAGCGGACCGGGACCGGGCGGAAAAAAAAAAAAAGAAAAGAAAAAAATGTCGAGCGCCTCGCAAGTGACACGCGCGGAAAATAATACTCCGGGAAACTAATTTCAATTTACGATTCCGTTATCAGCTCCGCCAAGCGCGAGCGTACGAGTCCCCGTTCCGGTTGGTTTTCCTCAATTTTACCTAATCAGAAACCACGTTCTCCTCGAACGTTTTCATTGGTATTGTTCTTCTCCTTCTCGGAGCGGTCTCTTCGATCGAAAACAAAGCGCGTAGAAATTCTCGCGACGTTTCGAGCAATTCGAGGATCATTGGGATCGGTTTATCGAGGGAGGTGCACAAATTTTGCGCGAAAATAAAGAAAGGGACCGCTTCGAGTTCTTTTCTCGTAATCGGGTATACTGTGTTTTATCGGGTATACTCGATAAAAGAAGGAACATTCCTTTTCGGAAATTTTCAAAGAAAATTCCAAAGATTAAAATCGCCCAACCGTAGGTTGGTTTGGTAGATGTTTAAATATGAAGGGTTTAATATCGCTGGTGAAACGTTTGTAGAGGAGATTCGTACGTAGAACGGTATTACAGAAAATGAACGTTTACAAGCATCGCGCGCGATAGAAAATAATCCATATTACCCTGGTTCGTGCATCGCGCGTGTGATCTTCGTTGAACTCTTGAAATTATCCACCAATTTCGCTCGCCAGTTTCTTCGACGCGTTATTACTTATCCCGTAGCGAAGGTAAGAATTATCCTGCGCGAAAGAAAACCAAAAACGAGACGAAAAATCGAATACTCTTCGCCGCGTGGAAATCGAGTGCAAACGTTTCCGTAACTCGTTCGAACGTCTTTCTTGGAAGTGATCCGTGGTAGCCGACAACGGTCCCGGTGCTCTCGCGTCCAATTCGATGGAAATCGGTTGGAGAAGGATAGCTACGGGTCGAATCCGTCCGGTATCGATCAGCTGTGCGTAATTCCTTTGGTTACGGTCGCTCGCGGGTCTCTCTCCGCTTTTAAGGGAAAAGCTTTCCCCGTTTGGGCTGTCACGGTTAAAATCGATCGACCCGCGTAAACCGAGGGGCGGTGTACGCGATTCGAAACGCGGACCGAAGTCGAGGAAGACCGATATGAATTAACGAAGAGCACGCTCGAAAGATCGATCGATCGGTGTATCCCCCGTTCGTCCCGCTCGCAGCCGTACCGTGGCCTCGCGAGCAGTGACCACGGAATGAAATCCAAAAAAAAGAAAAAAGAAAAAAGAAAAACGAGCAAGAAAGAAGCGGCGAAAGGGAGACGGGAAAACGGCCCGGGATGAGACAGAGTGGGCGAGGAGATTTGTTTATACGTCTCTGATACTACCGCGATTTATCACCGCGCTCCAGGGTAGAAGCGAGGGGAACGGACGAAAGGGGGATAAGAGCGGTGGGAGGGCCCGTTGGGGAGCAAGGGAGGATAATCGCGGGTCCTTCGGTAAATAAGGTTATTCCTCCGACGAGTCGGCACCCATACCGTTCTCCTCGGCGTTATCTCGACCCATCTTACCGGCTTCGTGCTCTCCCTTCTCGTTTCCTCGTCCATATTCACACTCGGCTACGGGGTGGAACGATTTGTTGGAATTAAGCGGTATTTCAGCGTACCGCGAACCGCTCCGCGACGACTTCGTGCCCGTGAAATCTTTCACGAATTCCGGTAATCGCGCCGGCTGGCCGACCAGCGAACCAACCAACCAACCAACCAACGAACCAACGGATCGCGTCCGGTTTGTTTGCACGACGAATACTCGTTGCGCGCGGACCGGAGGAAAATAAACTCGAGCGTGGCGTAGACCATGGAACGTACCGTCCCTTCTTACGCTCGATCTTCGTGAAACTTCGCAGAAACGTTCCTCGCTCGGAGCTAAGAGCCCACAGCCGTGACTCGTTGCCGATGCTTTTCGAGTCGAACGCGATTCAACCGTGCGCGAGGAACTCTCGCGTCGAGGCGGCGTGGTTGGACAGAAACCTTTCAAAATTCTTCCTCCTTTTTCTTCAAATTGTTCTTCGCTCGCCGATCACGGAGAGCGGTAGAAAGTTCCGTTCGAGACGTTTCGCGATATATCGTACTATCGTTCACGAATCGCGTGAGATCGTCGCGAGCTCGATCGACGCTCGACTTACCAACGCTTCCAAACGATCGGTTCCCGATCTCGCGGTGAAGTATACTTCAAATTCCGTAACATGTTTTTCGAAGACGCGACATTTTCCATAACACGCGTGCGATCCACTCGACAAATTTCTCTTCTCCCTCGTCAATCTCCCTTTTCGAAACATCGAATCGTTCGGAATTCATTTCGTTCTCGAAAACCGTGAATGTATAATTTGATAAACCGTTTACGCGCTCTATAGAAATCGCGCTTCGTTCTCACCGAAAGAAACGAAACAACTTTCCGAAAAACCCGATACATACGTACATCTTAATATTCCGAAATCCGTGGATGGTTCCAGCGGTTCGAACGTACACGTAAAACCGTGCACATGCGTTCACGAGCGTTGAATTATAATAGTTGCGTAACTGTTCAAAATTTCTCGTTTCTTCCTTTCTATATTTTCCCGTTTCTTCGATATCGTTTCGTATCTTCTCGCGAACCTCTAAAAATAATACTAGTTTCGTACGGAAGGTTTCACGAGACCGTTGGTGGTTCTCGAGATACGCTTGAAATATAAGAGCGCGCGTACGGGAGTATCGTTTCGGTTTTTCTGGCCCGCGGTTCGGAGCTTCGTCCCGGCCAGACCACCGTAGTTTGTTTTCCGGCTTAACGAGCAGTCCTTGCCACGCGATCGTGTCCTTTGACTCACCGTTTTTTCTCTCCGCTTTTCACGGTCCCCGCCCACTCGGTCCCTTTCCGTCCCTTGGCGAGCCGGTCCTTCACCCTGGCTTCGTTCCGTTCGCGCGATTGGCTCAACGAACCGTCGTCCGCGCGCTCGTATCGGCGTGTTTTCTATTAGTCCGCTTAACGCGTTCGCCGCGGCGTGATTCATCGCGTCGCGTCGCGTCGCGTCGTTCCTTACGATCGTATCGATGAATCGTTCGATGACTAAAGGAACCTCTCGGTCCCTTTTACGAGGTTCGTCGGTGCTAATAACGGTGTTGTTGTTGCGATACCCTGTCCGAGATAATTACGGGATTACCCACACGAGTGATTTTATCGCTCCGTAATGGGACCGATTCTCCGGGAACGGAGGTACCCAAAGTACGGGAAATCACCAGTGATGAGGGGTGAAGGGTGGGGGAGGTCGCGTTAAATATTAAAATACGAGAGTAGTTAAAATGTTCGTTGCGAGGATTCCACGTTGTGTTCGATTGATGAATTTGTACGCGAAACGAGCGCATCGAAAGGAAAAAAATAAAAAAAAAAATAAGAAGAAAAGTTTCGTCCCGCGAAGCGATATTTTTTATTCAACCTGTTCGTTAAAATATGCATCGCGAGCTAGCGGTAGGCGAAAAAATTACCGTTTTCGAAAGTTGTAACCGAGCCGCGAAAGTTTGCGAAACCCTGCTCTAGAAGCTTCAACGTGCCATTACGAACTTCGTTGTTCGAGTTTTTGCAATCTATCAAGGTCTCCGGTTGTAAACTCGCAACGTTCGCAAAAACATCGCCGCGTATCCGCCAGGACACCGATTCGCGCTCTCCGGGGGCCCGATGCGCGATTCGAGCCGCTAAATGTGAAAAATAAGCGCGATCCGGTGTCCGAACCGATAGAAGTTCCAATGGAACGATCGTTTTTCCGATATCGAACTTTGTTCGTTCGGACGGAGACAAAGGGAATCGACAATTTGTTCGAATATTTAAGAATTCTATGCCTACGCGACAGCTGTACAGCGAAGCTTTCCGTGTACGAATATTTTAACGTGTACGATTGTTTGCGCAATACAGCCGCCGCGAAGACGCACCCGAGCAATGTTTGATTTTGAATTTGGCAAGATCGTTCGTTACGAAAAAACAAAAATACTTTCGTCGAGTGTAACGGTGTTAAGTACGCTCGAAGAAATGTTATTTATGAACGATTACGACGCGATTGTACCTCGGAGCGTTCGAATACGAGAACCTCTACTGTGATTATTCTCCGCTTAATTGTTTCGAGCATCGCGGTGCAAAGGGTACGGTCGTTTGAAAATTCGTCCAAGGGAAAAGAATTTCGTCAACGATCCGAGTAGCTCGATCGCTCTAACGTTTATGGGAATAAAAGATTCGAGTTGAATCTCGCGATCGTTTCGAGAACACGATCGAACGATTCCTTTTCCCTCGGCGAGTTCGAGAACCGGTATTCGCTTTGCAGTTTTCACGTGATTTCCAATTTAGTTTCGGTGCTTGGCCACATGTGTCGAGTTAAGCGAGCCCTTGTTTATACTCGATTCGACTATCAGGGCTAGGGAAGAGGAATCTCCCGATGACCCGAATGGTAACTCGATTGAAAAGATCCTGTTCGAGCCCCGATCCGGTAATCGGATTAAACGATCCTCTTCCTCCTTAGAATTTTCCGAAGCGGAGCTCGGTTCTCGTGTTATTTCGAACGTTTTGCTCGTGGTTTCGACATTAACCACGGTTCTCGAGCCATCTTCGTACATTATATTCGGAAACGGGAAGGTCGATGCCGGTGGGTAAAATTCTTTCGTTTACGAACAAATATTTGCGACGAAGCTTCCTTTCGCGAGCCTTGAAATTATAATGTACCGTGAGCCTCGTTATCGCGATACGCGAAACGAAACATCGAGGCAACAATCGTCGCGACTGCCAAGAGAATTGATTTTTTCCCCGACTGTATAATTATTCGGCCATCGAACACACGAGAGCTCGAAAGTTCCCGACCCTCGACCGAAACGCTATCGATCTTCGAACTGACGTAACTTGGCGAAAAATGGTCGTACAATATTCATCGTGAACTCGTTTTCAAGAACGAACCTTCAGCTTTCGCGCCTCGGACTCCAATTCCTCTGGAAATCCTCTCACCTCGAGGACCGATCGAAGAAACGAAAACAATTTTCCGGAAAAAAATGGAAAAATTTGAAACCGCTGCCGATCGTCGAGCAAATTTTTCACGCGTTCAAGGTTACCACGAAGTTGCGGATCGAAGTCTCCCCTTTACAACGAGGCCGTAAAAGTTCAAATACCAATTCTTTTCACCGGTTATTCTACCTGGAACGAGAAGCGTCCCGCCGGCATTGGAATACAGTTATCCGTACACTTACGAGACCCGTGGTAACAACGCGATATACGTTACTCGACGATTTTTACCTCGAAGTGTCGCTCGAATCGTAGAGAAAGTTACAAATGCCAACAATTAAATTTCACAATCGTAGATATTTGTTTTCAAATATTAGCAACAGTCAGATTCTACATCGTAGATATTCCTTTTCGAATAACGGTAATAACTGTACTTTATAATCTATATTATATCCGTGGATGTTTGTTTTTATTTGCTACCGGCTCGGTATGTTTCGTATTTCCAACTGATTCTCGGTTCCGCTATCCTATTATGTATTTCAATTAGCGGGCCGGTTGTCCTGCTGTGCAAAGATACGAGTCCGAGTTCCGAAACGAGCTCGTGGCCCATTATTTTTCTCCTTGCGGTGCCAAACATTGGCGTTCTCGTTAGCGCTACGATGCTAACCGAATTGCTCGCTACACGCGAGCCCCACCCCGAAAGTACAAATTTCTCTCTCCGCGAGCGATTACGCTCGATTCAACTGGTTGTACGAGCAATTCGTCACACACCCTCCTCCCCTCCTCCCCCCACCGCCCACCGTGCATCGAAATATTCGCATCTCTGCCGGCTGGTGTACTAATTAGCCTCGTCGAACTCCCATCGTCCCTGTTTATCCGTCGAAACGCTTACGAAACAAAGTTTAATAATCGAGGGTGAATTCGCTCGTTAACACTTGGCGGAAGTCGAGTCGAAACGGAAGCCGCGCCACGGTCGTTAGGCGAACACCGTGGAACGATAACCGTGCGTCGTGTTATCGACGATTCGAATCGCGAGCCGAGTCTGGACGATAATTGTGTCGTCGTTCGTCTCGATTCGACTCGGGATGTTCGAGGAGCGAGCGATCTCTCTCGCGGTCGAGAGATCGCGTCTCGAGTCGGTTATCGATACGTCGAACGGTTATCCGACGTTATCGTTCTCGTGCTACGTCGACGAGAGACGTATACCTCGCGAATCGCGTTCACCGATTTCAACGGTCCGCGAAAACGCGCGTCTCGAGTCAAACGGCGAAATTCTCGAACGAGAAACGTGCCCTATACGGTTACGATCGAATTACTCGAACGCTCGTCGATCGATTCGAGTGCTCGGAACGACTCGAGACCGACCAAACAACACTCGCCCGGATGAAAATTTCCAACCGGGAACAACGCAATGTAATCGTTCTTTAAGATCATTCCACTTCGGAACTTTTCTTCTATTTCTAGAAATTCTATAGCACGTTTTTGCCGAAGATGTGACTTTTTCTATACCACACGATCCACTTTGTAAATTTCTCTCTTCCCTAGTCGATTTCTTTTTTCGAAATATTGGACCGTTCGGAAAGTCATTTCGTTCTCCAAAACGGAGACTGTGCGATTTAATAGAATGTTCGTACGCTGTAAAAAAATCGTGTTTCATTTTCACCGAAAAAAACGAAACCACTTTATAAACCAATACAATATACGTTAACGATACTTTCCTTAACAAAGAGATCGTTTCCGTGGATATCGGTAAACCGTTGTCGACGTTGTAACTTCATAGCTTCGGTTCGATAAAAATTGGACGTTCGTTGCGGAACGAGTTAAAATCGTTTAATCGAGTGAAAAGCTGCTAGTAAATAATTACACCGGGATTTACATTTACCGTGTATTCGAGTAAAATTCCCCTAGTCTTTGCTCGACCGTTTTAACGCGAACTCGGAGACGCGAAGTATCCCCCTGCCCGTAAACTCTCAAATCCAAGGCTCGAAAAGGGTTTACAATATCGATTCCAGTTCTTGAAAACTATCGACAGTTGGATGATGGATGTTTTTCTCGAGAATCTAACGGAAGTTAAATCAAACGCTAACCGTGTCTCGCTGGCTGCCAAACGCATAAAAAATCGATCTCGTTCGGAGCAGCTGTCCTTCGAGTCGTTACTCTCCGTAATACGCGCGTTGTTCTCGCGAGGAACTTTTCGCGCGAAAAAGTCTCGATTCGAAAAAAAAAACAAAGAAAAGAAGAAGAAAAAAAAAAGAAAAGCACCATCGTCGCGATCTCGTTTCTTTCGTCGCGGATTCGTGTTTGGCGCGTTCGCCGAAATGAATCGCGACGTTAGCGAAACGCGCTCGGTCGTTCCCAGGGCCCGGGGAACGTTGCGCAAACGTCACCGCAACCGCGGAAAAGTAATCCTCCGTTGAAAAGTCACCGGTCTCCGTTCGAATTCAATTATTCGCCGCGTCGCCGGAGCAGTCGACCGGCCGTGCACGACCAATTAAACGATTTACTCGATTAACCGCTTAACCGTGCCCGCGCTCGGGCAAAGATAAACGCTTAACGGTTAACGACCGATAGCGACCGGTCTAGAATCCGTGGAAGGGGGAGTAGCAGCGAAGAAGGAAAAAAGAAAAGAGAAAGAGAGAAAGAGAGAGAGAAAAAGAATACGAGGAGGGAAAAGAGAAGAAGGAAGATGTGTTTCAATTTCCGCTTTCGCTTTTAATTTCACTACTCGCTTTTCCGGTTGCCTCTCGACGACTGCACGCCTCGCAGCCTCGCAGCCTGGAATCTCTCTCTCCCGCGCTTCTTCCAGCGCCCTCGTAACTTTGCCGGGATCTCTCTTTGTCCTGTGTTTCGAGGGATCTGTAACCGTTCTCTCTACCTCTTTCTTTCTTTATTTCTTTCTTTCTTTCTTTCTGGCATCTTTCTCCCGCCCACAGTTTTCTGTGCGTTTCGTCTTCGTTCGTGCGGCACAACTCCTCGCGGTAATGGCGGGACAGAGAATTCCCGTAGCAAGAGCTTTCGTTCTTGGTTTCTGAACGCATACGTTCCTCGTCTAGCCGGGGCTTACTTTATTTTTACTCGTCGTATCTGCCGCTCGTCGCGCTCTTTGTCGTACGATTTCGTTGCTTGTCGTTTCACGACGGAAGTCTTTTACTTATATTCTCGAGAGCATTCTGTAATTTCGTCGTCGACTCTGTGGATGATTTCAGCGAGATTGTACCCACCATCGCGGGACGAACGTGTCGGTCGTACCCGATTCCGAACCCCGTGTACGCGTTAAGCGGCCAAGTGGTTTGGGGATTCGCTCGCCGTGTTTCGGTTCGTTGTTTCGTTCCTCGGATCGGCGGGTACACTTTTTAACGAAAAACTCGCCAACTTCGGGGATCCAAGGTTGGAACGGTATTGTTTCCAAACTTTGCGGATCGATTCGAATCCGATAAAATTCCCGTGACTCCGTTTTTATACGTTTACGTTCATCGCGAAAGGAAATAATTGCGTCGAACGCAACCGAGTCGATCGAAACAAAATTATTCGCTCCTTTGAAGAAACTCGGCAAAATCAATGCTAACGGAATTTTAAAAATACAAATTCTACATATCCGCTTCGATATCGAGAAAGAAAAATCGGACGCGTAATCGATCGACAAAGATTTGGCATTACCCGCAACTATCGTACAAATTGTATCCGTTCGATTTTGCCCCGAGTATTAGCATTTAGCGCAGGACCGAGCACGAATCGGTGAAAATTGGCTTTTGTTTCGTTGCTCGGTAAACGTGTTTATATTATATCTGGGATTCGGGTGACGGAAGAACCGCGGTGAGGGAAATCGATTTCACGGCGTGATAAAGCTCTTTCTTCGGGTACCCGGTTGCTTCCTTTATACCACGCTCTCCTTTCCGACGATTTGAGCGCGCCAATGTAAATGCAAATACGGCTCCACTCGAGCCCCGTCGTCCTGTCGTCGTCTCCGTTGGTCCTCTTTAAATTTCTCCGTGCCGAAGGACCGTGCGCCCGTGCCCGCGCCCGTGCCCGCGCCCGCGCCCGCGCCCGCGCCCGCCCGCGCGTCTGCCTTTTCTTCCAGCTTCGTGCCTCCCTTTAGGAATTATTACCACGGTCGACGCGTCGCTGACTGGAACGAAGGTAATGCGTTCATCGGTGCCAATGGTTCCGTCGGCCGCGATGTTTCTTCCGACTCGCTCCTTTCTCGCCTTTACCGTTGCGCTTCTCCTCGGGGCCGTTCTCGATTTTAATACTCCGCCCGGATACGCCGGACAACGGACTTTCACGGTCACTGTGCAACGTTATCCGGATACGTTGGACGTACGAATTCATTCTGGATCTTTTTCAAATAGATTTCATTCCTATTCGACCCTTTCGCGACGACAGACCTCGAAACAAATCCCTCGTGTAGAACTTTCGACCTTCTGTTGAAAGTAGAATGTTTCCGAATTCAATTGTACGAAACAATTCGGTCATATTCCGATTACTGTGCAACGTTATCCGGGTACGTTGGGCGTACGAATTGATTCGTATGAGCTTTTTAAAATAAATTTCACTCCTATTCGACCCTTTCGCGACGATAGATAACGAAACAAATCCCTCGTGTAGAACTTTCGACCTTCTGTTGAAAGTAGAATGTTTCCGAATTCAATTGTACGAAACAATTCGGTCATATTCCGATTACTGTGCAACGTTATCCATATACATTGGACGTACGAATTCATTCTGAATCTTTTTAAAATAGATTTCACTCCTATTCGACCCTTTCGCGACGACAGACCTCGAAACAAATCCCTCGTGTAGAACTTTCGACCTTCTGTTGAAAGTGGAATGTTTCCGAATTCAATTGTACGAAACAATTCGATCACATTCCGATTACTGTGCAACGTTATCCATATACATTGGACGTACGAATTGATTCTGGATCTTTTTAAAATAGATTCCATTCCTATTCGACCCTCTCGCGACCCGTTCCGTTGGAGGGCAACGATATCGATCTGTTTATAGTTTCTGGAAGTGGAATTATGACGAATGATGCAGTGGAAAGGACCGTGAGGTGGCACGGCGTGACTTCTCTGCTCGGTTGTTTTTTTCCGTTCACTACGGGCCACGAAGCAGTTAGCACGTGTCACCGATGTGTCGTTCTCTTAAAGTTTTATTACAGTTCCTGCAACCTGCTATTATTCTTCCATCGCTTTACCTTGTACTTCGTTCGAAGAGACACTTACACGCACGATAATATTTTAAAACATTTATTTTTACAAACATCGCGGATCAATCGATTAACTATTTTCGTACGGTACTGGACTTTTGGGTACTAATACCTCCTTGGGAATTCTCTAACGCATAGTTCAATTCTATCAATTCGTTAAAGTAATTTTCCTTTTTTCGTTTTTCATGCCTTCTGTACGATAATATTTCCTTCGTCCCGGTTGGTATTTTTACCGTGAAATTTCGAGACTCTCGTAAAACAGCTATCCATCACTGTTCATCGATACAACCGTTGAAACATCGGTCGAATATTATTTCCCCTGCTCGGAACGCGGAGGATAACACGCGAGCCAAGATCGCGCGAAGAAAATAGACACCGTTATCCGAAACCGAAATCTTGGTAACCGTACACGCCCTCGTTATATCCGCTCTAGGTACGTCTCGACACTTTGACGTTTATCCGATCGAAGTTGACCAACTTCTCGCTGAAACGAACCCTCGACCGTACTTTTACCGCTTTTGGACGCACATCGGGGGAACTGTCCGCGAATCAACGAAAATTAATTCCCCGGTCGGCGAGCGCGCGGCCAACGATGCGTTCGAATCGAAATAAAAAATTTATACACCGGATAAAGTGATTATTAAATACGCGTTTACTCTCCGTCCGCGTTTTACGTAACCCTCGCGATTCGAAACGTCCACCGACGAATGGTTTAATACCGCGTGCGCGTTTCCCGGTACGAATGATCGATAGTTTGTCGCGCACGGTAATGTTTTAATAAATAAACTTCGCCGGTAAAAGGTAATTCGAGGCCGCGACTCGGTCGAAAAAAAAGGAATGGACAAATATCGCGCCGGGAGGGACACAAAGCGATCGACCGAAACAAAAAAAAAGGAAAAAAAAGAAGAAAAACGCGAGCGCGGAAAATCGACCGCGGTGCGCCGCAACGAAACCGACGAAAGAGGTAGAATTCGAAGCGCGTACACCGAATTACGGGATGTTTTATTAAAACGCGGGCGTGGATTTCTTTTTTCTTTTTTTTTTTTTCTTTTTTCTCTCCTCTCTTTTTAATCGTCCCGCTATTAGCGCAACAACCGCCGTTGTTTCGCGACCCGTTATCGTAATATTTTTCGTATAATTAATAATATTTTCGAGAATCTCGTCCCGATATTCGTTCCCTGTCCGAAAGAGAGAACCGCGCTCGATAGGGTCACGAGACGGTTCGCGTACCTGGTGAAATAATTACAGAACCTCGTAGCTGGTGAATAAACAAATTATCGGCCGGTGGAATCGGATACCGTGCGTTCGAGAACAATATCCGTCGAATGCGACGAGTAACGTTAAAAGTGTTAAAATACACGAACGAAGATCGTTGGTTCGCGTTCGATGAATCGAACGCGCTCGTCTTCCAACGATTTTTACGTTTCTCCTCTATTCGAAATATTCTCCCGTTTCAACGATCGATTATCCAATTATTTCGCACTTAGCGTTTCCTCGAATCCCCGAAGAGTTTCGCGTTGCGTAAGCACGGTCAAATTACAGGTACAGAGATTGCACAGACGAGAAGGTATCGACAATTAGCGTAACAGCAGGATGGCTTCGATCGTCCGTTAGCGTGGACGAGGCTCTCGCGTTTCTCCTAAACCCCGTAGCCGCGTCGAAGTTCACCCAACTATCCGCAAACTGCTCACCAATGGGGGAACGTGTTCCTTTAACGTTCGCTCGGGAGAGTCAACTGCTTCAAAGGAAAACTCGTGCGCGAGCTACTCGAACTGTTTCTTCCGCGTGCTGTATTTTCCGCAATCTTAATCTTCTCTATCGATCCCCGGAACGATCGAACGATTAACAGGACACGCTGGTGAACCCCGGCTACATATTTTAGCCACGCTCCAAATATAACGGTCCTTTCTGTACAATGTATACCGTTTATCGACTTTTCCGCACGGCACGGTATTCGTTCCGCGCGTTCCGTTCATCCGAATATCGTTGTCTCGAAATACGCGCGAAAATGTTACTAGCGAAAGTCGTAGGGTTCGACCCTTTTCTGCTAACGAAATCCTTCGAATCGTGTAATTCGATTCAAAACGGAGCACTTTCGTTTCAACGTTTCGTGTATATATATGTTTACATCTTGGAAGAAAGGAGCGATTGAATTTTAATTTCCAAACCACGATGGTTTTCCAAATTGGAGAAAGTACACCGAATTGAGCAACGATCGGGGATCGTCTCTCGATTGGAAAGGGTTGAGTAAGCAAGGAATACGGTAATTTCGTAATGTTCGATTTCGACGAAACGACGTATTTCGAACGTAAAAGTACCGAGGTGTGTATTCGCTCGGTACGACCGATTCACCGAAAACGCGTTCGAGAATATTTTCCGAATACCGCGAAACGTGGTGGAAACGTTGAATAATATCGATTATCGGTGTTTCCAATTGCGAAGTATTTTAATTTACCTCGATTCGCGAGGTGGATATTAAACGCGATACGGTCGGAGGATCGTCCGCGACGTACATATTTAACCGAAAAGCGTTCTCCGGTTGCGTTTAATTCGAGAGAAAAATTGAATTCGCTAATCCGGTCGTAATTAATTTCGATCGTCGGTACGCAGCTCGCCGCCGGGTATTCCCCGCTCCGTCAACGTCGGAGGCGCTTCGCTTCGCTTCGCTTGGCGCGCGTAGCACCACCGGTCCCACGATTTTTCACGGAAGCTGCTTCACCGAGAGTTCCGTATCATTCAATTATCCTTATCCCCGGCGCGGCGGCTTCGAAGATTCCTCGAGAGAGGGAGACGAGACGCGGAGAATGGGGAATGGGGTAGGGGGGGAGGGAGCAGCGGTTATGGAGAGATCGGAGGAACGTGGACGCGGGTACGGTTCGAGCCGAAGGTAGAACTCGGACGGGAGCGAAACCCGTTTCATCGGATACCGAGGCGAGTCGCGCGTAGAGAAAGAGGGAGCGAGAGACGGCGAACCGCGTGCCAAGAGTGACGATGTAAACGTCATATATCTAGAGGGAAAGGATATTTCGATCTCGATGGGTGGGCCCGGCTTGTCCCGGCGGTGTATCCGCACGGGCCTCCGACGAATTCCTGCGCGTATCGAGCGAGCCGTGGCGCGCACTCGAGAATCGAGAGAAGCACACGCGTTCGAGGTCTCGAGCAGGTCCAATTTCGTGGAAACGCGCCTCGCCTCGCCTCGCCTCGGCTCGTCTCGTCTCGTCCCGTCTCTCCCTCTCTCTCTCTCTCTCTTCGTCTCCCC
Organism: Ptiloglossa arizonensis; assembly: GCF_051014685.1. NCBI lineage: Eukaryota > Metazoa > Arthropoda > Insecta > Hymenoptera > Colletidae > Ptiloglossa > Ptiloglossa arizonensis. The sequence goes on from NC_135050.1 coordinate 19,610,537, forward strand.
CTCCCCCTCAGATCTGCCGCCTCGTCGCTTCGTCGTCCCGCTACGTCTCGCCACGGCTCGCGCTACGACGCGACGCGACGCGAAAAGCGCCTTTCGTCGGTCGACGCGCGCGATCGATCGTCGTCGGATCGCGACGTTCTCGCCCGGGCAAGGTAAACCGGAATCGTGGAATTCGCGGAGCGAAGTTTCTCTCCGCGAGACGGGAGGAAGAAGAGCGCGCGAGGATACGGGGAGGGGGATACGCGGCGAGGGGAGCGGAAAGGAGAGACGCAAATTGCCCGGCCCGGGAGAAAGTCGTTTCAATTCTCGCGGTTTCGAGATAATGAAATTTACCGGCGTCTCGATTCCGTTGACGAGCGCGAATCGAGTTTGCTCGTAAGTGGGACGACTAACGGCGCAACGGTGCTCTCGAGACGACCACCGGATCGCGGGCGCTCGCTCGCTCGCCCGCTCGCCCGCTCGCCCGTTCGCCCGCTCGGCCGTTCGCCCGCGCGCACCTTCCAGCGGTGTTGTCGCGCTGTTAATTTCAGCTATTCGTATTCCCCGTTTTCTGTTCTCTCGCCTCCTGAGAATCGTTGGCGCGCGTTCGCAATCCGGGCAGCGACGACGTTCACCGACGAAACGAAACCCCGCCGCGTTTCGCGTTTCGCGTTTACGGGAATCGCGAGGTTTCGCGAATCGAACGCTTCGATCGTGCGCGAATAGAAATCGTTGATCTCCGACTCTGGTCTCTCGGGTCGCGTACTTGGAATACATTCTTTTCCTAGAATCGAGACCGTCCCGATAGACGCTCTTGTATCTTTCGAGTACTGTCGTTGTATTATACGGATAGAAACGCGAGGAGATTTTTCGTGAAAAGGCCTTGAACGTACAGTCGAACGGATGAACGTATTAAGGTTAACACCGCGGTGTATCTCGGAGGGACGGGCAATTCGAAATTTATTTTTACGAAGAAACTGTACGAGGGTACGAACAATTTTTCATTTTATCGAAATAAAAATTTAAAACGTTTAGAGAAACGTTTGACCTAAATTGATTCTTAATAATTGGCCGGAGACGCAAGAGTTACTCTCGCACGTTTGGTGAAAGAATTTTCGCGCAACCGTTGGATCGTTCGCGCGGTTAAAACTCGCGGATTCGTTACGGGATCGTCGAAACGGGATCCCGGATCGAGATTTCATTGGCGATGTTTTTTCACCGCCGTAGTTTCGAATTTTCTCTAACGTCGTCTCGAATTTTCTATTTATGCATCGACGATGTGTGCCGAAGCATCGCGTGATCGATAACTCCTTACCGGCGGCTCGTAAAACACGCGCAAATGCACGTACGCCACTCGTGTATCTCCGTGCGTGAAATACAGAGTCGGTCTTCGTCGGTGTGTTTCCCTCGTTTTTTGCCGCGGCCTCGACTGTGCTTCTCCACCGTTCGTGTTTTTCCTCTGTTCCCTTTTCCTCCCTGCACCGGCGACTGAAACTTTAATTGAGGGTCGTTTGGGTATTTTGCCGCGCGCGAATTTATACCGTAAATGGATGAACGTGTAACTCTAAACGCTGGACTTTGTAACAAGCGTTACGTCCGCATGGAGAACGTCCGTTTCATGATTACGGTGGAAGGTGTTTTTTTAGTTACCTCTACGCTAACTAACCATTCAGGTCGGCGAAAGGTTTCGATGCTTTTAATAAAAATCCGTAAAGGCGATACGGAACCGGGGTCGCGAAATTTGCCAAAGCGTGTTCCAACCATACTTGAGAAAAATCTTTCTACGCTCGAGTCGAAAGAAGAATATCTGCTCCGAAGATTCGTCGAGAAAGAGAAAATTCGGTTCGCTACTGATTACCGATCGAATCGAGGGTATCGCGAGTAAAATCGAACCCTCGTCGAAAGTTCCACGCGAAATAAACCTCGGTCGCGATCGACTGGAAACGCGTCCCCGATTCGACGACTTCGGATCGAAATTGGCCGCTCAAGGCCACCGCGTGGTCCTCACTGCATCGAATTCGACCACCACTACCGGCCCCGGTCGTCGCGCGCGATTCGGTTAGCCCGCGAGTCTCGAGCGGCCGATCGAGTTCGATCCGATAACGGTGCGCCATCTATTATACTTTTTCACCGAACGTCGTTCTAAAAACACCCGACGCTCGACTCGACTCGACTCGACTCGGCTCGGTGTGCTGCTCACCGTATTACGCTTCTCGCATCACACTGACCTCATTGGAGAAACGCACTCGCCTCGACACAGGCGCACACGTGGACACACGTAGCTGTTACTCGGTCGCTACGAAGCATGCACGTTCCCCGAATCCTCGTTTCTCAAATGTCACAGTCGGGCTAGGCGCTCGGGGAATCTCTTTCGCTCGTGCTTCGGTCCGCTTACAGCGGTTTCCAGACGCAGTGGGAAAATACCCGGCCGCCGAATTGCCGTTTCTCCCCGCTCCTCTCTCTCTCTCTCTCTCTCTCTTCCTTTCCCACCTCGCTCCGTTCTCCCCTCCCCGCGCGATCCTTTCCTCTCGCGCGGCCAGTTTCCTCGGTCGGTCGTAAATCGTCGTAAATAGCGCGCTCGAGGTCGCATGCATCGACATCGGCGTGTCGACTCTCGTGACTCGTGACGATCGCGAAAATTGCCTTAATTAGAAGAACGCGGCGCGTCGATCGACGCCGTGCACGTGCAAGTTCGCGCGCTCGCTGCCTCGAAAGAGAGAACATTTCCGCTCTATTTACATACGATTCCATCGCGGCCGGTCCGCGCAGACGGGCGCCGGTTACACACCGCGTCGCGCGAACCGTACGGAGCCTAGCTCGTTCTTCGCGTAATTAACGCGAACGGAGATTCCGCTCGCGGTTCACTCGAGCGAACTTCGCTGATTAATGCACTCCCCGAACTTGCGTGTTCCCGGTATTCCCGTCGATACGAATTTGCGCGAACGATTCCCGCAAAACGGTCGATCGGTTGCTCGGATACGAGAGGAAACGTACCGATGTAACCGTTGGTAACTGGGAACTGAACGATAACGATCAACGGTGGTGTTTCTCTTACACCGTTCCAAAGTAATAATTTTGTAACCGTAGCTTCTTTGTTACATCGGAGAATAAGAAAACAGACGATATCGAGTTTAATTTACCACGATACGGAGAAGAGAACGAGAATACGATAATAGAAACGAATAAACGATACAGTAAAATTATGCTTAACTCGCTTTAAGCGGGTTATACAGCGACAAAGACGCGCGAAAAAATGGTAGATGTATTTCGAAGTAACGTCTAAAATGTTCGGACTCGATCTCGATCACCCATCGTTTAACCCCTAAGTAGGCGCACGGGGGTCTACTAGACCCCCACTGGGGTGAATTATGTACTTCTGTCCAATATAGTCCGGCTATCTTTTAATCGAATTTAAAATAATTACGCGCGTAACTTGGCAAAGATAAGGAAAAAACTACTTTGTACGGTGAAATCACGGTTTTTAGTCGCCGTTACGAAAAGTAGAGTTTGATAAGTCCTCGCGTGTCATTATCCAAATAATAATCCATTTTTTAAGATTACGATCGTAGACAGCAAAGAAAGTTAATCGATACTGGTTAATTTATGGAGAAAATGTAATAAAAGTGGAAGAGGTGATTGTTCGAAATACAATAACGAACTTCGATCTTCGATCTCTCTCCCTCTCGGTTTACAATTTCCTCGATGGACTTTTTTCGATTCTATCGCGGAAGAGATTAAATTTTCTACGAATAGACCGCGCAACGATTCGATCGGTTCAATTTTTATTTATTCGTAATGTTTCGTTGTACGATTCGAGTTCCAATTATTATTCAACGAGCTAGGGATAAAAACTTGTTCGACGTTTGGTTCGTTGTTCGGGAACTTTTATCCGGATGAAAATGTTGCTTCCCTCTCTCTCTCTCTTATTCTCTTTCTCGCAAATGTTGCGTCTCTTTTTCTCCTTTCGCGTGACAAACCCGATCGGCTTACAGCACGAGATGACAAAGACGCGCGATACCTTTCGCGAACGCCAGCGGCGTTTACGGGCCACCGTTGCACACCAATTAAGAGACGAATCTGATTTCGATTACGGTCCCTCGTGCAGAATACATATACAGTAAAAGCGGCGACAGGAATTCGCTTCCAGAAATTAAACGCAGTTGTTTCGAAAACTAATTTCAAGTTTTGTTTGGATCTGCAATCTCCCGCCTCGAGCGTAGAGACCGTTTTTCGTGTTCTCGGTTGTCGGAAACGTCTGAAATCTTCTCAGCGTTCCACATCGTTATTTCAAATTTACAAGATTACGAGTTTCACAGTTCCACCTCCCGCCCACCCCCTCGCTCACTCTCGTAATTAGAGACGTTTCGTTCGTTGCTCGATAATTGTAACCGAGCGTCCCTCCGCGAGCATCGAACTCTCTACGGAATTTTCGTCTCGTAAATTTGACGTTTTCCTTTTCTTTTTCTTTCGTCGTTCACCCGTGTAGGAGAAACAATTTTTCTTTGCTTTTCAATCTCGTCTTTGCCCTCGACCCAAGACTTTCGTTTCGTTCGTTCGAATTGTCGGATCTCTCCTCCTTGTCTCGCGAGCGCGCTCGAGCTCGCCCGCGGACCGTGCGTGTGTTTCAGGTGAATAATAGTACGTTGTGTCATTGTTTTCTCTCACGTTTTTCCGTGTGAATTGTCTGCCGGTCGAGACAATCTATAACGCGAAGTTATTTCCGATTGTTCTTGCCGCGTCTCACGGAGAATCGTAACTTTACCGTTAGCGCTTCGCGCGTTTCAGCTCGGTTCCTTTCACGTCCTGTTTTCAAGGATACTCCTTCCGAACGGGGAGCGAACTGGCTCGAATTTTAATGGAAGTTTCCGCGCGTTTCTCAAATCGTCGATTGTTTTACGACGTTGTTTCCACATTTTTATTCGACCGCTCCGCGCCAAATAACACCTCTCGTTATCCACGGGGCGTGCCGCATACCATAACCATCTCGAACGGTTCGTTTATCGATGATAGGAAGAACGTCGGAGGACGACGCTGAAAGATTGCCGATATCGCGAGAGCGTAACGTTTTTCACTTTAACAAATTCTTCAAACGACACACTCGTCGTCGATACGTTTCTTAATTGACGATTCGCTAAACTTTGATACGTCAATTGTCGCGACTTCGTCGTAATTGTTTCGTTGATTGCGTTCGTTCCCATACGTTTCTAGATTTTTTGGTATCGATGAGATCGATGAAAATATACAATATACAAATATATAAATATACAAATATACGTACAAATTGATGTACCGATGATATCGACGCGTTGGAAAATATTCAGACAAATTTTTTACTTATATTATTTCCTCCTTCCGAGCGTATAATATTTTTCTTCGACGTTTTCTTTCTATCGTCAAAAGTATGCGAGATGTGAAAGACGGGTCGATTCGACCGAGACAACCCTGTGTATCGAAAAGGTGTCCAATTAGGTGTGTTCGCGTCTACGTGACTTCTCGTTGTCTGTCGTCGTTTGTTAATTCAAATCTGGTTGAAAGAATTTTTCCGTCATCGATTTTTCGAAGGTGACCTTCTTTCTATACGCGTACGCGTGTTCGTTTCTTCGAGGAATACTTTCGTTTTATCGTCGCGATAATAAATAAAAGGAAAAATATCAACGAGGCTACGTAAAAGCGACCTTCGAACAATCCAAGGTAACCAAGGAAACAGGTTATTTAATTAACCGACGAGAACCACGATGTCTATCGTTCTCCGTTACGATTCAGAAACGTCTTCGATGCTTTACGTCAAATTAATCACCGTTTCGTTCGAGTGTCTGCACGTTGAGACGCAGAAAGCGCGGGACAATCGAACGTTTAACCGGTTTTCTTTCTCCGCGACCTTTGTTAACCTCGAGCGGTTATGGTAATCGAATTCGTCCGAATATAGACTACGCGTACGCGTATTGAGAAACGTGCGATTCGATTTGAAAAAAGTTGACGATCTCGCCGCGCGTGAATCGTCGTTAACGTTTTCGATCCTTTCGTTCTCGAGCCTCGCGGAAAATACGCGTACGCGCTGATAATCCAATAATGCAAAAACAATCAACGCGAATCGTACTTCTCCACGAATACCGTACATGTTTCGCGACGTTCGCGCATCGTCGACTCAAGAAACGCATTCTCCAAACGCGTTTACATTATCGCGATCGTACAGCAACACGTGACAATAAAAATAATTCAAGTACCCCCTAAAAATTAGATTTTCGCCGCTCGCATCGGCGAAACATCTTTCTCCGCGAAGACTCCTCGCGTACAACCCGTCCGAAACGCTGAATCGATTTCGACGTCAACGAGCGGACAAAATAGAGAAACACGCGATCGGTTACGAAACGAGCGCCGCGCTACGACGTTCGAGAGATCTGTAACGGAGATAAGCCAAGGTCTCGTATCAGGAGCGTTACCGTACGGGTTGCTTTACCCTGTCGTTCGATCTGTTTTTTTTTTTCTTCAAAACGTTAACCATTTCTCCCTCTCTCTCTCTCTCTCGACGACACACGGGGGGTGCGGGGTAAATTCGAGAACGAACGGCTAGAAATGCAGACGGCGTCGCGAAGTTCGCGTACGACGGCACGGTGGACGAAGAAAGGGACGATTATTCGGATAAAATGTTTATTCGGGGGCGAGGGCTCTGGCGAGGGCGAACGGCCCATTGATTCCGTATTCCGGCGAGGAGCTCGAACGGAACGGGAGACAGCAGGAGCGAACACGGGGGTGGACGGGGTCAGGAAGGGCGGGGCGCGCGTGTCTATGACAGTAATAACTGGTCCCCCGCGTTGCAGTTGCGCCGTCCACGAGGGCACTTGTCACCGGGTCTCGAGTTGCTTCGAGTTTAGTTGGCATGCGCTAATGCACACAGCCGCTCGCCGCGCCGCATACAATTATAAATGCGTTTATACCCGCGGACGTCTGGCCAACGAGCGTGCACGAACATCGACTTTCTCCTTTGGCTTACATTTAAACAATATTTCTTGCTCCGTCGCGTTTTCTTTTCATTTTCACCGGCCTCCGTTCCCTCGATTCTGACACCGACGAACCCATCTTTCGATCTAACGAATTATAGTTACGAGAAGGGATCGTGAACAGTTTGAACGCTCGGTAAGTTACTAGAGGGGGTTATGGGTACAACATTTAAACAATATTTTCTGCTCCGTCGCGTTTTCTTTCAATTTTCACCGTCCTCTTTTTAATTTTCACCGTTCGCTCGATTCTGCCATTGATAAACGCATCTTTCGAAGTAACGAAATATAGTTACGAGATCGTGAACTATTTGAACGCTTCGAACGCTCTGTAAGTTATTAGGGGAGGTTATGAATCCAACGAGTTTTCATTCTGTAGTTTGTACTGTCCGCCTGCGAAAAGAAGGCTGACGGAACGTTCGATATCCCCACTCTTCGCGCGTTGTCACGTGAGGGAGCCGATGTACAGTAAAGTGGGAATGTAAACACTCGTTAGCCTTTTTCTCGCAGACGTAGGCTACAATTATTGGATTGTTCGGTAAGTCGTTTCATTGTTTTTGGTGAAAATGAAACACGATTCTTTTAAAGCGTGTAAACATTTTATCAAATTATATATTCTCCATTTTGGAAAACGAAATGACTTTCCGAACAACCCAATAAACCATCGTATCGGGAATAATACCTACATAAATTGCTCCTGTAGACGAACAAAATAAATTGTACCTGAAACGAATTCCAAACTTTCCGATCAACCAAATATAAACAATTTCTCGATCATTTATACGATGATCGTAAAGCGTGGCTCTCGTACGATCTTTCGTGCAAACCTACTTGCGATTCAACGCACAATGAATCGTTACGCCCGTGGTTTTTCTATTTGCGGGGGATTCGAATTGGAGAATATTTCGCGCGTCGAAAATTAGAAAATTCGTACGTATCGCGAACGAGTTTAAAGACCCTCGAGTTCGTAACCGATAGAGGGAAAGTGTAATTAAACGGACAATTATGGGACCGAGACCGTGACACGCCGCGCGATCGACGATAATGATCGAACGCTGGGTCAGCACCGATCGTGCGCGGTGTATTTTTATTCGATTTATTTACGCGCCCGATTGTACGATTCGCGCGAAATTATCGAGCCGTCGGACATCGTAGCGTCTGTCACGAAGACAGTGACGATACACCGGATAAACGTCGCCACTGTCTTCCGGCGGTGTCGCGATCCGTTCACGGTAAGTATTTTCGTACGATAAAACTCGCTCGACGTCGTTTCGGATTTCCATGAACGGGTACTTTCTTCTTTTCCATTTTTCGATCTTACGGCCGTCTCTTCCTCCTGCTCCTCGTCTCGTCTCGTCTCGTCTCGCGGTCGGTGCACGCGTGTGTCGTTCGTAGAACTTTGCTCGAGCACAATGCTTCTCGTTTACGAGAGGGATCCCTAGGTTTACGACTCGGAGCGATCCCGTGGACCGTACGAGGGACGAGGACGACCGTGCGCGAACGAGAGAGACGGATCGAACGAAAAGGGAGAAAGCTATCTTCGAAATTTCCAGCCCGCCTTGGCGGCCCTCCGACCGATATTCCAAAAATCCCGGAGCTTAATTGCCTTGCGGGGTCGACCGAGCTGTTTATTCCGTTTTTTTTTCCCTTTTCAACGCCGGCTAGCGACGCCCTCGAACCCGATCGAATCCACCGCGAACCCGTGCAACGTTGATTTCGAGTCGTTTCGTATCGAAGTTCCGACTCGACGTTTTTCTATTTTTTTTTTTTTCTTTTAAGAAAATATTATCGACGTAAATCGTTGTCCGAGCGAAACGGATCTCCTCTTTTTTCATCGATGTGCAAGCTGGCGTGCAATTTTCCACGGGAACGTTCGGTACCCGGGTAGACTTCAACGTAACGATAAGAGGAACGAGTTTTCTCGCTTTCTTGCGAGAGTTACCGGGAGCGCGGCGTCGATTTCGAGTCGTTTCGAATTACCGGCCCACCGCGTCGCAAGGAAAAACCATCTCGACGGTTTTTCGAGAAAATAACATCGACCCCGTGAACCCGCGCGCGCGCGCGCGGATAGACGTTTCTTATCGTTGGTTCGTCGAAAGTAAAAATAATTATCGAGTAAAATTATCGTTCGTGTTACGTGCGAACTAATGGTGTTCGGTTTACAACGATAAGGCGAAACTTTTACAAAAGAGAGTGCATATATTTTTATCGGTACGCCGACCTAAGGGCAGGGAGAGTCTAGTTTCACAAAGAGTCTGCGAGAAGTTTCATCGGGTTGAATTGATCGTTCGACCGTGAGGAAGGATTTTATAAGTTTGCCTTTCGGGGAATAATAATCGCGGCGGTGGTCGTCGATCGATCGTTCACGGTGTTAGCGGTGGGTCCCGCTTTTATTCTCTTTTTCGAAAAGACGTAACGCCCGAGCGTCGAGTACGAGAGGCGAAACTTCCAACTCGGGAGTTTCTTCGACGAACGCCCCCGTCGTAGGGGCGAGCCCAACGAATCGAAAGTAAAACACTTCTAACTCGCGTTCGGCTAAGTCCGGTTTTTTTCTCTACGCTTCGATTCGCACCCTCATTGGCCGAGCGCGCGCGCATGCGCGCACACCTACTCGTACGAAGTACGCTCGTCCGTGCGTTTATACGGTTACTAGAACGGGAGATTATATAACCGATGCGTAATTATCTGTTACCAGCATTATCGAGTCCCGTTATGACGAACGCACGCGATTACCGTTGAAATTGTAGCGGCGAACGTTGCGCTCGATAGACTCGAATAATTTCGAAACGTGCAATCGGATTTCGAGAAAGTTCCGCGGTGTTGTTTCTCCGCGTCGGGGTGTTTCGTTTCGATTCCGCCGTGTACCCGAACGAACGGGTTCGAGAACGGTACGGGGAAAAGACGATTTTCGAAGTACTAAGTATATCGTCCTTGTCGGACATACGCGATGCTGAATCTCTAGATTCGAATGTCGAATTCGAAACTTTACCTGTTCTCGCGACAGAGATCGTAATAGAGAAATCGTTTCTTACCGTGTAGAGTATCCAGTATCCAACGAGTGTACTTTGCAACCGTTGATCATCCTAAACGCCGATTATCCGAATTTCGATGATCCGGCACGACACGAGTCACCGTTTAAACCGCCGTACACGATCACGACAATACCCAAGCACGGTTAAACGTCGCAAAAGTGATCCGGGATGTTGAATTATAAACGACGATATTCCATCCGTTCGTAATATAGTACAAGTAAATACATAGTAAACGCGTCCCGTTATTCGAAAATAGTTTAATTTCCGGTCGTTCTACGACAAATTCGCGAAAACAGTCGTTCCGGATCGATCGTTCGAAAAACCGCTTACCCGAATGTATTTGCTTCCCGATTGGTTCCGTCGTACCGAAATATATCACTGCCGAAAAATACACTAGAATATTCTTATCGGCGCATCTTATCGTTTCCGTTCCAATCTCGTTTCCTCCTGTCGAAAAAATTTACGACCCGTCGAATTGTCATCCAAGAAACGAATATCGAACACGGTCGTACACAGGACGCTTGTTCCGCGAAAGCGACGCGCGCTTTGCATTTAATCGTTCCGCGGTACCAACGGAACGAAAACGAATGCGTTTCGAGCGACGCGAGCGCGACGCCGCTCGCCGAACGAATTAGAATTACGGGAGGTTAATGTGTTTCTCGCGTTCAGCCGGTTCCGTATACGCGCCACGGCCACCTTACCGTATTATATTCTTAGGGAAAAGGAATATATCGTACTTCGGGGACGCATCTGTTGCTGGGCCATAAATTTCCACTCCGGTTTTCGCAGCGCCACCTTTCGTTCCCTCTCGCGCGCGGCCGGGATCGTTCTCTCCCCTCGGTTCGGGCGACCGTTCGTCCGCGACTCGTAAATCATCCCGATCACACTTTTTCTAATTTGATCCCGCCCACGCCGCCCGTTCGGATTATCGGTCCACGTCACGATCCAACGGCCGCATAAATGTTACTAGACCGCCGGCAAATTGCTTCGGACCTTCTGGGCAAATCGGTGGGGGCTTCGCGCGGACAGGAGGGAAGGGGAGAGGAGATTCGCACGGACGGAGGAGTCGGGGGAAGTCGCGCGGCAGTGCCGAGAAGCTTGCCCCCCACCCCCTCACCCTGCCCCCTCAGTCGTCAAGATGGTGTCGGTTGCGTGTCCTTTCGCGACGAGCGAGAACTTTTTATTCCGCGAATCGTAAGAAATCGAAACGGAAATGTTCCGGTGTGCCGCGAAATCGTACGGTTAATTACGACGAATACGTAAGAACGCGAGACCGTGCGTACAATATCGAGCTCGAGTTTCTATTTGCCTCGAGATGTGTAGCCACGTCGGAAGTGAAATCTATTCTCGGAACGTAACGATGATCGCGTCGTTATATGCGAATGTTTTATTTATACCTATCCGGTGGTCCCGTTGCTCGTATTCGTAATTCGACGTACTCGAGCGATCGATGATATTCGTGTTTAAATTCGCAAGTCGAGCTCACGGGAGTATCTAGCACGGATCGCGCGGGGGCGGGGAGGGGAAACGTCGTTGGATAAAGTTCCAACGGTTTCGGCGAAAGAGAATGGGCCGCGCGACGAAACTTTTCTCTCGCGGTAATTCGTTCGGGAGTTGTTATCGCGGCCGAGATCGTTCGAAAACGGGACGCGTGCGCCTCTGTTTCGTGCGGTGAACGTTAAGTGTCGAAAATTGTTTTGTGCCGTGGATCGTGACTCGTCGACGATTCGAATCGGTCGTCCCGTTTCGAATCGCGGCATATTTTCTTACGGGTCGAGGCGACAGCGCCGCGAACGTCGCGAGGAAGAAGCATCGAAACAGAGCGAGACGAAGCGACAACAGACGACCGTTGGAACGCATCGACATGGACGCGACACAGACCCGGGATATAAACACCGGAATTATCAAGGTGATCGATTTTATCTGTTTCGAATTTCCGTCGAAAATCGATCGCTTATCAACGACACTTTTGCCGAGATACTCGAATCTCGAAATAGAAAAACTAATCACGTTCGTAAATCGATGAAACGTTCCCGTCGTACAACGATGCGCGAACGCGTATTTTACAAAACGACAAGTATCGCATGTTTCTATCGTGGAAATTTAGTACCGTAGAAAATCAAATATCGAGGGAACTGTAACATTTCGGTAATGTTCGACGCGACAAAAATTACGTTCGATCGAAATCGAGATATCGCGGAAAGTGTCGGTGACCGATCGTTTTCGTTCAAGCAAGATCCGTTTTCGCCCGGTCGAAACGGAGATCGAATGATCGTGCGAACGGAAATATTTTCGAACGGAGCTGTGCGTGCACCGTCTACCTGCGTGGAATCTACCCCGCGAGGTTAGGTCGAATTTAATTAAAAAGCGAACGAACGATCTATATCCGGCAATGACGTATAACACACACCGGTCGGGGATCTAACGGAACGATAAATTTCATCCTACACGGTTTTCCAGGCGCGTTGGAACCCAAGAGGGATTCGGTCGATCGGTTTCTCGCGACCCGTTCGTGTAAACTCGGAACGTTGGAAGAAGTTCGGTCAATAATAACGTAACCGGGAGCAGGTTGATAATGTAACGGTAGATTCGTCGTGGCCGTCGAACGAGCCAAGTCGGCACCGTGCACGAGGGCGGAGGGAGATTTTATCGGGCAGCCGGGACAGAGAGCGGAGCGGTGGAGGGGGTGGAATGGAAGTGGGGGGAGAAAAAAAATTAACGATAATCGACGGAGGCAAGCCAGTACGTATCCTTCGAAGGTCTGGTTCAGGGCCGGCCTTCCGAAAGGATACGACGACGGTCGTGCCGCTGGCGATGGCGATGGCGATGGTAATATCGATTTAGCAAAGGTTCTTCTTCGCCTCCTCCGCCTCCTTACCTCTTGTATATACTACGTGCTCCGTAACCGAGATAAACTCCTACCGTACTCCTCCTCCTCCTCCTCCTCCTCCTGCTCGTCGCGCCACCCTCCTCTTCCCACCTCCTCGCCGCCACCCTTTCCGCACACACCTCCCTCGTTTTATCTGGTTATTTATTTCTCGTTGCTGCCTCTTTACCCGTTACGCGTTTCCAGCTTCTTTCGCGAGCTGGAGACGCTCGCTTAATGCATCGTCGTGAGCGAACCGATACCGACCGAACCCGGGAGCAATAATTAGACATCGTCGGGAAGGTTTTTCGGTTCGTCGATGAATCGAGTAACCTCGCGAAACTGTTGCCCCTTAATTTTTGTTAAACTTTCCACACTTTTCTCGATCCTTGCGCCTCGAGAGTTGGTTGTACATCTCGGAAAGTTTCGCTCGTCGAAAAGTATTTCGTAACGTTTTCGAACGGAAAATCTTTCGGTTTTGTACGATTTTTGGCGGGAAACACGGAGGGTGGATCGGTAAATTGATTATTCCGTTTTTGTTTTTCGTAACGCACAGTTCAGTGTCGCAAGGTCGTTAACGAGTTCGTCGTTTTCGTTCACAGACGGTCGTTGAGTTTCTTTCGGATAATCGAGAGCGCGTTTTGTTCGCGATTCGTCTTGGAACGATATTTGTAAGTTTGAAACGAAACGAAACCGTACGATAATATTCGGACGAAAACTTTCGCGCGTATCCGACGGTTTTCCAGACAGCGCCGGAGCGTGAAACTTCGCACGGTAACTTACTTTCTTTTAAACATTCTTCGTTTTAACAAATGGAAAAACAACTTTTACGAACACGGCCGACGCAATTTACGCGTTCCGCTTTCTTTGTCATTGCTGAACGCGCGTACTTTACGTACGCGTTATTTACACTTTGTACGGTTATTAGAAACGTTTAGTCGCGAACCACGACGCGTCATAATTACGAACATCGGAATGTGGAAAATGGATTCGTAGATAGGAGGGATTCCGCAACTTGCGTAAAACTCATCGTGCTTGAAAATTGTAAACCCTCGCTATCGAACGTCGCGTCTCGTGAAATGTAAAAATTAAAAATGTAATATATTGGGTTGTCCGAAAAGTTATTTTTTGGTGAAAATGAAACACGATTTTTTTTAGAGTATTCGAACATTTTATTAAATTATATATCCCCCATTTTGGAAAACGAAATGACCAAAATGAATTTTATTAAATTATATATCCTCCATTTTGGAAAACGAAACGACCAAAATGGATTTTATTAAATTATATATCCTCCATTTCGTTTTCCAAAATGGAGAATATATAATTTAATAAATGTTTGTACACTCGAAAAAAATCGTGTTTCAATTTTATATTTAACATTTAATACATGAAATATTAACGCGAGAAACTAACATCGAAAATAGCGTGCAATTTTTATTGCAAAGAAATATCGTCGAGCGAAATTCTTCGTCACGGAAGAAACTTCGTAGCGCGAAAGGATTACAATCGCGGGGACGTTTAAACTCGTGGACGTTACGCGGCGAAAAACAAGTCGAAAAGCGTTCGCGAACAGTTAGGGGAAATCCACTCCGAAAGGATTTCCAACGTGTACGCGTAAAAATAGAAAATTGCTCGCGAGCTAACCGCGCTCGAAGTAGGACTTCCGATAAAGGTATTCGGGTCGTGGGCGGCTCGGTATTCGTTCGATTCGCAAACGAAAATTCGTCGGAAGAATTGGTCCCGATCTCGTGTTTCCTCATCGTTTCGTTAGCTCGGTTGCGCTTTAAACGGGTTCCGCGGGCGTAAAATCGATCGACTTTGCTCGGATTCGGGCGGTTTATGGGATCGAGTAGCGGATCGAGTAGTAGCGGGCCGCTCGATCGATTTTCGTTAAAGTTCGAGCCGGTGGAAACTCTCGCAAGAATAACGAGAAGTTATCGCGTCGGTGGTGCGCGGAAATAGTCCCCGGCCGTTTCGGCGTCGTTTTATCCGGTATTGAAGTCGGTAAAATCCGTAGAAGCTCCGTGAGCGTACCACTGAAATATCAGCGCCCGTTTCGTAGCGCCCGTTACGCTTCATAATTTAAACCTTACCACCAGCCAGACTCGATCGAACGGTTGTAATTTTTATAAATACACCAACCGGCTCGTGCATTATGGATGCGTTTCCCGCGGAGTCGCGTCACTGATTCGTCGAGCTCTACTTTACGGAGAAAGCAGCGCGCATTTTTCCAGCGTGATGGAGAGAAGCTCGACTTTTGCCAACGGTTCGAAACTCTGCAACGGTTCTCGCCGAATAACGTTACGGTTAAACAATAGGAAAGGAACGAACAACGAAGTGTTCGATGGGATAGTTTGTGTAACAGAGATGTTTACACACGGTGGACCACTGTTCGCGAAGGACCAAGGACCGTTCAGGGATCGCGAAAGTTCATTCGTCCGCGTTTATTCGAATTCCGTGGAGTACGGTGTTCCTTCGTCGAGTTGCATTTTTCTTCGAGCGGCGAATCTCCAAAGGTGCCGAGATTCGGCTCAAGGGATCTTAACCCGGGTTACTCCTGCCGAGAGACCGAAAAGAAACGATTTCAAGCGCTGTAATATTTTCCCCGAGTTACTACGGGGAGATGAAAAAATAATATCCGGTGAAATACGGTAGAGTGTTTACACACGGTGTACATATTCTTGAACGATCACCGTTCCCGAGGAACCGATTCAATTCTTTTTTTTTTATATTTCTGCAAACTCAACGGATAGCGCAGTGGTCTATTCGACGAGAGTTCGATTCTTCTCTGTTTTCTTCTGAATTTCCAAAACGCGTCCACGACCTTATCCGGGCCACTCTCCGCCAAGGGACTCGCTAACGATGATTAATTTTTCTATTTTTTATCCAAACTCGACGCTATTACGATACAAGTTGTACAAGTTATCCTGCATCGTCGATTCAACGTTCTCCGGCACCGATCACTGTCAACAACGAACCGAGTTACGTCACGTGGACATCTTTCGTCGATTCTCGATCTCGAAGCGAAAGAAACCGGAGCACGCTGCTTGAGAACACGTGTTCAACTTCCGTTTACACTTCTCTGCGTTCCTAAAGGTCGAATATCGTCTATGGTTATTTTCCCCCCGGTCTCCAGGGGGGACGAGGCAATCGTCTCGTGGAAACCTCGAACACCGCCCAAGCGATCCACGGTCGATCAGAGTCGTCGATCGAGCTTAATCACCGATCGACGACGACGTTCGATTCGCGAACGGTTCGTGTACGTTCGTAATGTATCGTCCGGCGGAAATAAAAGCATTCGGAACGGCCGCGATTAAATTCTGACGCGTGTCGACGCCGCGCGCACGGTGGTTTCCGCGTACGCCGGTTGTTGCCTAGAACTCGTCGGACTGGTCTTCGTTAAATGGTTCGATAACCGTTAAACTGGTATTCGCGGGACTATTATTCGAAAAGCAACCGGGAGTCGCCAATAGGCGCCACTAGAATTCGCGTTGCACGCGATAGCGGTTTCACGATCTCGGAATGCCCCTCGTGTCTGTGCAGCCGTTGCGAGAAAGAAAAGAAAGAAAGGAAGAGAAAAAAAAGAAAAAGAAGAGGAAAACCGTATTACGCGGAACGATCGCGGTTATTCTCGACGCGCCGTTTCGAATCCTCTCGAAACTAATTATGCGCATCGTGTGTTCGCGCGCGACACCGGGGATCGGGGTTAACAAATTCACGGGAACGTTTCGCACGCCGGCGAAAATCTACGAGCTCCGGGAGACGTATCGCGGGAGTAAACGATATATACAACTCGTTCTGTTGGTGCATCGTCGAAACGCAGCGAGTCGTGCAACAATTTGCTTAGGATAGCTACGCGAACCAGATAGAGAGAGAGAAAATTACATCTGGTAAGCGGGAAGAACTCGAACCGTAAATAGAGAGATAGAAAGAGACAGAGAGAGCGAGAGAGTTACACGAGAGTGTAGCCTAGAGTCTTTGGTCCCGTAGCTCTCGGTTATTGTCCCTTTCGCGAGTCGCTCGTTCGACAAAATCGTACCAGTAACGAGGAAGCGAGCCCTCGTCTCGAGAATTAGAATCACTTTAGTCTCTGTCTCGTTCGTGCTCTTTCCGTACGGTGATATTTCGTTGTTTTCGTTGGTATTCTTTCCCTCGCGGTGAATTAGCCCCACGGTAGGGTAGGAACGATCGATATTCTACTTTCCACGGGGCGTATTCGATCGGTCTTGTATATATAGTTTCTCGTGGATGAAATCGAGCGGTTCGGTTCGCGGGACGTCGAACTCGACGATTTGTAAAAATTGGCGGTAATAAGCCAGTAGGTTAAATTCGTGGTTCGTCGACGATTTACAATCTCAAATGACCGAGAATCGTCGATCGAACGATACGATATAATTCCTTGACGTGCCTGTCGCTAATAACCAAAGAGTCGATGTCGATGTCTACGTATGTTTTTTTTTAAAACGGTGCACCTGTATCGGTGTACACGGCGATACTCGTGTAATAAATAACGATGGAAGATCGTCGATCGAATAATACGATAATTACTTAACGTATCCGTTTCCGACCACCGAGAAGTTGACGTTGGTTTAGGTACATTACGAAACAAATGCATCGGTATCGGTGCGTACAGCGATATCGGCCACTTGATAAACGATTTCTCAAAATCGATGCGAAGATATCGATACAGCGATACGTTGAAATATTCGCGCGTCCCGTCGATGTATCGTCGATGTTGTAAACATAATTCAACGATACAGTAACGCGAATATGCGCGTGTACCGATACCGATGTACACGCATCGCAAACGTCGACGAATGAAAATCCGTGCAGCGGTATCGGCGAATGATGTAACGGAGTCGTCGTATCGGTATCGTTAAATTGATATTTTATTACCGACCGGTATAATCGATATTGGTAAATAATTTAACGAGATCGTTATATCGCCGTAACGGTATCGATGCAACGGTGGAACGATGTCGATACATCGATGCGTGTAACCGTATTGCTGGATGCTAGAACGAACTCGTAACGATATCGACGGAACGATATTCGCTCATTTTCTATCGAATTTAAATTTGTCTCGGTCTATTCTGTTACGGGACGAGGAACTCTTTCGGTTACGATTCGAAATTTTGGGTCAGCGAATGCAATATACAGGATGTCTGTTGTATCTCGATACGGTGGAATGTTTCGCGAAGAACCGAAAGTATCGAAAATAAGTTTTTTAAAAAAAAATTGTTCCTTACGAATACGTTACATTCTACGTACACCTTTTATAACACTGTACCCTGAAAACACGGTTTCGATATCAATATAGCGCAAAAATTGCAACGATCTTTTCATAATACTTCGACGATGCTCGTGTAGCGCGTTTTCAACGCATTGTTTAAGTTTCGCTAAACACGATTTCAACGCGACACAAATTAACCGCGGGACGATCGGACGTGTAAATAATTCTTCTGATTCTCTTCGTATTGTGTAACACTCGTAAGAAGATTTTTTCGATACCCGTCGTTCACTCGCGAGATATTCCTCCCTGTCGAGATAAAAGTGGACCAAAGTTCTAAAAGTCGGGAACGAGATTGGTTAAATAGATTCGAAGAAAGCGCGAGCCCGTAAATAAAACTGATCGATCGAGTTGCGTTGAAACATGGTTTTCGACCGTTTCTCGTCACGGTCTTCGAGTTTTCATTACCGATTCGTTCATTGTCGCGTTTGACCTTAGACCTTTAAATCGTATCTGAGCGAGCGCAATGGCGCGAGGAAAGTTTCGACGCTTTAACGATGTTACGAGCGTTGCGTTTTATTTCGAGCGGAGCATTTCGAAACCGTTTTCGTGTAACGAATTTCTACATATATCCGAACGGGAGAAAAAAAATCCACCGAAAGAGATTCAACTTTCAACGATAAATTAATTCCCCGCCGAGTAACGAAACGAACAAATTTATCTCCGTTCCACCGATTAACGTATCTGTATATTTCTGTACGATTCGCTCGATACTCCCCGAGTCGTTTTTTAAACGATGATTTTTAAGCACCGTGTTTCGATTTCGTTCAAAAACGATCCACGTTCGCGGTTAATCGACAACGTTTCGATACCGATCGATCTTCGCGGTGGCGTCGTACAGTTTCGGATTAAATCGAGTCTCTCTTTTCACGGGTCGCGAGATTCCTTGCACGTTACGACAGAGAAGTACTTTGCGAACGTGGAAAATAAATTTCAGCCCAAATGTGTGGATAGATCGAACAAAAATTGACTTCCTCGCGATAGAAATTAACGTATATTTTCGTTCTTCTCCGATACTTCTGCGAGATTCCCGTGTTTCGTAAAGTGTTGTAAAATTTCCGAGCGAGCGTCGGAAAAGTTGAATCGAGCGGGTCTACTTTCGAGTATCGTTGGAAACGCGGTTGTAAAACAAAAAAATTCAGTATCTAGGATTTACGAAACAACCGTGTTGCTTATTCTCGATATCGAACGGGAACGTAAATAAATATTGCTCTTGCTACGGGGGAAAATACGACAGAGACCGATGGCCGCCGGGAGTCGAACGATGGTAAATTCCGGACATCGCGAAACGTTTTCGAATATTGTGTAACGCCGCGGGTAAAAATTGCATCGGCGGTAACGAGGTAAGCGAGACGTTAACGGGAAACGGCGGTGGCTCCGTTGTTATCGTCGTTCGGATGCTATCAACATTGACGTCATTATCATTTCATGCAAGCTGTAATCTGTTGCCAAGCTACAAAGAAACTAGCGAAGCCACTTGTACGGTTCGTAAGATCGCTGTACGTGTTAACGTCTCGCGATATCACTGTGTTCCAGCACGAAACGCGATAATCCGCTGATAGCGGGGAGTCCGATTACACGATGACGCGACCGGATTCGCGCGAAGTTCGCTCGGTACACGAGCTCTTCGACGCACAGTGAACACAACCACAGGGGGAGCTCGATTTTTTGGCAGCCGCGAAATAATAAAAATAGTTTCGCCGTGGTAATGGAATTCGCTGCTGGCAACGGGATCGAACGTATTAATAGCCCCTGTATTTTTAGTTGATGAAAATACGAGGTTGAAATCTCTCGGTTATTGTGTGAAAATTCAACCGGAGCTACGGGTTCCGTTCGACGCGACGTTTGTGCCAGGAAATTCCAGCGTATCCGTTTCGCCGTTATTAAAGGAGAAATCTACGATTTCGTGATTTACATTTGTACTCTGTACGAACGACATCGAACTCTGTACGATTGTGTTCCGTGATTTTGAGCACGCGTAGTTCGCGGCACGGGGTGCAGGGTCAGAGTGATCGCAGCTAGTTGCGCCAAGCAACGAAAAGATTACTTATTTAAGGGACTTTAATGCTCGGCGAGGCAGGCTCGCGTTATTCGTTCGCTACGGTGGGCACGGTGCTCGGGGACTACGAAATGACCATTTCGATCGTTCGATGACTTCATCGGTACGGAGTGGGAAGTGTAAATACATATTGAGATTCTTCGGGGGGACAAACACCGAGAACTTGTCGATCTAGGGCCAGTGAACGTCGCGATATAAGACAGAGTGTCTTAAGAATGGAAACACCGAATACAAAAGAATTTTTGTTCGACATTTTCTGCGGAGATAAATATTTGGTTGTTCGGAAAGTCGTTTCGTTTTTTTTTTTGGTGAAAATGAAACAGGATTTTTGTAGAGTGTGTAAACATTTTATTACATTATATATTCTCCATTTTGGAAAACGAAACGACTTTCCGAACGAACCGATATTTCTATCAAAAACGTGCAAAAGAAAAAAAGGAAAGGTTATCGTCGCTTTATTCGATTTTGTATCGTGTTAATTCGAAATTTCGTTACGTAGATATAAAATGTTTATCGAGGTACAAAGTACTCGCACGAAACGAATCGCGCTTACGAAATCGTTTCTTCACGCACGTGATCTATACTCAACGTGAAGTAGCGCGATATACACGTGCTGCGAGTCCAACACGCTCGTACTCTAGCTTCGAGTTACGCGACATCCTCCGCATTCTCCGGAGTGGGACGACTTTGAATAGAACTCCACGCATTAATCCCTCAAGGGCCGTATCCGAGTTTACTCCATTTCAAATGTACGCAACATTTTGTAAATCCCGAATCAACCGTGTATCGGTTGAATTTACACGAAACCGACCATACCGATACGAATGGACGTTGTTCTTTTCTATTCGCCTATAGTAAAACTTCGTAACTCTACCAAAATGTAATACCATTCGTTTCTGACTAAAGTACTACAGTACATCGTACGTGTTATTTTTGTTATCTAGAACGCTCTCTGTAATTTCAATCGCAATACGTGCTCAATAATCGGTTACCGGAATCGATGATAAGAAAATTCGAAAACTTTCGACCGATTTTTCTCAAATAGTACGATCCAGAAGAGCCTCGAGATCTTGGTAAACTTTAACGAACGAACTTTCGAACTAGTACCATTTCTACCGCTTAATTAGAAAAAAAATCCTTGTTACAGTACGTTCGATGACATTCGGCGTTAAATTGTCCGGTCTGAACGTTGGTAGGAATATATATCTCAGCTCCGTGAAACGACGCGACGACGCAGCTGGTAAACAAAAGAAAGAAATCGTGGTTCGAAGAGCACGCGTAAACGCGGTGGCGACGCGGTGGCGACGCGGTTGGGGGGATCCCGACGTCGACGTTACGCAAATTGATCGGTGTTTCGTTCGGTCTGGTTATCTTTGTCGTGCGATTGGCTCGCGCGCGAGTTAACCGGCTCTCTCTCCGCGGGTCAACATTCTCGCGAGCGAAAACCGTGGAATCTTTGCGCGCGCAGCCCGCGCTCGTTCGCTCCACCGCGATAACTTCCATCCGAATGCGCCGACTCACTCGCTAGCGTGCACCACGCGCACGCGCACGCGCACGCGCGCTCGCTCGCTCAGGCCCGCGCTATCGGCGCCCGCCATCGCGCCCCGAGCGCGCGCACGAGCCGATCGATGCAAAACCTGCAGCACGCTCGCCGTCACGAGTGTTTCGCTGTTTACGAGTCGTTGGGTAATTAGTTTCAAGGTTACGCTAGTCATGCATACGCAAACTCGATCGGGATCGGGGCGACTTATCGCGAGGCACTCGAATCAGCTGAGCGGTGTACCATATCAGAGATAGAGATAACGAGACGAGCGAGCGAGCGCGTCTGGAGCCGAAGCTCTCGAACGACGCTCGAGTTTCATCGCGGCACGAGTCTCGCGTTGCGTTATTAAAACCCTCGGTGGAATCAAAGTACCGTGTCTTCGGTGAACGAATCCGGAAAATCAACGTTAAAAGTTCGGTTTGCGTTAACGATACGGTCCAATCCCGATAACTCGAGACCCGAAATCGAGTTACGGAGCTTTCGACTCGTTCGTCGATGCTTTCGAACGAAAGAGAGAAACGAACGTTCGACGAGCTTGCGCACGAAGCACGATCGTTTTTCGATCGTGACGGTTGAAAGGAAAATTCTCGGTTCTTGAATTGTTTCGTATTTAAATTCGTTAACGTAATAGCAGAACGAGTGTCGGGTTATTGCTCGATGATATCGATAAGCGTAATTTTGCGTTCGAAGAAAGCAATTTTCTTCAATCTTTTGAGAGATTGGAACACCGTATCGAAGTTTAGCCAGCTTGTTTCGGAACACCCCGTACAGCGAATTTCTCGAGATACACTCGAGTGACAACGATTTAAGTAATCGCGCGAGTTTCTCGGCAATGGCAAAAAAATTCTAGCGTAAAAGAATTCTAGCGTGAAAAAGAATTCCAACGCGAACGAGTTGCGTTGCTTCTGAATTTCACAAATGTTTCGATCGGCGCGCATATTTTTTCCACCGTTACGGCGTTTCGTTTTCTATTTATTTCGCCGTGTTCTTCGTCGAGGTTAAAACCAGGCGTAAAAAAAAAAAAAAGAAATTCCGTTCCATCGAGCGAATCTATTCGTGAATCGAGTCCGAAATTGGGCATTTTTGAACAATCTCTGAATTAACTGTACGTAAACTGTACAGAATAATGGGAAAAAAACGTCGTACAGGTACCGTTCTCCGGCTCGTCGATTCAATTACAACGCGAACAATTTCTCCCTTGTAAATCCGTTTCGTTTGTGCACGGTACGACGCGTACAAAGTGGCCACAAAGTTCCCAAGCGGAGGTACGATTCGCCGAAAGCAACCAAGCGTGGAGCGTTTCTTCCAATCGAGTGTCATCTTTGTTCGCACCACGCGTTCCATCTGCCATTCGTTTCGACACACGCTTCGGCGCGTTTCAACGGACAATGTAACATTCGTGCGAAGAATCCCGTCTCGTTCTCTTACCACCCATTGCGCACGTATTTACTTCGTAGAGACCGATAAGGCATTGTTTAACCTTAATGCGTTCCTCCGTTCGACTATACATTCAAAGTTTTTTTTTAGATCGAAAATGCGACTCGCGTTCGTAACTTTATCGTACGATACGAGAGGGGTCGGAGAATACGGGTAACGTCGAGTCAGCATCCGTCGCGATAGCTTCGATCGCGAGAGAGAAAAATAACGCGACGGGTCGGTAAAGACCCAATGGAGCAACCGAGTCGAGAAACTAACGCAACGCGTGAACGCACGTCGCGTCGAATAGCCAATTAAACGCTCCGTGAGTTCGAATCGCGAGCAAGAATATACGAGCCGTAACTAATATTGAAAATTTAATTTCGTTAAAACGTTGCTCCATTCCCGGTTGCCCGCCTCTTTCACCGGTCGAATAAAACCAAACGATTACATCGAAGCTAAATTTATTGTACAAAAGTCGGTGAAAAATCCCCGAATTTTTTTATCATCGATTCGGTAACCGATCATTATTGCCCGTATCGTGATTAAAATTACAGAAACGATGGTATTTTGAAAAATATCGTGTACCCGAAAATCGCACGATCCCTCCATCGAGTTAAGCTCGTACGAAGTATAACGAAACGGGGAAATTGCGAGATATAAATTCAACGTTTATTCCATTTCGAGGAGAACGTAACTTTCTTCGTTCAACGTGTTAATTAAGAGAGACGTATAAGCAGTAGCCGTGTCTCTGTAACGCTTTAACGCGAAACAAATACGGCGGTGTTATATTATTAATAGTATCACGTTATTCGTACACACGTACGATGCGTTTGTTTCGTTTAACCCAAAAGACAAAGTACGCCAACGATTTTACTACGAGTTGTGAACAAAAAAGAAAAACTAACGTCCACCGGTACTCGGTTTCGTATAAATTCGACCGAACCGCTACAAAAGAACCGAGTTAGCTCCGGGACGAGGGAAATTTTACGCGCGATGTTAGTCGAGTTAACCCGGGTTAACTTCTCGGAAAGTTGAGAATCGAAGTCGGTGTTCGACTTCGCGGAGCCAATCGAAGCCAAGGTACCGAAATAAACCTTCGAACGCCCGGTGCTCGTGAAAGACTCTTATCGCGTTCATGCTCTCGCGCGTCGGCTGTGAACGCAGAACGTTTATGTCAATACGGAAGGGGATCGTGCGACTGTTTAGAATCGATTTCTCGCTGCGTCCGATAGTTTCCAGGAACGTACGTGAGCTACGAGTGTTCGAAATTCTACGAGCGAGTTGCGTGCTTGCCACGGATCAACCTTGAAGCTTTCTTTCGTTGGATTGCACGCTGGTCGATGCTTCGGGTGAAAATTTGGACTAAATGCGCGAAGAGTTTGTTCTCGAACAATGCTGCGAAAGGACCACGAATGTACAGGATCGTTCGATGAACGGCTTCGAGGATAGAAGGATAAATTGCGATGGGTCGAGAAAGACCCGAGGGAGAGGTGAGAAGTGAAACTCGAACGCATCGCGGCGAATTCGATCTACGGTAGTTCGTTCAACGAGCGGAGTCGGTAGATATAAATAAAACATACACGTGTTGAGACGCGAACGAGAAACAACGGTCACGAGTATTGGCTGCAACCAGTTATCGAACATTAGTCATTTGTTAATCCCAGGGTCGTCTTCGTAACTGCGCACCATCTCGCGCGATAAACTGGATAACGAAACTGAAAAATACCGAAGTGCCGCGTTCCACCGAGAAACGCACTTGCGTTCAAATTTGCCGACACGTTTGTTTCACGACTCGTTGGTGAAAAACTCGAAGTTTGAAAACAAATATCGACAATTGCGTCGCGTTATCGAAAGAATTAGCGAATCTTCGATCGCGAATGTAAATATGTAACAGCGACATCGACGGTGATGCGAAATCGAGCACGGAATCGAATTTCGTACAAAAGTGTGCCAATCGTTCGTAACTTGCTCCGTTTGTCGCTCGATTCGTATTCGCGTTCGGATAATTCTACGAAATACAGTAGCAAACATAGAAACGCGACACAACGTTACGGTATCTGACGAGTTCGTCACCGTTCTGTTCGGATGCCGCCACGTGCGTTTGTTTATAGCTCGTGACTCGACTCGTCGAACGGATCGTAGTACAATCTTCGTAACGAAAATAAAACTGATTCAATTACGCGTGTACTCGCGAACGAGTTGTCGGACGACCGTAAGAAGATACAGGTAGATCGAATCGACGATAATTTCGATTCGAATCGGAACTTAACGACGCGTCGAAACAATTTTTGAACGTCGTACGAAATATTTCTGGCACTTCGAACGTGAACCGAGTATCGATGTCATCTTGCGCAGGGAATGCTACTCAAGTTTTAGCCAAGGGAGAGGTCGATGACTCGGCCACAAGGGATAACGCTTCGGGCCGTTGCCCCGACGGTGACACGGAAGAGAAAGCGTTCGAAACGTTGAGAAAAACAACCGAGTCGAGGTAAATAGTCGTCCGACACGGTTTTTAAACTATACAGTTGTCCCTCGAGCGATGCGGTTTTTTCTTCGAGGATAAATTTCGGGGACGGTCGTTTGCTTATTTCGAAAAGAACGCGCTTCGGTTTCTTTTCATCCTCGATAAAGAGAGAGAGAGAGAGAGAGAATCGAGAAGAACACAAGGAAACGCGACATCCATAATGTGCAAGAAACTCGCGAACGTCGTGGAAACGTTATCGCTCGATGATAAACACGCCATAGGGCCTCCTCGACGATTTCACGAGCAACACTTTCCTTTTCCCGACCTACTTTATTCAACGAATACGGTACGTACCAGTGTACAAAGTACAGAAGGTTTCCGGTCAACGGTAGCTACGTACATACGTACAAGTTGAAGAGCAACGATATCGGATGACCACAAGACGCGCGGAGATTATTTATGGCTCCTTTTCTCGGAAGTCTAACGACCATGATCGCGGAGACTGTGACCGTCGCTCGGCCCAAGAGAGCAGAGTGCACGTGTCGCTGGTGTTACGGTTCTAACGTTTTGCTTACGACGTTTTATACTCTCTTTATTCGTTTCAATGTCGCACCGAGTTCCCCGTTAGCGAGACGATCAACGATCGTAATCTTTCGAAGGAACATCTGGTACGAGCGATATCACAACGGTACAAAAAACCGTCGAATTACAAATATTAAAATCGTTCACTCTTTTTCTTAATTTTTGACTTCATCCTGGACAGCGAAAATAACAGTGGTAGAATTTCTTCAATATATTTAAAAAATTTGGACTACGTTTCAGTCGGAAGAACCCAATCGACACCATCGTGCGAAGACAAATTTTTAGATCGAAATTTTTGCAATCGTACGATCCGTATGAACCGTCGCTGTCCTTGGTGTACCTATTCATCGTCTTTCTTAGTAGGATCAATCTCGACTCGAGTCTCCGACCAGCGGGAAGAACGGATGGTCGAAATTTACACGAGACAGCTCGATTCGCGTCGATTATGAAAAATTTGATCGCACGGACCACCCTCGAGCGAAATCGGTCGCGTTTAGAGTCCCCGCGGATGGGCACGGTCGTAATCGGGTTCCAGTTTCGCCGAGAAACGAACAAGTACGGCGATTCGGCGCGGTCCGGAGGCGCGGTACGCGAAGCCCGTTTTGTCGCGGTTTATCGCAAGCACGCGGTAATTATACGAGCGGGCAGCGCGCGCCACCCACCTGCACGCGACTGTACACGCTCATTCACGGCCCGATCGTCGTCCGGGACACCGGGTGCGCGGCCGGTGGCCGTGCGCGTGCGCGTGCGCGTTACTTCACCGAGATCGGTCGGTCGTGATCGCTCGCGCGAAGAAACAACGAGGCGCGCGCCTCGCGGGGCCCCGTGCGTGGGCCGCGAAGGACGACGCCGCGCGAGAGTCAACGACTTCGTTCGTTATCGACTTCGTAGAAAGGTCCGCGGGACCTCCGCGGGCTCGCGCGAGCTCGCTCGTTTTTCAGCCGGGAGAACGCGGTAAAAATATCGCGTCCTTTTGCGGTACCGCGCGGCGCCCGCTATCTAATATTTCAAGGGGAACTGGTTTCCACGTCTCGGGCCGCGCGAAACGCGATTTTTCGTACGTTCCGGCAATCGACCGATCGCGCCGGTGGGGGAAGAACGAGAGGTACGGGGAACGGGGAGGGGAAGCCGTAACGTTTCATCGGAACGGAAAACCTTTATCGTTCACCGATAGAGGAGGGGAGATCGCGTTCTCAGATTTGTGTCAGCGATAAGAACAGTAAGATATTTGTACCGGGAGCGATCGGTTGCAAGGTGCACAGTTTAGTAGGTTCTCGTTGACGCGTGAAACGGTTCGAAATTCCTCTCTGGCTGGAGCTTCCGGTAATGTGGTGGGGGTTCGGCGACGTAGACTCGCGATGGTGGGGGATGGTGAAACGCGTTCGCTGGCTCGCTGGCTGGCTGGCTAGCTCGTTCGCTTGCTCGTTCGCTCGCTCGCTCGCTCGCTCGCTCGTGCGCCCTCCGTCGTCGTCGGTTCGTTGCGCGCGCCTGCCTTTGTGTACCTTTGCCCGTTCAATCTACGGAAAAACGGTCGCCAATTGTATCGGAACGCCGATACAATGGGGAAAAATGAAACGCGCGAGATTTTAATTTTCCCCGTGCCGGACGTTAACTTTACACAATCGCGATGGTTTTTCGCGCAGTTTTCGGCCGACGAACGCGAGAGAAAACCGAATTCGGTGTATCGATTTTCGTTCGCGATTCCGTGCACCGGCAACGGGAGGCAGACGGGCCCGTAAGAGTGTACCGCGCGATATTATAATAACGCGCGAGGCGACGCGGAACCGTGGAATTTAAAACGCACGGAGCTCGTGTTCCGCTTTGGGTGGTCGCGAGGGAAAATGTTTGCCTTCGAAAACCGCAACGAATACCGGAAGGAACAAAGGCGGGAGGTTGAACAAAAGCGTGGACGACGGAACGGAGGTTTCTCGAGGTTTCGATACGTTTGGAAATTTGACGTCAGCCACGGGGATCGGGCGCTGGCAAACAAAAGACCGCGTCCCATCGACACCGGGGAGCGCGTAACGATTCATCGTACGATAAGTTGTACCAACTATGGTCGATAAGTACAGGGTTGTCGTGCAACCTGTCGTACGGCGTGTTCGCCTTGGTCGACAACGTCCGTTGTAAAACTCGACGCCGGGAAATACAACCTCCGCCGTTGTTATTTTCTAATATACGATACGCGCGGGGGTCCTTTCGCGGTGAAAAGAGTGGAAATTGTGGGCTACTATTTTTCTTCGCGATCTACCTAAACGTCGTGAGAGAACATTGTAAAATTTCCCGTACGAACCGATGCAACGCGTAACGTTCCGTTCGGAGTACCGATCGAGTCGGATAGAAAAATGAGAAGAAATATTTATCTCGAGACTTTTCTTTTCACCCGTTGAAACGTTACCGTTTCGAAATCTCGAAACGCGTCGAATCTTCGCCGAAGACGATTTCTTTCCAGGATCTCGTCGTCCCTCGATGTATTTCCACTCGATCCAAAGAACGTAGAATTACTCTTTCGCTAATTCGTCGCTTTCTTTCGAAGCTCGCGTTGAATTGAATCGCGCGGGATAAATCGTCCACGAATTTGAGGGTGCGGAAGAATTGTCTTGATCGGAAAACGAGAGTCGACACGGTTTCGCGTTCGAAAGTAATTTCTCCTCGCGGTGGAATTTGGCGCGGATAAGATCGAGAACGAAACGACGACGATGACGAGGACGACGACGACAGCCGCGTTCGAATCTGCGTGCGGTCGGAAACGCGCGGCGATACTTCGGTAATGCGTTCGTTCTCGGCGCGTTATCTCGAACGTGTAATCTTATCCCCGATCTGTAAACACCGAGAGATAAGTACCGCCGGATAAGCGGTTACAGGTGGTTCCCCTCTCTCCGTGTATTCCTTCGCCCAACCTTGTCTGTGTTTCTCTCGCTTCCCCAAGCTGCCCCCTCTCTCTCTCTCTCTCTCTCTCTCTCTCTTGTCCCGTGCCTTCTTCTCGCACGTTTCTCTCGCCGGCGCTACTCGCCCCGACTTCCAGGTACACGAATAGCAGGTATTCGTGCATACCTTGTTCACGAGCGGACGGACGGGGCCGATTCGATTCCCGGGTTCGATAGCACGAACGAAGCGTGCCGAATAGTATTGTTCCGAGTCGGGGACCCGTCGCTCGAGGTCGTACCGATTCGTCCTTCGACCTCGCGTATCGTTATCACGGCTAAGAAACCACCCTTACGATCCGATACTATCCGTAACGCTACTCGAAAAGGTTTCGTTAACACGGTTTCTTTGTATCCTTGAGTATGTTCAACGATAGAGATAAATTCTTCTCTCAACGATGCGAAAGAGGGAGTCGTGTCGGCGAAGAAACCGGGATTTACGGTGAAAAAATTGCGGTATCCCTTGCGCGACACGGTTCTTTTAGTTCGCTGTATTTAACGGTAGAAATAAATGTCCCATCCGGACGATGTAAAAGAGGGCGTTTGCGAAGAAAGTGGAATTACGTTTCGCGGGAAAAGGAAATCCGTAACGTTGAAACAAATTTCGACGTTCCGAGTGTGATAAGATTTTTGTTCGTTCACGGTGTTCAATGGTAGGAGCGAACCTTTTTTTCCAACGACGCGTAGGGGGAAACTTGAGTCGGGGAACGATATCGAAATTGCGTCTTACGCGGAAAGATCTTACGGAGTTACGAAATAGATCGTTTTAAATCGTTCAGCTACGTATCGGGAATTGATAAAGGACGATCGATCCGATGGATCGGCCGTAGCGATAACAGGAGAACAGAATCGTTCGAATCACTGCGCGTTTGTAGCTCTGGTAAGCTCCTGTCTGAACTGCATTCCTACACCTGGTAAGAATAAAGATATTCCTTTCGTTCTTTCTTTTATCGGACGCCGTTCGATCAATTTTTCCTCCTTCTCTCGTAAACGTTCGATGTCTCGACAATTTCGTACGGATTGCGATTCAGCGTCGATCGGTGGCTGAACGTCTCTTTCTCGAGGCGCGAGACGATTGTTCTCGTCGCGCGAAATTTTAAAAGCTCGTTAACGCGTTAAACGCCGATCCAGTTTCCTTTATCTTTTTGTCGCGCGATACCGTCGACTCGAATGGTACATCGCTTAAAAATTTTCGCGAGAAACGTTACCGAGACGATGCAAAACTTTTCGAAAGTGTAAGGAACGCTGGAAATTGCGTTACGAGAATCGCGATATTTTGCGACAGTTACGAGAACTTTGTCACCGCTCGGCGCGTTTCGACAAACTCCGTTAATACAATCGTGGAATCGTCATAGTTATCGATACAAACAATATTCCATTCGCGTATTTCTTTCTCTCTGATCTTCGATACTTTCACTTTCGACATTCCTCTCGAACAAAATCGTCCGAAAAACTTGAGCAGGATCTCGTACTTTTTATACGCGTTTCATCGGAAAGGATCATTGGTTATTTTCCTCCCATATTCGGAAATAGCGAACAATTCCACCGACACGGCGCGTCTCGAGAGAATCGTTTCCAAAATTGTAGCGAGAGTCCTGTCGGTACTTTTCGTATTTGTTCGCCGGTCGGACGAAAGCTCTCCACGATGGTATATCGATCGCGGGCCACCGGATCGTCGTTTCGAAAATACCCGGATGATATCACCGAATCTGTCGTAACACTTCCGAACGGCTCCTTGGTAAGAGGAGAACCGTTTCTGGTCGATTTCAGGATCGCTTGTCGCCCCCGGAACGGGATTAATAATAGCGGTGAGTGCAGAACCGCAGCACGCTGGTGCGATGTATGCACAGAGGCGGCCAATCGAGGATAAGCCGGGTCGAGTGTGCACGCAAGCGCTCTGCCATGCGCCAGAACGTGCCACATGGCCGCCACCTTGGCAATGCGTTGACCCTAAAGTAGCGCGTTACCACTACCACTACCACCGACACCGTCGCCTGTCTCGTTGCAGCGTCTACTCGCTCGTGGTAGCGCGCGCCGGTTGTTTCGACGCATGCACTCGTGCAGAGCGGAACCCGAGCTACGGAGAAAGAAAGAGAGAAAGAGAGACAGAGTGGGAGAGAGAGAGAGAGAAGAGAGAGAGTGAGATAGAGGGGGACAACGGGGTACAGTTTCGCGCGCGGTTAGATCGTCGCCAATTCGAATGTTGCTCTTTTTGAAATACCGCCGCGCCGAGCCGCGCGAGCTCCGCGTGTCCTCGACTGCTCGAACGATATTCTAAGATTAGACGGTACCGTGGCGCGAGCCGTAGTTTGCCTTTACACCGACAAAAATATCGTTATTTTACACACGTGTCCGGCGATCCGTGTTCCTCGACACAATGGTAAATATCGGGGGAGTTGGGGACGCACGCGCGACACGTTCCAGGAGATCGCGTTTCAATTTTTCCTCGGTGATCTCGCGGAGGGAAACGACGTTGAATCTAGATCGAAACGTACGATCGTACGTGTTGGTTACCTTAGCGAGAAACGATTTTCCGTGTGGATCGCGCGATGGTAAATCGATTGGATTTATCGCGGTTGTGTCTTTTTTCGAGATACGTGAACTTTTTCCCGCGATTAAAACAGTCGTTACGGTTACTGTTGGACGAGCTGTATCGCTTTCGAGTTGTATCGTAACGTTAGAAACACTACGATAAAGTCGAAAAGAAGCGATACGATGGGGCATCGTCGGGAGAAAAATTTCGAACACAAATGAAAATATTCTTTTCGGTAATGTACCAACGCGTCCGTCGTTTCCGTATCGATCCATCGTTCGATGGATCTCCGCGAAACGACAATGGCCGCGCGCGATCTCGATACTCGGAAAGAAAGTCTCGAAGCTCTTCGAATCTCCCGATAATCTACGTTGTTGCGAGGACCACCTAGCACGCCGATAAGACCGCCACGAAGCCTAAACACCGGGATCACCGATAACCAAAAATCGTGTATACAAGCCGCCGCCCTCTGAATAAATTAGCATCGATCGTTCCACCTTAGTCGAGCGTGAATCTCTGTCCGTCACCCGCTACGCACCTTTTAATTATTACGCCGGGTCGCCGTTATACATTCTACGGAAGTATTTCGTTAAAGCAGCCACTTTCGCCAGTCGCATATTCTCTACGGAGATATTCGCCTGAAGCAGTGAATTTCGGTATCTGTTCAATTATTCTACGGAGTAAAGAATTAGTTAAGCCGTTTTCATTTAAGTAGTTCTGTTGCGATCCCGTGCATTTTAGTGCGTAAGTGAAAGAAACTCTAGTGTTTATATTTTTGTTCGTCGCTCCGATACGGTCCCGTGACACGCGCAACGGTGTTTGTTCGTCGTTTGGCGCGGTATCGATCCATCGCGCGATAAATCATCGCGGTCCGCGCGCGACGAGGTTGCGACGAGGTTGCGACGAAGTTGCGACGAAACTGGCGCAAAACCGGGAGAAAAGTCGGTGAGAATCTGGCCAGCGAAAGGATTAAGTGCATCGAGGCCACGGCATAAGTAGCGCATGAACGAAGCAACGTTCACAATGCGACGTAATGCAGGGGACTGACGTTGCCGTTCTCGTAGATCTTTATTGCTCCCTGCCAGCTGTAATGACCGTTCGCGGCCTCGCGACGATAACACCGACAACTCGCGCTCGCTCGCTCGCTCGTGCTCGCCTCTTAATCGCGCGATATAAGCCGCGTCGTAAATGTAACGCTCCGACACTTCGATGATCGTCGCGCGTCGATCGTAAAACGTGAACCCCGGGACGGCTGACACTTTGCAAATTGATTAATCGAGCACGAGGCTTCGGCCTCTCGTGGATTCGATCGATTTATCGTTCGCGACGACACACCGAACTCGGTCGTCCGTCCTCGTCTTTTCGCGAGCTGCTCGCGATACTCGCGTCGACTCGAAACGATACGGTGATACCGATCGAGATCTACGAACACGGTGACCCACGGGACGCTCGACCCACATATCGCGTTGCAGGGACTGCGTACGAATCTCGAATCGCGAGTGGAACTCTCCCACGAGGAGAGATATTCGATCGACGGGAATATCGCGTCGATATTTTCGTACGGCTCGAAAGTAACGAAGAAGACGGAAACACGGACCACTTTCTCCGTTTCGCGTTACCTTGCATCGCAAGGAGGGATATTCCATCGATGATCGAAATCGAGTTGATCTTTTTGCACAGTTACAAGCGAGAAGATGGATATACCGATCACTTTTTCCGTTTCGTGGTAAATACGAATTAATAACGTGAACATTGCATCGACAACTGATGAAATTTTTCGTATTCTTTCGTATTCGAACCTATCCTCGTAAAACGATGATACTTATTTTACTCGAGAACAGAGTATCGGTTAATTCGGTGGTGTATCTCTATACTTGTTGGTTAGGCTCGATTTTGATATTCTTCGAAACTGGCGCGACAAGGAAACGGAGAGTCTTTCGAACAGAAGTCGAACGGAACAACAGTGCGTATAATTATCGATCCAAGACTGCTGCTTCGTTTATTCATGGTCATGTTTTTACACAGGTGGCCAGGTAGAGGCGCGAGATACTTCCTAGAAACGAGCGCCGATGAAGCCGTTTCGCAGCGAAAAGACACGTTCGTTGATCGGGATACATCGGTATTTCCGTTATAGTTTCCATTCTCTGAACACCGAACGTTGTTTAACGGTATCGCCGTTACGCAACGATAATCGAATAACATTCGTAAGGATATTCTAAAACAATTTTGCAATCCACGATGCGCACGTACACTCGTGCATGTGCGTCACGTATACACGTATACTTGCGAAACCGTACAACGATCGTCTTCGATATATTTTACAAGAAATACACGTACGCGAGGAACACGCGTTACTCGAACACCCAAACCTACGAAGCAACTTTCTCCCCTCGGAATAAAATTCGAAGCGCTACGAGGCGGAAAATTGTGTGTTTTTTTTTTTGTTTTTTTTTTTTCGAAACGAACGGATGTAAAATTATAGCGAAATTAACGCCCGATCGAAGAGCCCGATTCTAACCCTCGCGTTCGATAATGACGAAAACCTGGGTTTAGGTGCGCGAATTCATTTATTAAAGGTAGTGAAAAATGAAATACGAAAGTAACGATACTTGCACGGTACAGATTCGTGCGAATTATTCGCGCGCGGTGAATTTCTGCTGATGATTCTTACGTTTGCACTCGAACGAGAATCCCTCTTGTCGTACACTCTCTGCTACTTATTATTACTATTATTATAATGCACAACTTTCGACACAGGATGATTTCCAGTCTACAAACTTCGCACGTTCTTAACCGCTAACTGAGCCTACTTGACGAGTACCTTACAATTATCGATTTCATTGCACTCGTCTCTTGCACGAAACTACCTACGTTTCCACTTCGACACTTGAATAAATTATAGTACTCGATTGAAACGCTTAATTCTATCTGTACGCTCTCGAGTATTTTATCGCAGTATAAATACCTTTGTCGCGATATTCCGCGTACTTTTCGAATTTGTTCACCCCGATCGGTGATAAGTACCGGGCGAGAGGAGTCGAGACACCGTAGAAAACTTTGTTTCCGTCGCGTCTCGGTCACCGTTGTCTCCGTGGCACGATATTTCGAGCGGCAATATCGTCGAGAAGTAGTCGGGGGATCGCGGGACCATTACGAATTAAACGAAAAATTCCCCGCGCTGAATTTCAGGTCACGATTCTCCGTTAAAACGACGCGCGACAAATTTCTAACGAACTCGTTGCCAGCCTCGGCACATTTAAATTCGATTTACGAGTAACGCTCGGCGCTCGCTGGATCCGCGGTGCACGTGGCGTACGTCGACGTGACTTTCTAAAATCGTTAAGGGATAAATATGCGTGCCTCGGCGAGCATTGTTGCTCGTGTTTCTGTTACCCAACGGCCCCCCGAGGAGGAGAGCCGGGAGAGCCTCGGACTGTTCGAAGCTACCGCTGTCGAATGCTCGAACTGGTCAAATGTAACGTAGTTGAACCCTCACGGTGTTTTCGAGTGTACCGTGGTTGAACGTTGTGTGCAAGTGCGTCGTGGTAGAATTCTCGAGGAGTTCACACGTATGGTACTTGAACGTTCGGAGGGTCCAAGTGTGCCGTAGCTGAACTATAAAAGTGTTCGTAACCGAACTGTTACGGTATTCGCACGTGTCATGGTTGAACTTCTAGGGTATCCTACTGTTTTACGGTTGGACATTTCGGATGTTTAAAATTGCCAAAGTTGAACTCTTAGAAATTCTGATGGCTAGTGGTTGAACGCTGTGTACAAGTTCGTCGTGGTAGAATT
Organism: Ptiloglossa arizonensis; assembly: GCF_051014685.1. NCBI lineage: Eukaryota > Metazoa > Arthropoda > Insecta > Hymenoptera > Colletidae > Ptiloglossa > Ptiloglossa arizonensis. The sequence continues at coordinate 19,646,021 of NC_135050.1, forward strand.
CTCGAGGAGTTCAAACTTATGGTATTTGAACGTTTGGAGTACCCAAGTGTGCCGTAGCTAAACTATAACAATGTTCGTAACCGAACTGTTACGGTATTCGCACGTGTCATGGTTGAACTTCTAGGGTATCTTAATCTTTTATGGTTGAACATTTCAGATGTTTAAAATTGCCAAAGTTGAACTCTTAGAAATTCTAACGCCCCGTGAACGTTCAAGGTGTTAGAAAATACCGTAGTTGATCTCCCATTGTATTCGAGTGTACCATTAGTTGAACTCTAAGACCATTCGTAATTGAACTCTTGCGGTATCCGCACGTGACACACTCGAATCCTGGTTTAAATGTATCGCGATGAAGTTCGAACACACGTTTATACCCGATAAGTTTTAACGACGGTTTGGAACAAACGAGAACGATGAAATTATTAATGGTTTTAACGTACTCGGTGTGTACACGTGTTTGTTGTTCCGAATACTCTTGCGGAGCAAAGACTAATGACTCACAGCGCAGGTTCATCGTGCGACGCACGCGTACTCGTAGCTCCACGCGCGATAACAAAGTAGATAATAAAGAGAACGATGCGAGCGATCTACGGTCGGTTATTCGGCGTGTCTTTCTTCACGGTTCCGATCTTTTCACCCTAGACTCTTGACCGAGTTCGAGTCACCCGCTACGGCTCGTTAACGCGAACTAAAATCGGGCCAGTTTCCTCGCCGCGTAACACCTACGACCTCGAACGCAATCGTGTCCCGTGCGAAGCCCGCGAAGGGACGTTACACGCCTCTTTGTTCGAGGTAACCGTCCCGCGACATTGCCGTAAGTCTTTTCGCGGCGCGTGGGCCCACGTGAGCGTCCAGCCTCGTCGAGAATGGGCCCACGATGCGCGTCGAACGCCGTCGAGAGTGGGCCGGACGCTTGCTTTCCCGGAGAAAGTTGGCTGACATTTTCCACTCGTGTCCGAGTCCTTGAAAACACGGACGAATTCCGAACGCTCCGACGACAACGCGATTCTCGTGAACGTCTCTTCAGCCACGCGGCGGTCGTCTCGACGTTGAATCGTTTCGTTTCGTTGCTCGCGCGGATCGAATTGAATTCGTTGAACGCGTATCCGTCGCCGGAACGATTATTTTTTCGTTTAAACGTCGCGACGAGCGAAAAAGACGAGACCGTACCGCAACGAAAAATCTCGCTCGAGACAGTTTGCACGACGAACGTATTAAACTCACCAACCTCGTTTACACCGACTAACGATCCTCGGCCTCGGTTAAAGAAACTCCCGGCCCGAGCCTCGAACGGATTTTTCTTTCCAATTTGCGCGTTTTTTCGCACGAACGAAGTAACCATCGAACGAGAATAAATGTTTTTCTATTGGAAAGTTTGCACGTGGATTGTCCCCGGGATCGTTATCCTCGAGGATAACGTTCGTTCGGAATCGGCCCGTCGTCTTCGGTCTACGTATCCCCGTTGCGAAACAATCGTAGTACGAATTCGCGTCGCGACGTTTCGTGAAAAAGAATCGCGTAGAGTACCATTTGCGTACCGTTACGCGGGATCGGTCCCGACAATAGGGGGTCGTGTGAAAGCGGCCGTCGAGCGAGTCGAATCGTTACCTGTAACTCGTGCACGGCTCGCTGTCGTAACAGAGGTGCTCCGGTTCGCGTGTGCACGTGGTTACCAGGTTTATTCACCGCGCATAAAAGCGGCTGATTTAAGACGCTCGTTCGAGTTTATCTTGTCATCGGTGGCGTCGCGCGGCAGATTTCCCCTTACGGTGTATTTCGACGAATTGGGAGCGTGCCCGCGGACGCTGCTCGCGTGGTCGTTCCACTTTTTCACCGTTTCCGGTGACCTACGATCGCGTTCCAACGAATTACGAAATATCGCGAGAGAACACCGAGTAACCAAGAAATTACGAATACGAAAATTGGTGAACTCACACGGGGCGCACGGTCGTTTTGAAATTTCGACCACGAGGTAACACCTTTTCCGTAAAATCGGCACGAGACGAACGTTAGAAGCGCGAATCGTCGCGTAAATTGAAAGTCGCGGGAGTTTGGTCGTGACGGTGGAAAAGAGAGATTGGAAACGAAATGGGGGAAAAAATAAACGTTGCAAGCTTTTTTTCTTCGGGGATTACGAGAGTCGAATGAATCGTCGAGATTTTGAAGAAGGAAACGTTTCGTTGAAACGCTACGGGAACCGAACCAACGTTTCCAAACGTTTCGATGTTCTTTCGAGGTATCTCTGTTTCACTCCGCGAGGAAATTGACCGACGATGCGCAACTCTGAACTCGCGCGACACCGGTCACGCCTCTATTTGCTTTCGATTTGATCAAAGTACACCGTCGAATCGTAATTCGACGAGGGAAAAAGCGCGAATTTCCGAGTTTTCATATTTTGAACGTTTGCCAAGTTTTCGAGGTTTCCTGCTCCGCTGCGCGACGATGTACGAACAAAATAGGAAACGTCGTATCGTTGGCAATAACCGTGCGAACGTGCTCGCTCGTAAAAACTCGATTCGGTCGCGGAGGTGTCCGTGCTAATTGGTCTCGCGCGATCTCGTTTCCATTCGACGAGGCGATTATTTCGCTCGACGTTAATATCCCTTTTAAAAGAAACTCTCCACCCGCTTCTTTTTTTCATCCTTCGGGGTAAACCGCATACTCCGCGCGGATAAAAAAGATCGCTCACCGGTTAACCCTCGCTCGAGACGAAATTTGTAACAATTTTAGATTCATTTCCAACGAGTGCACGAATATTTCCAGACGGTGATACGAACGAAATATTCCGTTTCTCGACGAGGATGGGTCGTGGAACAATTGTTTTCCAAAAGTCGAAAGAAACTTTTCCAAAAGTCAACTTTCGAGACCTTGTACGATTGCATCCCAACGAAGATCGTCTCGAGGAGAAAATCAACAAAAATCTTCCTTTCTCAAAAATCATCGCGAAAGTTTTTCAACCTAAACACCGTCTATCCCAACGAAGATATGCACACTTAGACCGATACGTCCCAACGGAAAAGATCGTATCGAGTAGTATCGATGAAAATGCAACAACCCTCCGACAAGAATAAGTTTCGAGAAGCAAGAAAAATTGCCCGTTGGATGTTTCCCGAACGGAATCGCGCGATATCGTCGCCTCCCGCAATTGGATCGTCCCGGGTACATAACCATTATCATCGTTCGTCATCATTATCGCCATCGCGGTCGTATCGCAACAGCGCGCACTTGGCATTGTTCTCATTCCCGCTTGTTCCACCGGTCTCTCGAAGGCAATCTCTCCATCCGTTTCTTTCAACGTCGAGCGAGTTTTCGTTCTTCCTTCCACGCGACGGTGATCGTCGAGCTCGCAGCCAGCCTCTTTCGTCCTTCGATTCCATTTCCGCGTCTCCAATCAGCGATTTACCGAAGTGGAACGCGATATACCGTCGCTTAATCACCTCGCTCCGCTCGTGATTTCGCCCTCGGCTCTTTCTTTCGTCGATCCTCCCCTCCCTCTTTCAGCCACCCAACCGTCCCTCTCCGCTCGAGCTCCGCTTCGCTCGGTATCGTTGCTCCTTTCCGTTACTCGCGCGTCTTCCAACACGGATCCTCCCTCCCGCGATGTTCCCGTCTCCTTTTTCCGCGCTGGTTTTTCCGTTTCTCCCTCACCACGGGTCTGGTTCGTCGAAAGTTTTCTCTTCCGGTCGCAAGGACTCCGTACTAACTGGATGTTGGCTCTTTAGCCTTAGCTTCTGACGCGGAACTTCCATTTAATTAACGCGCCGCGAGCCGCCGCGATACTCCGGCATCGTCTACCTGGCGCCTGTCCTCGTTCGTCGCGACGCCGACGCGAAACTTCCACCATCCGCGACCACCATCCTTTTTCTTCTCCCTACGTATCCGGATCCGTCCTTCTTCGTTTCACGGTGAAGATTCTTCGTCAGAGGTGTCGGAACGTTCGAATACTCGAGCCCCTCGAAATTCTCTCGGCGAATCGAGTCTTGGTTCTTCGAATTGTCGTAACTTTCTGGAAAATGATCGAACAACGAGCGTCCCGGGGTAGTTTCGAAGCTCGAGGCTCGTACTTTCGCGCCCTTCGATTCCATTTTCTCAAAGGCCTTTTCAAACTCGGAGACCAGTACGCGAACGAAAATAGATTGTTCAAAAGTACATAGAACGTTGCACCGACCCCCGAATCTTCGAGACAATTTTTTCCTCGATCGAAATTGCAACGAATTCGAAGATCGATACCTCCTCTATCTAACAATCTCCCTGAAAATCGGTGTACGATTTTTCTCTCTGGGTGTTGCTCCATTTTGAGTCGCGTCGTAGACGTTCGAAACGACACTAGCTTCGTTCGTGGATATTAAAAAAAAAATTGTACCCGGTAGTGTACACAGAAACGAGAAAAGAACACCGAAGAAACCAAAGTGGATACGCGTTCCGTTTATTCGTACACAGATATAAAAATACACACGGTTAAAAAATTCTCCGCGCGAAGATGTTCCGAAGAACGATGAAAAATACTCGAAGGAGAAGTATCGTGTACATTGTATCCGCGATTTATTCGGATCGTTGAAGGCGCTTGATCGTCGAGCCGAGTACAACTCGGTCCCCCTTTTTCCGAACTTTCCGGCACCTGTGTTCCGTAGCTCGTATTTCGTTGCCGTGGAGACGCGCGTGAACGCATTCCCGTGATCCTTATAGAGAGAAGAGGGCGGACACAGACGCAACGATTTATAGTACGACCGGATCGACCAGGTGCAACAATGGACGAACACCGTCGTACGTCCCCTTTCTCCATAGATTTATCCGTAGAGTCTCCATTTGTCGTTCGACGAATCCGAGGAGCATACGGTGAATTTTTCTCGCGCCAAATTTGATTCGTTGCACGGTCCCTGTTGGAACCGACGAAGCGTGAAACACTGCGAAGAAATGCAACTAGAATCGTCGAGCGTAGATCGGTAACATCTTTGTCTTAATTATGTATCTATCGTGTGTGGAAGCACAACTGTGTGTGTAAGGACGAGCGTTGCGCGAACTTGCGTTTACGAGTCGTTAGTTTCTAGTCTCTAAGAACATTTGGAACAACGAACACGTCTGCGTACCAAGTACGTTAAAACCTACTTCGGCTACTAATTCGATCGTTCTCGTTTGTTCTAAACGCTCCCTAAAACTTACCAAATGCGTTGAAAGTCGTATTCGAAGATTTAATAAGAAACGTGGTTTTGGAGTTCGAAGGTTTTCTATTCTAAGCGAGACAGCTTCGAAACGCGATTCGATCGTGAAATTCGAATCATGAGTTTTATCGAAAGTACAATAACTTGTCGAAAGTTGTCTACTTTTCATCCGTAGTTCGAAATTTGTCTCTAGAGAAGAATTTAAAATAAAAATTAGGAATACGTTGCTATTCGTCCTCTTTTCGAACCAGTTTAAAGAAAAGAGCCGTTGGAGCGAATGCAACAATGATTCAAAGAGTAGCAGATGTCGTTGGCGAACGATCGTCGTTAGTTTTAAGGACTGTTTTCATATTGGCGCGGAAGTGTCGTTCGCCAGACGGTCAACGGTTCGGCTATTTTCCTTTCGGATTTTTCTTTTCAGTTCCAAGCCAAGAGTCACGAAGAAGAAGACACTGTTGTCGTTCGCGCAAAGTTACATCGCTATATATATTTCTTTATCTCGACTTTTATATTCTTGTACGTTACACGTGGTCGCGTGTCGTCATACGCGCACTGTCCGTCGTCGTTAGCACCACGTTACATCGCTATATATTTCTTTATCTCGACTTTACGGTCTCGTACGTACGATCACTGCGCTACTGGATACGCGAAACGCGCACGCGTGTTACAATAATGGTACAATCCGAACTTTGCAACAAGAGCTGGGTGATAACCGTGTCGAATCAATCGCGGTCAAAGCTTCCAGATGCGTTCAAGTATCGCTAAAGAGCTCAGCGTGTACGGACATCGGCCAAGTCTAAAACGTTGCTCGAAAAAGTGCCCGATTTGGCACGGTACGATCCAATAGTCACCGCGCAAGGATATCTTCAATGTTTAGCGAAAAAACGTTCGTTCGGTTGCAACGATCCAAGCGCGTTCGGGAACTTTTGCTTGCAAAGTATACCGTTTCGTCGCTACGGACACTTTGCGTTACAACACGAATTACGCTGAGCAATTTAGAAGTGGACGTAAGAGCTGTTAGAACGAATGCCAAGAAACCGTATCGACGATCTCGCTTGACCTTCTTTCGCGTAACGTTGGCAATCGATAACGCGTAACGTAATCGATGGATGCGATTCGGTCGATAATTAGCCGGAAATGTTCCAACGCGCGCGTCTCTCCACGATGAGGCGTATCGACGTCGGTGTGGGTCTCGTGTGTGCCAATAGAGGATACATCGAACATTGGCCACGAAATCGTGTCAAATCGTTCCGTGTAATTAGTTGGAAAAATTCGTAGGATTTTCGTAACGTGGAAACACAGTTCGTTTCAATGTATCTTCGATCGCTCCGATGATTTTTCCCAACTTGGCACAAACTACTCCATTCCGGTAAAAATTTGTGTCTTTCGACGAAGACGATACGTTTCTGTAAACATTTATTCCTTTCGACGAAGAAAACTAAATTCGCATCGTCTTCCGTTATAATATAATAATATTGTAATATTTTTTATAATATTTTTCCGTTAAGTGATGTTGCGTAGACGAGAAAACTAGTCGACGATCGAACGAATAATACCGAAGGTATCTGGATTCTCGTTCTTCGAGAGATTTTCTCAAATTCTGTTCGCGGTTCCGAAGCGGAGAACACGTTTTCTTTAATTTGTCCGTATTCCGTGTCTCGATTTTTCGGGTATCCGGTAGTTGCACAACCAGCAAAAATTATCTCGCGCGTTGAAAAAATGGTTTCCACGATTTTCGGAATATTGTGTAAGAGCAGCTGACGAGGGGATAACGTCTGACATCGCGTATCTGCTCGAAATCTGTCGAGTCACGAGTTATCAGTCATCGCAGAGCGAGTACTTACACCGACACTTGTCGTAGCACCGGTTACCAGGTTTTACAATGTTTATCGTGGAGTACTAGTTCCTACGGAGAAACGTGTATAGAAAAAAAAAAAAGAAAAAGAGCGATCCACGGACGTAGCCGTTATTTATTGTGGACAGAGGCGATAATTCGATATTGAAAATGTATCACTCGCTCGAAAGAAACGAGCCTTGTGGCTGTCGCGTTACGATTTATATTTCGAACGAAACTACGGGTAATTTCTATGCAAATGCGCGGTTGTTCTTTTTTCAACAACAGTTCCCAAGCGTTCGACGATTTCTAATAGCCGCCTGAATTTCAATATTCCACCAGCGTATAAAATGAACGTTCTCTCTCTCTGTACGCCGATATCCTTTTTCAATGTAAATACTCAAGGTCACGCTCAACTTCTTTATCCCACATAAAAATTTTCTATTACGTAAAAAAAGGAAAAAAAACGCTCGTTCTCTAGTTCCTTGGATTCCTCGCGGTGCTTGCCGGCCGTTGGGCAAAAAAGAAAAAATTATACATAATGTTATACGCAAAGAAGTCGAAGGCCACGCCGGGAACTTACGTAAAAGAAAGATACGCAAAGGATCGAACCTCGGGGGGTGATGATATTTGATTTCTCGAATGTCTTTTTCCACGCAAGTTTCAAGGTCGCCAACTTTTTTCATTTCTCACGTATAGTTTTTGTTACGCGAACAAGAAGAGACAAAAAGCTCCTCCAGGATTCGTTTCGACACTTACTGACTCAAGTTGCGCGCAAACAAATTGTGCGCGACCTTGAAAACGTAAAAAAAAAAGAAGAAAAAAAGAACAAGAATCGACTCGAAAACATAGAAAAAATGACAAATTCATTGCTCCGGGGCGGGACAAAAAAAAAAAAAAAAAAAATTGAATCGATCGAGGTGATCCACGCTGCGTGTATCTAACAATGGGAATTTATCGTTTTTTATTAATCCGAGAAAACGATGGGTGGATTACGAGCCGATATTTCAAAGGAACGTTTACACGGGGTGGGATATTTGCCAGGCATCCAACGTCTGGGCTAATCGTCGCGAAAGATCGCCGAGGAAAATTGATTTTCCTTTAATTCCACGGGCCGGTGAGGGCGCGTGTGTTTGCACGGGGGAAGGGGCTGGGGGAGGGGCCTAAAGTGGCGCGAACGGTTCTCGGTGTACCGCGTCGTGTAACACGGATTCGATCACGGTGTTTCTTTCTTTTTTTTTTTTTTCCTCCTCGCGATAACAACGCCGAGAGCGTGGTACGCGCAAACTCCTGGCGACGACGCGCGATCATCGCGTTGTTTCTGTGTCGGTGGCGCGGCGTTTTCGTGCACACGCGCCCGCGGAATCGAGTCTGCGGATAAATTTACCACGACCGCCGGTTTCGTTTTGTTTCTATCCCCCTCCCCCTCCCCAACCACCCCCTCCGCGCGCTTATTTCGTTTCGGATACCCCGCCGCGCCACGGAGCGTATCCGCGGCTAAAAGCGCGCCCACGCGGCGCGTCCGACGCGCGTTTCTGCTAGGTGTCCGCTCGGTTGGATAGTCGAGCATTCCGGTAGAAGTGTTCAAATAATCGAGCATTCGAGTGGCAACAGTGTTGAGATACTAGAGTAGAAGTGTTCGAATACGCGAGTATTCGAGTGGAGATGTTCAAGTCCTCGGATACCCGAATAGAGGTGTTGAAATACTCGAGTATTCGAGTAGAAAAAGTGTTGAAATACTCCTGTAGAAGTGTTCTAATATTCGAGTATTCGAGTGGAGATGTTCAAGTGCTCGGATACCCGGATAGGGGTGTTGAAATACTCGAATATTCGAATAGAAAAATTGTTGAAATACTGAAGTAGAAGTATTCAAATATTCGAGTATTCGAGTAGAGATGTTCGAGTGCTCGGATATCCGAATAGAGGTACTCGAGTAGAGGTGTTCGAATATTCGAGTATTCGAGTAGAGAAGTTTAAGTGTTAGGATACTCGAATAGAAGTGTTCAAATGTTCGAGTATTCGAGTAGCAAAAGCGTTGAAATACTCGAGCAGAAATGTTCGAATATCCAAGTATTCGAGTAGAAAAGTTCAAGTGTTAGAATACTCGAATAGAAGTGTTCAAATGTTCGAGTATTCGAGTAGCAAAAGTGTTGAAATACTCGAGCAGAAGTGTTCGAATATCCAATTATTTGAGTAGAGAAGTTCAAGTGCTCGAATACTCGAATAGAGATGTTCAAATATTCGAGTATTCGAGTAGCAAAAGTGTTGAAATACTCGAGCAGAAATGTTCGAATATCCAAGTATTCCAGTAGAAAAGTTCAAGTGTTAGGATACTCGAATAGAGGTGTTGAAACACTCGAGTATTCGAGTAGGAAAATATAAATGCTCGAATACTCGAACAGAGGTGTTCAAATACCCGAGTATTCGAGCCATTGCGAGGTCCCGTCGTGCACGTATTTACATATATTTATATTTAACAACAGTAAGGAATAAATTCGCTAAAAAGAACTCCCTCTTTGCTGTAAACTCTCGCTTTCGTCCACTGTGCTCTATTACCCTACGCTGAACCACACCTATGCTCTGGACGCGCGCATTTCGTTCCAATTTCCCAACTTGGTTTCTTCTTGAGAACGACTCTCGCTCAACAGACTCCCTAGCACGGATTCCAAACTACGAGACACATCGGTACGGTGTTCCTAAAACTGTCGCTCGATCGCGCGCACGAGTCCATTTCACTTTCCTTTTCGCAAACGGTTCGTTCGTACCGCGTGTAACACCAAACGCAACACATCGAGAGCGATTCTTTCGTATCGGGGCAGCTTTGGAGTCTCTCTTCGTTCCCCCTGTTGCGCGCGGAAGAGCTCTTATTCTCGATAGCGACTCTCGAGAGCAGAGCTCCGAAGTGGACAGCCGGTGGACACGGACGCGACGAGGGACGAGGGGACGAGGGGATATCGTCTCGTTTCGAGTATTCGGAATCGAAGCCGAGACGGAGAGGTGGCGACAGCGCTGGAAAGTTACCCTTTTAATCCATTAAGCCGCGATTTCGTTCCGCGAGCGTTACTCCCGAGTATCCGGGGGCTAATTAAATTATGCCGCGGAGATATCGAGCAACCGAGAAGACGAGGTCGCGGCGACGGAGGCTGCGTTCGGCCTCTGTTCAACGCCGAACGAATTTCGTTCGACTCGGTGTACACGAGCCGTAAGTGAAATCTCTTTCGGTGCAAGAAGCGCCGCGTACCGACGTACCCGTGGCCACGGTGCATTGGTGTTAACCGTGAGTAGATTCGGTGTACATAATTCCCCCTGGATTTAGAAAGTACGGGTTTCGAGCGCTCTCCGTCTACCGATACACGGTTGCGCGCGAAAGTCTTCGAACGCTCTCGAAATTCTTGAAAAATGAAACCCGCTCCGGATACTACCTCTCGATCGTTCTTGGCGATAATTAAATTTACCTCGAGGTGGACACTTCCGCGAGAAGGACCGCTCTTGTTACAGGTTCGAGCTTTAATTGTACGTAGCTTATAATTTCGAGTCGGATTATACCGGATGTTTCGTCTAAATGGAACAACACGATGAACGAAAAACGGTGTACGAACTCTTCGTGGGTCGTTGTAAAGGCGAAACTTTGTTCTTCGATCGCGAGTAGATTTTATACGGATAGATCATTGTTTCATCGAGGTTTCGAGTATTGGAATGTATTCTCGAGAAAACGATTTCGAGAGGTACACGACTCGATGAAAATCATCGCGACCTTTAGAATCGGCCCGCGAACATTACAAAGTACGATTGTTTATTTTCTCGCAAAGTTGCAGCAGTTCGAAGATCGACAGCCAGTCGAGTCTCTGGAAACTTTCGAGCGGCGGTTACGAGCTCGTTAGCCTATATTCCTTGGGATCGATCTCGAAACAAAACCTGGGTCGTCTCGACGCGTATCTGCGCGAAGGACGAGCAACGAAGTTCAAAGGGCACGGAATTATTCACGACGATCCGGCGTGACATCCCTGCGCGTTAAAGTTTCGCGCACGAGGATCGGTCGCGGCGATTCCTCGATGATGTTCATTCGACCGGTTGAACACCGGGGCGCGATATTTAATCGGCTTGTCCGTAAAATAATTAAAAATCTTTCATCACCGATACACTACCCCGGCCCGTTCCTGAAGCGTGAGACGAATATCGAATTCCGTTTGAGTCGGGGTAACACGCGGGGGGGTTGAAGGGTGTATTAACGACTCCCCACGGTTGGATGGCGAAATAACGAGGAAACCGGGACGCAACGCTATCGGTGTGCCCGCAACGGGACGCATCGCTCTTTTTCCCCCTTTTCTGTCTCTCGTTCGTTCGGAACCTGTCACCATTAACGTTTTCTCCGTTCTTTGCCTTCCCCCCGTTCCGTTTCTCGTTCCTCTTCCCCTCTTCCGTGTCTCTCTCTTCGAAACGTTGACGTCACGTCTTTTCGCGTTTTTCCGAATCGTTCGGGGAGGAACTCGTGTTCCCTCGTGTGAACTCGTGTTCTTACGTCGCGCGTGGTTCGAAAATTTGGTCAATCGAAACCGAGTCGTTTATACCGGGTCACGATTCTACGGAAGGGATCGATGTGGGAAGAGTTGGAAAAGCGAATCCAGTTCGTGATGACAGAGCTTCACCACCCCCGTTTTCTTCGATCGATTATTACGATCCAATCGCGAATATACACCGCGGAGGAACATTCGTACGTCGACGACAGGGAACGCGAATTTTCCACCTCGAGTATCGCGAAACGAGAGAATTCTATATTGTTTACCGAACGAATAATCCGTAGATCGTTGGCGATTACGCACGTGGTTTAATCGCGATAAAGGATTTACGGGAACGTTCTCTTTTTATATTGCAAAGGTATCTTGTATCTTTTATCTTGGTCTACGATACATACAAATATTTGATATCGCAAATAGAATTTACACACCGGCACTCTTCTTTGAACACGAATTATTTTTACATGGAACATTTTCGTTTTGCGATATTTAAAATCATTAGAAAGTTTCTCGAAGAGGGTTTCGGCGCGCTGAAAATGTAGCGAAGGTAAGGGTAAATAGGAAAAGGAAGGTAAAGATTCATCGGTAAGGAATCCTAGCAGACCCTGCTTACACGCCGTGACATTGGGAGATCGATAAGGGATCGTATATATACCGATCGGAGCCGGTACGGGAACTCGCGGGAAACGGTCAGCGGTTGGTCTCCCTCTGGCGGCAAGTGCGGCAAGTGCCGGCGCAAGGTTAACATTAATTACTCGAAAACGTATAGAAACACGCGAGAATTTCGTAATTCGTGTCGAAGCGGACACTCGAAACCCTTACGTAATACTTCGCGTTCCGAGTGTGGTCGATCTTAAACAATGCTTAACGGTAATAATAGAAATAATCTTTTTCCGTTCGAGGAAACAATTTTGCGAAATAATCGTCGGAGACACACCGAGATTAGTATACCAATATATATATATATATATACACGAAAGCTATAATTCGTTAGACCGTTGATTTCGATACCGTTTCCAAAATATTTCGCTTCCGAGACCCTTTCGAAAACGCGTCGCGTATTTCTCGGGATCGGGTTCCTTTCGTTTCGACGATCCGACGAAAAATGTCCCGGACGGTCTCTCCGTCGCGCGACCCGAGTGATAAAAAAAAAAAGAAAAAGATCGTCCTTGCCCCGGCCAACCGGCGAAGTAAAACGAGCGAGTAGCGCGCGCGTAGGGTCCGAAAGTCGAGTGCGAACCGCGGCGCAACGTGCCCGCGGTCTTACGCAATTCCCTTCTTCCTCGTTTTTACTCGTCTCTCTGGCCGTTTCCTCGTGTTGGTTCGTCTCCGCTGGTCGGCCTAGCGAGCAAGAACGGCTGGCTACGTTCAAACAGTGGATAAATATAGACCGACCGCGGAGTGCCTCACGGACGACGACGAACAGACTCCCTGGCTGCGCGCATGCCGTAATTATACGACAATTAGAAAGCAAGGACACGCTTCGCACCGACGTCGCGACGACGACGACGACGACTACGACGACGACAACGACGACGACGACGACGACGACGACGTTCGAAGCAGACGCTCGTACGATGTGTTCTCTCTCTCTTTCTCGCTCTCCTCGCGTTCTCCCTCTTCGTCACTCTCCCTTCTTTCCCATCTCCGTATTTAACGAGATACCCGTGGAATTCAAGGGAAACCATTTACCGGTAAACAGTACCGCTAATGCTATCAAAAGTAGTCGGGAGCGGCCTTTACAGTACGTTAATGGTCCGTAGTCGTAACTTTGACGACGGTATCGTTAATGCAGTCGAAACGATGATTGCGTTAAAAGCGACCTACATGATATCGGTTTTTGCGTCCTACCCCCTCCCCGCGATGACCAGACTTTCCCGCGATCGCGACTCGATAGCGCCACTACGCTTGCGAAAATTTCGTTCCCGGTGCCGCGTGGCTTCGTTTCGTTCGTTTCGTTCGTTTCGTTCGTTGGTTGGTTGGTTCGTTCGCGGCTACTTTCTCCGTGAAATTTATCGTACGTCGCAACGGTACCGATAAAACGCTGTTCCGGACGGAGTATCGGAACAGGTTTTCGGCATAATCGGTCCGACGAGTCCTCTCGTAGGAACTACAGCACCGAACAACCGGGAAAGTAGCGACGGAAGCCATCTCGTGTTTAGCCTTGTTCGCGGATCTTTCGGTTGAACGTGGTCCCGTGATCGTCGATCCGGTTATTTTTATCGTCCTCCGTTCGATATCGACGCGTTCCGCCCCCGCGCAACACGGGGGATGGAATTTGCGAGCCAAACTTAAACCTACCGATACGTAAACACTTTAGGTGGGATTTTCTGCTCGTCTATCGGCCGCTCGTAAATTATTCCCCGATCTTCGTTGAACGTTGCCGGTCTGCGATACTTCGTACATCGTGGACGGTATTTATTTATTTTATTACGATTTCGGTACAACGGTGAATAATTATTCTTCGATGTTTCTCTCGCGTCGCCGATTCCACGATACTCTCGGTTCTTCGCGGACGTTACTCGTTCGATTCCTTCGCGATACCGATCGACGCGAACCTTCGTGGATTATTTTTCGATTTTTTTCAGACGCGTCCGGTCTACGATATCCTTCGCGGATACTTCGTTTCGTTGCGATCGCGACTGTCTCTTACCAGCTCGTTGTTGAAATTCCACGACGAATTAGGTGCAGCTACGATCTTAATTTTTGTACCTCGTTTATTCACGTTTGCGAACGGAGTTCTTCGTTAACGCGTTGGCGTAGGTGTCCGTAGAGCGACGCGCCGGAGACTCCTTCGATTAATCTTTTTACCTCGCGCGAGGTCGATCGGCCAGAGTCTTTCGAGTCTTCTATTGTCCTTTTGTTGGCGCAGTGGTTGCACAAGTGGCTCGGTGCGAGCTATTAGTTTAACGTGATCGTTCGCGACGAACGGAACGCCGAGATATCTTCGCGGTGTGTTTCGACCCTCGATTTTCTAAAATGGTTCACCGAAAAACGGTCCAGACGCACGAGTTTCAGCGCTCGCGGTCGAAACTTTTGCTCAGATTTCCATTTTCGAATTACGACCGATCCACTGCTACCGATCTTTCGGTATTTGCCAATTATATTCTCGTTGCTTTAGACAGTGGCCAACAATTCGTAGAGCATACAAAGCATCGAGGAAAACAAACTTGGGCGTTCGCGTGCCCGTGTATAAGCAAACAAAATTTCGCGGTTCGACTTCCGGCGCGCGTTATTCGAATGCTCGACAGCCGCGCTCGCGCGTATCGGCGATTACGAAGCCGATCCGAATTAGTATTCTTCGACGTTCGTTCCCTCCGTGTTATTGTAACGCGGATCAATTTTTCCAATCGCTCGAGCCATTTTTACAATTTCTCGAGTACGCGCGCCACCGATAAGAGCGCCCCGATATTCACCGCGAGTAAAAATAATCTCTCGGATTCATCGTTCGCAAATGTCTCGTATATTTTTCGCCCGAAGTGTTCTCTATCTGTTCCCTCGTTCTTCTTCGAGTACAATTTCCACGACTTTTCGAGTCGATTCTATATTTAACAATTCACTTTATCCGCTTTCGAGCAAACGAAAACTCGATCCGCGATAAATGTTTCTCGAGCCTTTCGTAGAAAATTTCTATCGTTCGAGCTCGTTGCGCATCGTTCGCGAGATTCTCAACGGTTTCTCGTATCAAGTATTCTCTCTTTGTTCTCTTATTCGAACAATTTTTCGAGTCGATTACAAATTTAAAAATCCCCTTACCCGTTTTCGAACAAACGAAAACGTGGTCCGCGATAAATGTTTCTCGAGCCTTTCGTGGAAAATTTCTATCGTTCGAGCTCGTTGCGCATCGTTTACAACATTCTTAACGTTTCTTCGTATCAAGTATTCCATCTTTGTTCTTCTATTCGAACAATTTTTCGAATCGATTACAAATTTAAAAATCCCCTTATCCACTTTCGAACAAACGAAAACTCGATCCGCGATAAATGTTTCTCGAGCCTTTCGTGGAAAATTTCTATTCGTTTACAACATTCTTAACGTTTCCTCGTATCAAGTATTCCATCTTTGATCTCTTATTCGGTTGTTGCACGCCCTCGAAAATTTTTCGACTCGATTCCAAATTGAAAAAAGTCCCTTCGCGGTGGTTCGCGTTAAACGTTTCTCGAGTCTTTCGCGGCGGGATAAACGTCTGTTGTTCGAACTCGAAGAAAGCAAGGTTAACGAGGCGATTCTCACGATCGGGCATTAAATGCGCCGTTGCACCGTGGAATTTACATCGGGACGTAGCCGTGTTCGACGTTTCGGTGAAACATTAATTCTCGGTTAATGCTAAGCGCGATAAAATAAATTACGGCCGATCGAAATCTCGAGCTCTCCCCGCCCAGTTCGGTCGTAGTCACGTTTATTCGCGAAATAAATACCTCGAATTGAATATGCTCGCGAGTCGTGCTACGGCGCGGTTAATTGCGTTTGTAGCGATGTCGTGTATAATATTGATGCGCGGGTGATTACCGAAAACGGAATTACGGTACAGAGCCGGGCTTCGTACGTCCGCGGGGCTAATTCACCGGTGTAAATTGGGTTTGTGAAATTTTAACGCTGCGCCGGGAATAGAAACGTGACGTTCTCTTTCGTAGTTTTCTCGGAACGCGATCGAAAATCGAGTGATCGATTCACCGATATTTTAAACCCGATCGCGATCAATCGCGGGGAAAACTAACGCGTTGCGCGCGTACGTGAACCGGAATCGAGGATCGATAACACTCGCGTCTCGATAATCGGCGTCGCGATTAGTTTTACGCGCGACGAAGCTCTTTCGACGAGTAACGGGATTTGTTTCTTTCGATCGACCAGAGAATTCGAGCAACCGATTCGTGGATACCTCGACTTGAAATCGATTATTGAAAAGAGTAATGCACGGGAGGGTTCGCGACATCTAGATTTCGATAATAGGCGTATCGTGGTTCGTTTTAAACCTTTCGAAGCTTTCTATCCGGATGATAGAATTTACTTCGACTTTGATCTTTTCTTCGTGTCGATCGAAAGCTACCATTGGTACTCCTCGAGAACCAACTCCGAGGAAGAATCGTTTTCACCCTGTCGTAAGCGAGAAGGTAAATCGTACTCAAGGTTCTACGAAACGAACAGCGCGATCGTGACGTATTCTTCTTCGTGGATCGCGGGTTTCGTTCGCGCACGAGTATAAAAAAATACGTATACGTATATACGTGCCAAGCGTACGCGAGAGATGGGCAGTCGCGGGAAGCGAAATATTAAATTATAAAATATAATTCCGTGTACGTTCACCGTGTGTTTGACAGTCGTTCGGTTCGGGCGGGTGCATCCTAAATGAGCATAAACGAGGTATATATCTAGTTTCGGGTCGTGATATCGGGTTCGCTTGGGGAAAAAAATTGCGCACAATTACGAAATTCGATCCCGTTCCGAACACTTCGCTCGCGTCGCCGCCGCCGCGGCGCGCTTCGATCGGGAATCGCGAATTAATTAGTTTGTATTATCGGGACCGCGTGGCCGACGATGCTCGGGATATCTCGATGACAAATTAAAGTTCGATTCCGCGGAATTGCGCGAACCGATCGCCGTTGCGGGGCACGAATTGAATTTTTATCGAGTTAAAGCAATATTATCGTTTCCCGCGACGCCGGGCCGTTGAACGCGAATTCATTCATGATTTTGAATCGTTCTCTCTCTCTATCTCTTTCTCTCTCGCTCGTTCTCCATTATTCACGTACCTTTGGTTAAATCGGGTTAACTCCTTGCGATTTGTAATCCAACGGTCGTTGCTCGGTCAACGTTACCGACGAAACGCGATCGGTCACGTGCTCAATGGACCGAGCAAAGAAACGTTCCGCGAAATATCGATTCAGTCGTGACCGGAGTTCTCGATCGCGATACCTGCAATCTTACCGATAACGAACACTCGATACCGAGTCGCGTCGATCGTTTTCGATCTTCCGGGACAAGATCGCGTTTTAGAGCGCATGAATTATCGTTTTCTCTACGCGACGATTCGCGATGCGAAACTAGGTTCGATCGACGTTCCGTTTACGATCGTTCGAACCTATTCGCGGGTAGAACGCGTCGAACGTGTTCACCGATCCTCGAACCCCGAAAAATGATTTGCCATTTTTCTCCGCCACTGGCCCGAGGATTCGCACCCCCTCACCGGAGAAGCGGTTATTTCGTTCTCCACGAGCCGTTGACGAACAACGGTTGCGCGCCACTGGTGCACGTCCGTGTACCAACGATACGCTCAAATATTTACCAATACTTGGCCGCTCCATTGAGTTTACCGTATCTCGGAGTATTTTCACGGAAAGCGATTAGAGACGCTGATGTACGACGGCGCAACAAAGGGGTGGCTAACGCGTGACGAGAGGCTACCGAGAAAGAGAGAAAGAGAGAGGGAGAGAGAGTTTTCACAGATGTTCCGGGTCAGCCAGCAGCGAAGGGAAATAATCGGTTGAGCGGAATCTCTGGCAGAAATTGCTAAAAGCGGCGAGAGAGCGTCGGTGGTAGCGGCGATGGTGGTGGCGTTTCTCTCTCTCTCTCTTTCTCTCTCGCGACGAAGCAGCGAGATAGCGATCCTTCCGCGGTACCCTAATTAAATTGAATCACGAAATACCCCGGAGCAGGAAATACCCAATGAAGACGTACATTAACAAATTAAAGCGCCTTCGCGTTCAAGAGATCCTTGGACATTTGCCAGTCTTCGCTTTAAACGCCCGGTAAAAACCGTGTGCTCGTGAATCCTCGTTCCGTTCGATTCGACGTAGAAATTGTAGCGAGCGGTTTTACCACGGTCGACGGTGCCGATCGAGGGAAACGAGATCGGACGGATCCGCGAACGATCGGTTCTCCCCGCTCCGAGCGACGCCGGCGGACAAAAAATTATCGCTCGACGATTCGAGTATCGAACCACCGTACCGTGTCGCGTTCGTGGACGCGGCTCGTACACCGATACAACCGCGACGCGATGTTTGGACAACCGATAGCCCGGCGATCGATCGTGTCGCGCGAGAATCGCGATACGTTTTCAACGCCGTGGAAACCAACGATACAACCACCGAGGCGTATCGTCGATTATCCGCCCGCGTTGTTACTCGCGTTAAGTAACACGGTGTTCGTTCTTCGAACGAGCCGCGAAATTTTTCTTTTCCTTTTTTCCTTCTCGTCGATTTTATCCGCACGGGACCGGTTCGGGGAAAAGTTCTTTCGAAAAGAGTAATTTTCGGAGGATAGATTTTCCAGAGCGAGTTACTTCCATCGAGGAGATATCCGGTAACTTTCCTTAACGCGTTAAGCAGCGTGTAACGGGCGATCATGTCGAAACTCTAAGGAGAATTTTGATATTGGAGAATAAAATTGTTCGAATTGCGAAGGAAAACGAAATTACGAGAGAGTATTACTTTTTTAGCGAGGGTTGATAAACACGGGGACGATTTAACGATCGTATTTACCGAGTTTGCCGAAACGCGTTGAACAAAAATTTGTCACACCAATCGTTGCAAAATACTTCGCGAACGTTCCAAGAAGAGCGACTCGAACGTTATCGAAAGATTCTGAAACAAAGCCATAAGAATAACACCTCCTGTCCCTTGGTATATCAGTGGGGATACTCCGCGCAAAGATTTAAGAATAAATTACATTACAGTAAAAACGAAAGTAGAGTAGAAAATCACCCCGAGCTCTCCAAGAGCCCGAAACTACCCCGGATAATGACAGACCGATCTACCGAAATAGCACGTGTAACAATGCACAGTGTAAATTCTATCGAGTGTCATCCACTAACGAATTACCAATTAACGAATTGGTAAATCGGTAAATATAATGCAAAAACTTTGGAAGTCCCTTTCAAAGTGTTTCGCACCGTCTTCGTAAAGTTTCTCGCAAAATTTCCGATACTCTTTCGTTTTTGCAATCTGGAACGCAACGTTCGAGTCTAGACGCGGTATAAACGAAAATGTAAACAAAACGTCGTTAAATATCGTTCGGTCCCGTTGTCTCCTCCGCGTAGTCGTCGTTTCTATACCGACCCCGCTTTTAACGGACGTTATCCCGGCTGTTCGGGTTCTATCGATCGGTTTCACCCCACCATTTTGACCAGCGATTTCCCCGATAACGGAGATCCCGTTGAAATTGTGGTAA
This sequence comes from Ptiloglossa arizonensis, assembly GCF_051014685.1. Lineage (NCBI taxonomy): Eukaryota > Metazoa > Arthropoda > Insecta > Hymenoptera > Colletidae > Ptiloglossa > Ptiloglossa arizonensis. Next base: position 19,665,694 of record NC_135050.1, read on the forward strand.
AATTTATGCGCGCCGCGATCTTTCGCGGTTCGATGGAAACGGGAGCACGGTGTTCCGTTTGTTTTTCTTTCCCTTTTTTTCCGAAACGTCTGCATTTTCCCCGTAACGGAGCACCGACAGCGTTCGGAGCACGTTGCTCGCGATACCGTCGCTCGAAATATCCGAGTTTGACGTACACTCTCTTTTTTTTCCATCCTTCTCCGTTTATTAAAAAAGAATCTCTCGCGCGAGGAACGCGTAAACGGGGAATAACATTGGAACTTTTTCAAAGTTCGAAGAGCGGATCCGGTCAAATGAAACGTGGTTGATTTTCTATATTCGGTGCGTCCTTTGGACAATCGCTTCGAAAGTTAACTTTTTTCCAAATTTGAAGAGTGGATCTGGTCAAATGTAACGTGGTTAATTTTCTATATTCCGTGCGTCCTTTGGACAATCGCTTCGAAACGACTAAAGACTGGCGGTACCTATGTTTCATACGCGTGCGTTTTATGTATTATTTACGGTGTATTCCCACCAAACGAATAATATACACCGGAACCTGTCTCTTATAATTGTTTTTCGCTTTATTAAAAAAGAATCTCTCGCGCGAGAAACGTGCAAACGGTGAATAACATTGGAATTTTTTTCAAATTTCGAAGAGCGGATCCGGTCAAATAAAATGTAATTAATTTTCTATATTCCGTGCGTCCTTTGGACAATCGCTTCGAAACTTGCAGTACGTTTCTGTATGTTTCATACGCGTGTGTTTGTGTATTATTTACGATGTATTCCCACCCAACGAACATGTACACCAGAACCTGTTCACTTACAATTGTTTTTCGTTCGTTGCAGTGCGAAACGAGATCTTCATTGGACGACCTCCCAAAAATATGCACACATCTTCGAGGTATTTTTTGTTTTTTTCTCTAACACGCAACATACATTTTGCAACGTTACGTTACACGTCGTAAGAGGAGAACGAATTCGATGACGTATCGTAGCGAGACATTCGAACGACCTTAACCTTTGTCGCGGCTCGAGAGGAGCTCGCTCGAGTGGCGGCTCGTTCGCTCGCGTTGGTTTCTCGTAACGCGTGCATTGTTTACATACTTGCGAGCCAAAGAACGAGCGGTTCGTCGTTAACTCATTCTTACCATTCCAGTTTAAAATTCCTTTCACGTAGCAGCGCGGCGGTCTATCGATTCAGTGGCAAGGTCGTTCGTTGATCACGTCGCGATATTTCATTCGCTCGATTTTAACGATCGCTACGCAATACGGCGAGAGATCGTGCCGTTTGAAGGAACAAAATATAAAAAAGAAGAAGAAAAAAAACCGCGATCTCGATATCCGGGAAAATACGCGGTGCGCAGAAGTTGCGCGTGTTTACGTTCGATCGCGACCAATAGAAAGTTATTTTAGACGACGGAGAGTTTCTCGATGGACCGTGTATTTATCGTTTCGGTTCGCGATACGCGTGACGGTTCAAGGTCGCGTTACGGAATGCACCGTGTTTTCCTTCTCGGCTCGGTGTGCGTTTCGCGGTCGATCGAACCTTCGCGTATCCGATGTAAAAAATCGCGCACCGCGTCTTATTTTCCCCTACGGTGTGTGTACGTATAATCTTTCGCGGTGACACGAACAGCGAATCGGCGGTCGACGTGCATCAATCGCGGTCTTCCGCCTCGACTCGCGCGGAATGTCGGATCGCAAAGCGCGGTGGGCGTTGGAAAATCGAGCTCGAGGAGAAGGGTCGCTCGTTCGTTTCGCGATGCGTCGATCGCTCGCACGTGAAACGCACTCGGGACGACGCGAATCCCGTGGAAACTTTACGACAACGAAGCAACATCCACCGACTCGAACCCTACCTTAATTAGTCGTTCGATATTCCCGGCAGACGTTCGTTTCGAAGCGTTCCGTATCGTAAATCGAGCTTTTCAAACGCGCCAACAAATGCCCGCGAGTTAAACGGTTGCCATTCGTCGACGCAAAAGAAGCAAACAGCGATGCCAGCGCGCGCACCGAACTCGAGAATCTCGACCGTTATTTATTCTTGCCTCGACGCTCCCCGTTCTTTCTCGTTATTCGCGCGGAAGACTCGCGAGAAAAATGCGAGACACGCGATTCAGCCGCGTACACGGACGATTCGTTTGAAAATCTGTCGAGGCGCTCCGGTAAACCTTTCGGGTTTACGACACCCGTGGAAGAAGACAAAAAAAAAAAAAAGAAACGCAAGTTTCTTCGCGAAACGGGTACAACTTTAACGGTTCGACGATATTCGACCGAGCGCCAAGCGTAAGATAGGGACGAGACGGAACGGTCGAGATAGATTCGGGAGAACAAAGAAACGTGTTTAACTTTCGAGAGTTTTTCCCGTTCGCCTGTACGCGCGAAATGTCCCGAACGCGAGAAACACGGGTCTCGAACTTTACAACGCGAGAAATACCGAAGCGTTTACACGGATGTATCGTAATAATTGTAAAAAAAAAATAACGTTACGCGAGAAACGCAGCAGGGTGAACGATAAACGCGTATATTTTTAGCTCGTTCGCTAGAACGCGCCGTGCAAGGACTCGAGGCCTACTGCCCGAAAAGACTGTTGCTCGGTGACGTCACGGTGGCGGTGGTGGGGGTTGCGCGCTCCCCATTGGTCACCGTTCG